>NC_052355.1:8929090-9092860 GCF_009727055.1 Benincasa hispida | reverse complement strand
ACTGATGCACTCCATGGCTGTCCCAATCACCTTCATGAACTTCAACATTTGGAAGATGGTTGGGGAAATATTGGAATGTGAGAAACTTTGTCTTTGAAGACTTCATTAATATGTGAGCAGGTGCATTTATTTTTTAATTCACTCACAAACTTCCCAACAAGAGACATGGTTTCAAATAAAACTTTATTAGAGATTGCTTTACTGGAACACTCACACACAACTATCCCCAATGCCTTATCCTTTTTATAACTTAGTGAGAATTATTTTTATATTATATAAATATATGTTTCTTATTTTTAAAATGATTATAAACTTTGCATTTAGTCATTCTTCAAAATTATTTTCGAGTAATTAAAAATGTGTTTTGAAATAATTTTTATAATAAACAAGTGGTAGGATTTCGAATAATTTAGAATTATCGACAAATATTCGCTTGATGATATTTAGAGAAGGTTGGAAAATTGTAACCATTTTGTCCAACTTTCTTTTTTGAGAAGGAAACAAACAAAATAAGTTAACAACGATAATTTTATATATCATTCTTTCTTTTTGTTTAGTCTAATCAGGAAGATATGAGAAAATTTGTTGGAAAGAGACATCAAATATTGACAAATAGAAGGATGAAAGATCCTCATTAGAGAGAATAATATATTGAGTATAGAAAAAACTGTAGTTGGAGAATTAAAATGCGAATGAAGTACAAAATTATATTTTCAACTCTCTAAATTTAATTTTAAAAAGTCTACTTGTAATTTAAAATTGGAAACCAAAAACGAAGAATTTTAAAATGTGACCATTATATTATATGTAATGATTAGATGAAGAAGATAAACAATCTAACATTATAATTTTCACCATTCTAACTATTAACATGAATAAAATTTCAATTGTGGAAACTGATTTTGTATGCATATCTTCAAGATTCTCTAAAGTGTGTAGTTTAAGTTCATCATATTTTTGGAAACTGATATTATGCATTTGCTGCATTTGTTGACTCTTGATTATTTCAATGATTTCTACTTAATAAGTTTGATAAAGTTCTAGATATTTGAATAGACCTTTCAACCTTGTATTCCTTAACAATATTTGACAAACGGTGGTAAATAATCTTGATGACCTTTACCATGTCTACACTCATTTTATTGTTTTTCTTTTAATTTTTTTAATGAGTAATGCCTCTCTTGCTTTTGTATGTGATCTATGAAGGCACAAACACAGATACGGTAACACGATACGGATACGATCAGATACAACGATTCGTTAATTTCTAAAAAATTAAGATATGGATACGTTTAAGGATACGTCATTTTTCTATATTTTTAATATATATATTTCTAACAAACGAGGATATTAATACGTTGAATTTACATTTTCTTTTCTTAAAAAAATCTAGGATATAATTAAATTTAGCATACAAATTAATAACAATAGTATAAAATAGAATATAAACACTAAAAATACAATTAAAAAAAATCAACATGTAAGATGTTGAAGTACAATAGTTAATAAAATGTAATAGAAGAGTGACTCATATTGCAAAGAAGAAGAAGATTAGAGGGAGAAGTATGAAGATAAACGACGAACTTTTCATTGAATGTTTTTTTCATTGAATGTTGAAGATATCCAAATGGTTTATAATTTGGTGAATTTTGTGGGGACTCAAATGTGAAGATGAAGATTAGATGATTCTAGGGTTTGGTCTTTATTTATTTTTTCGTTTTAGTTTTGGACTCAAGTAGTGAGCTTTTTAAATAAGTTGCCTAGTTTTATATTGAGAAAGATTAGATGAGTTACTTGTCTTTTTTCTTTAAAAAAAGGTACACGTAGAAATAGATACGCAAATTGTGTGTCAGATACATATCTGAGAAGTATCTGGAAGTATCGTATCCGATACGTGTCTGATACAGATTCTTTTCCTCACATGAAGTATTTTAAGATGACAAAAATTGTGTAAGATCTTCATGCTCACGATTTCAGAATAATTTGGATTCGACACATGTATATAGCCTCAAATTCTCCTACATCTCTTGTGACCTAGCCACACTATTTACTTATTTTAAACTATTTCCAAAGGGAAGAGTTATCCCTACAAACCAAAACATTGGTCGTTTTAATATTTTCTGTCCTCACTCACATGCTTCCAAATTAAACACACTTAATTTAAGAGATCACACCACATAAGATTGTTTCCAAATTAAACAAGCTTGACTTTGGAATTCTATGATCGAGTCACTGTATACCTTGTTAGTATAGACGGTAACTTTTAATTTTTTTAAACATTTTTTAACCATAGTTTAATATCTTCGAGATTTGGATATTGTGGAGTGTGAAGATATATTATGGTAAACTAGGTAAATGGGAGAGATTTTAGGTCCTATATTTAGTTTGTATTTTTTACAATTAATTTTGTACAAACTAAACTTTTGATTAATGAATCTAAATACGGGTGAACAAATTGTTTCTCTATTAAATAAAAAAGATAAAGGGATGTATAGTTGAATAATTTTGTCGATAATTTAATAGAATAAACCCTCTTTAATCGACACTTGTTATGTACGTCGGTGCAATGCAACAATAATATTAAAAATAAATCATTCTCTCCAAAAAATAATAAAAATAAACAGATCATTTATTTGATTAATTTACAACATACTATTATAATAAATTATAATTAATTAAAATTTTCAAATATTCCAAGCCCAAGAAATGAAATTAGGGCCCTCGGAGAAAACATAATTTTGAAAACTCGTTTTTCCTTTGCGACATTTCTTCTTGAATCCAAAATCGTCTTTCTTATTTAAAATTTTTTAGAAAAAAAATAGGCTAAATGATGTTTGAAAAACAAAAAATTGAAAATCGAATACAAAAAAAAAAAAAAAAGCCTTTTTTTTTTTTTTAATTTCTTGATCTGAGCCTCTGACATCTTTTCTCCTACCATCTTGATGTGGGTGATTATTGTATTCTATTCGGAGTTCTTGAGTCATTGTCAGGCTTGATTTGTTCATACTTATTATAATAATAAAATAATAATAATAATAATAATAATAATTATTATTATTATTATATTATTGTAAAATTGATGAAGCTCAATTATTAGGGATTTTTAAAAAAATATATTATTTAATAAGTAAGGACAAAAATAGGGTTGAGAGAAAAATTATGAGAAAAATAGGATTGATGAATCATGGATCTAGTATACGATTTAGATATTGTGGACTAGGTCCACGAGTTCCAAGCCATTTCTCTCTAATTTTCTTCTGCTTAGCCATTGTCGCCACCGAGAAGCTTGTCGCATGAGAAGTAAAGGAATGGTGATTTCATAGTGAAAGCAGGATCGTCTCAATTTCAATTTTCACACCTAATCAAAATTTATATAACATAATTATGCATTGCAAAGAGAATTCACAACATACTTCTCTAGAAGGAATATAGAGAAGAATTAAAACCTTACTTTTGACATATCTAACTTTGAGTTAAACATTGATCCACCTGCACGTCTTTACATATATGTTTAAATTACATAAAATAATGTAGGATTTTTTTTTATTAGATTGAGTTTATGCTGATGAAATAATAATTATTTTTAATCATAATTTTCTTTTAAATTATATTTTTTTTTGTCATTATTTATCAAAATAAGATTAAAAAATTCCAATTATTACGGTTTCTTAAATATGGAATAATTTGATCTGACCGATAGTTTTAGAATACTCTCTCTTCCCTCATAACAAAAAAATCTCACAAAAATCTTATAATTTTCTTGTTGACTTTATTTTTTATTTGGAAAAAATTAGAAATGAATTAAAATATTATAAACATATTTTATTGCTTTAAAAAATAATAAAAACTAACATTAATGATTAATGATGAATATGATTTTCTTTCTGGCATGAATCATGTTTCTTTCTTTTTTCTTTTTTTTTTTTTTTTCAGATATGTTTTTTTCCATTTGATTCGATTTGATTTTTTTTTTCCGCTCTCTTCAATAAAAACATAGTAAAACAAACTCTCATTTTTAATTTAAAATTTAATGTTATCCTAGGCTTTTTACCTCACTAGTCTAAATAGATAGTCGTCGTTATGAACATTTCAAAATAGTTTTTTTTTTTTTTTTTTCAAAATCTACAGAAGTAAAGAATGTTTCACTAAAAATATGAAAACTGTTGAGTCATAAATAAAACAAGATTTAGAAAGAAGCTTCAATGAAAAAAAAATATATATATTTGATATATAACACAATATATTTGAAGTTTCTATAGGGTATACTTGATATGCACTGGTACAAAACAATGTATCCATATATCGTATTATATACGAACAATATATAGTACTTGTATTTATATTTTTTAGTATATTTTTAAATACATCAACAAATAAATAATGTTATATATTAAAAATTTTCAGTATATTCACATATATTTTAGATTTTAATGAAGAGATGATCAATTTTTAACTAGAAATATCGAAGAAAATAATCGAATTCACAGAATGATCAAGGAACATTAATTTAAGAATTAATAAATAACAAAAATAAAGTCAAATTTTGAAAATGATATTGATAAGGAAATATTTAAAAACTTCAAAATTTTATTGATCGGAGAAATAATGTAATTAATGATATTTTAAAAATTAAAATTCTATATAATAATATTAAATCTGATATATATATATATTAAAATATTAAGAAATAAAAATGAAAGCTAATCTATCAAAGGATAAAAAATGTTCTAAAATTTGTGAAAATATCACTTATGAAGCAGGAAAAATTTTAAATCTTTCTATACTTATCATTAATATGGCTCAGGTACATTATCTTCCACTTTAATCTTTTAGGGTCATTATTTATCTTACTAGGCTAATTAAGTAAAACATAACTCTCCTATTAAACATCTATACTATGTTAGTATATAAAAATTAAACCCACTCTTATAGAATTACTAGTTTTCTTTTCTCATAAAAAAACAAAAATTCTATCATGTTTTAATAGAAGACTCTAAGAGAAAACACCATCTCTTACTCGATCAATATCATGGTCAAGATATGTTATTCTGATTCACACTATTGTGAAAATCATTTAACTCAAATATCTTGACTTTTAGGAATCATTTGTTTTTATAAAATGTGGATAACCAGAATCTTAGATGAAGGGAACTAATAGATATACGGATATATAGATATTCGACATTTTAGATTACATGTTCATTTTATAGAAATATTTTGCATATATCAATATTTTGAAAATGTATTGGTTTGTAGTAGGATTTCAACTCGAGAAAATTATAAATTTACATAATGTTTCAAGAATATCCTTACAACTATTTTTAATTTATAATTAATTTGAATTTATATAACATATTTGTTTTCTATCCATTTGAATTCAAGATATTATTAATTTGATATGTTATTTTTCTAAAAAAAATAATATATCATAATTCAAGTTTTTTATAAAACAAAAATTAATTACATTTAAATTCAAATATTGCTAAAAAATAGTAAGGATTACTATATAACAAAAAAAAAAAATGAATATATATATGGTGATAGTGTTTATTTTTAATTAATATATGCAAATAAAGAATTGATATATATATATATGTAAAATTAAATATAAATAAAGGAAGACAAACATGTAAAATGTGGTGACATATATATATATATATATATATATTTATTTATTTATTTTAGATTTTTCATGTTTTTATACTATTAATTAGTCAATCATATGTTTGCAATTATTGTAATTCAAGAACTTATTGGAATGAAATAGAAAATTTTACCGGTTTGCAAAAACTCATTTTGTTCCAATTTTTCAAACCGAAATACAACGACCTTCCTTTGGAAGCCAAACCAATTACACAAATTGTTCATGAAGATTCCATACAAGAGATTCAATTGCACCTACTTACAATTTTGTCATATGGATTTTCAATATGCACCATGTTCGAAATCGAGTAAAACATATCGTCCAAATAAATTGAGAATTCCCTAATCTCTTCAACATTGAATGCTCTTTAAAAACTAAACTCATTTCAATCAACTGAAAACTTCATCCAACACTCTAACTTCAACAACACTTGAGTAATCCACTCTTCTAGTACACTTCTAAGAAAGGTCAATCCAGTGACGACAACTTGAGTCAAATATACATACAAGACAAATAACATAAGATAAATACTACATAAAAATTAATACAAATTCAAATTCATTCCGACCATATTTGGTAGAGAATCCAAATTCTGTTTCTGAAAACTGTTTTTGGATTTTCTGATCAAAACATTGCAAATTCCAAAAACATCATTTTTATGTTCATTGTATATAGATTTTGAATTTTGAATTTTAAAGTACAGAATTATATCAAATAAAGATAAAAATACGTAGAACTAAGTATGTCATCTTATAAAGTCAATTCATTTTTTGAAAAGTAAAATACGTATTATATAATATTATAAAATGATAATTATACAAAAAAAAATTTAACATAAAATATGTTCATAAATAAATTTATAATACATTACATAATACGTATTTATAAACAATTATTTAAATTAGATTCCAATTTCTAAATGTACTATCAAACACATAACTGAAAACATAAAATACAACTCTGTTTTCATTGAATTCTTTGTTTTCAAATTTTCTACCGTACAAACCCTAAATTTCTTTTTGTTCCTGATATCCAATGCATATCTGAAAAAAAAAAAAAAAAAAAGAAAAAAGAAAGAAACATGATTCATGCCAGAAAGAAAATCATATTCATCATTAATCATTAATGTTAGTTTTTATTATTTTTTAAAGCAATAAAATAATGTTATAATATTTTAATTCATTTCTAATTTTTTCCAAATAAAAAAATAAAGTCAACAAGAAAATTATAAGATTTTGTGAGATTTTTTTGTTATGAGGGAAGAGAGAGTATTCTAAAACTATCGGTCAGATCAAATTATTCCATATTTAAGAAACCGTAATAATTGGAATTTTTTAATCTTATTTTGATAAATAATGACAAAAAAAAAATATAATTTAAAGAAAATTATGATTAAAATAATTATTATTTCATCAGCATAAACTCAATCTAATAAAAAAAAATCCTACATTATTTTATGTAATTTAAACATATATGTAAAGACGTGCAGGTGGATCATGTTTAAACTCAAAGTTAGATATGTCAAAAGTAAGGTTTTAATTCTTCTCTAATTCCTTCTAGAGAAGTATGTTGTGAATTCTCTTTGCAATGCATAATTATGTTATATAAATTTTGATTAGGTGTGAAAATTGAAATTGAGACGATCCTGCTTTCACTATGAAACTTCACCATTCCTTTACTTCTCATGCGACAAGCTTCTCGGTGGCGACAATGGCTAAAGCAGAAGAAATTAGAGAGAAATGGCTTGGAACTCGTGGACCTAGTCCACAATATCCTAAATCGTATACTAGATCCATGATTCATCAATCCTATTTTTCTCATAATTTTTCTCTCAACCCTATTTTTGTCCTTACTTATTAAAATAATATTATTTTTTAAAAATCCCTAATAATTGAGCTTCATCAATTTTACAATAATATAATAATAATAATAATTATTATTATTATTATTATTATTATTTTATTATTATATAATAAGTATGAACAAATCAAGCCTGACAATGACTCAAGAACTCCGAATAGAATACAATAATCACCCACATCAAGATGTGAGGGAGAAAAGATGTCCAGAGGCTCAGATCAAGAAATTAAAAAAAAAAAAAAAAGGCTTTTTTTTTTTTTTTGTATTCGATTTTCAATTTTTTGTTTTTAACAAACATCATTTAGCCTATTTATTTTTTCTAAAAAATTTTAAATTAAGAAAGACGATTTTGGATTCAAGAAGAAATGTCGCAAAGGAAAAACGAGTTTTCAAAATTATGTTTTCTCCGAGGGCCCTAATTTCATTTCTTGGGCTTGGAATATTTGAAAATTTTAATTAATTATAATTTATTATAATAGTATGTTGTAAATTAATCAAATAAATGATCTGTTTATTTTTATTATGTTTTTGGAGAGAATGATTATTTTTTTAATATTATTGTTGCATTGCACCGACGTACATAACAAGTGTCGATTAAAGAGGGTTTATTCTATTAAATTATCGACAAAATTATTCAACTATACATCCCTTTATCTTTTTTATTTAATAGAGAAACAATTTGTTCACCCGTATTTAGATTCATTAATCAAAAGTTTAGTTTGTACAAAATTAATTGTAAAAAATACAAACTAAATATAGGACCTAAAATCTCTCCCATTTACCTAGTTTACCATAATATATCTTCACACTCCACAATATCCAAATCTCGAAGATATTAAACTATGGTTAAAAAATGTTTAAAAAAATTAAAAGTTACCGTCTATACTAACAAGGTATACAGTGACTCGATCATAGAAATTCCAAAGTCAAGCTTGTTTAATTTGGAACAATCTTATGTGGTGTGATCTCTTAAATTAAGTGTGTTTAATTTGGAAGCATGTGAGTGAGGACAGAAAATATTAAAACGACCAATGTTTTGGTTTGTAGGGATACTCTTCCCTTTGGAAATAGTTTAAAATAAGTAAATAGTGTGGCTAGGTCACAAGAGATGTAGGAGAATTTGAGGCTATATACATGTGTCGAATCCAAATTATTCTGAAATCGTGAGCATGAAGATCTTACACAATTTTTGTCATCTTAAAATACTTCATGTGAGGAAAAGAATCTGTATCAGACACGTATCGGATACCGATACTTCCAGATACTTCTCAGATATGTATCTGACACACAATTTGACGTATCTATTTCTACGTGTACCCTTTTTTTAAAGAAAAAAGACAAGTAACTCATCTAATCTTTCTCAATATAAAACTAGGCAACTTATTTAAAAAGCTCACTACTTGAGTCCAAAACTAAAACGAAAAAAATAAATAAAAGACCAAACCCTAGAATCATCTAATCTTCATCTTCACATTTGAGTCCCCACAAAATTCACCAAATTATAAACCATTTGGATATCTTCAACAATTCAATGAAAAAAACAATTCAATGAAAAAGTTCGTCGTTTATCTTCATACTTCTCCCTCTAATCTTCTTCTTCTTTGCAATATGAGTCACTCTTCTATTACATTTTATTAACTATTGTACTTCAACATCTTACATGTTGATTTTTTTTTAATTGTATTTTTAGTGTTTATATTCTATTTTATACTATTGTTATTAATTTGTATGCTAAATTTAATTATATCCTAGATTTTTTTAAGAAAAAGAAAATGTAAATTCAACGTATTAATATCCTCGTTTGTTAGAAATATATATATTAAAAAAATATATAGAAAAATGACGTATCCTTAAACGTATCCATATCTTAATTTTTTAGAAATTAACGAATCGTTGTATCTGATCGTATCCGTATCGTGTTACCGTATCTGTGTTTGTGCTTCATAGATCACATACAAAAGCAAGAGAGGCATTACTCATTAAAAAAATTAAAAGAAAAACAATAAAATGAGTGTAGACATGGTAAAGGTCATCAAGATTATTTACACCGTTGTCAAATATTGTTAAGGAATACAAGGTTGAAAGGTCTATTCAAATATCTAGAACTTTATCAAACTTAATTAAGTAGAAATCTATTGAAATAATCAAAGAGTCAACAAATGCAGCAAATGCATAATATCAGTTTCCAAAAATATGATGAACTTAAACTACACACTTTAGAGAATCTTGAAGATATGCATACAAAATCAGTTTCCACAATTGAAATTTTATTCATGTTAATAGTTAGAAATGGTGAAAATTATAATGTTTTAGATTGTTTATCTTCTTCATCTAATCATTACATATAAATATAATGGTCACATTTTAAAATTCTTCGTTTTTGGTTTCCAATTTTAAATTACAAGTAGACTTTTTAAAATTAAATTTAGAGAGTTGAAAAATATAATTTTGTACTTCATTCGCATTTTTAATTCTCCAACTACAGTTTTTTCTATACTCAATATATTATTCTCTCTAATGAGGATCTTTCATCCTTCTATTTGTCAATATTTGATGTCTCTTTCCAACAAATTTTCTCATATCTTCCTGATTAAGATAAAAACAAAAAGAAAGAATGATATATAAAATTATCGTTGTTAACTTATTTTGTTTGTTTCCCTTCTCAAAAAAGAAAGTTGGACAAAAATGGTTACAATTTTCCAACCTTCTCTAAATATCATCAAGCGAATATTTGTCGATAATTCTAAAATTTTCGAAATCCCTATCCACTGTTTATTATATTTAAAATTATTTCAAAACACATTTTTAATTACTCGAAAATAATTTTGAAGAATGACTAAATGCAAAGTTTATAATCATTTTAAAAATAAGAAACATATATATTTATATAATAATAAAATAATTCATCACTAAGGTGTATAAAAAGGATAAGGCATTGGGGATAGTTGTGTGTGAGTGTTTCCAGTAAAGCAATCTCTAATAAAGTTTTATTTGAAACCATGTCTCTTGTTGGGAAGTTTGTGAGTGAATTAGAAATAAATGCACCTGCTCACAAATATTATGAAGTCTTCAAAGACAAAGTTTCTCACATTCCCAATATTTCCCCAACCATCTTCCAAAATGTTGAAGTTCATGAAGGTGATTGGGACAGCCATGGCCATGGCTCCATCAAAGTTTGGAATTACACCCTCGGTACGTATAAACGACCATCTCGACTATGATCACGACCACGACCATGTCGATGGTCGTGTCATTTAATGCATAATTCATTTCTCTTATATAAGATATTGATCTATTTGATGTTGTATCTAATTTGTTAAGATGGAAAAGCTGAGGTATTCAAAGAACGGGTGGAATTCGATGATGAAAATTATGCAGTAACGTTGATTGGATTAGAAGGAGATGTGTTCGAGCATTACAAAACTTTCCAAGGAACCTATAAAGTTGTGCCAAAAGGTCCTGAGCATAGTTTGGCAATTTTAACCTTGCAATTTGAGAAACTTAACGATGGTTCTCCTTATCCGTACAAGTATCTCGATCTGATGAATACCATCACCAAAGACATCGAAACTCACCTTAAATAAATGCCTTTTATGTTGTGATTCGAGCTTTCATCTCTCTATTTTGTGTTTGGAATTTGTACTTCTGTTTAAGCTTGATTTGTGTATCTTTTATCACTTATTAATAATTGTTCTTCTATTGCTTATAAAGCAAATCATGGTTATTTTATATAAAATTGATGAAGCTCGAATATAAAAGGTTTTATTTAAATAATATATAATGATAGTGATTTCTTTCATAGTCTTTGAATACTTTCTCCATAAGAAAAAACAACGTGCATGTGGAAACAATTTGGATCTTAAGCACTCTAAATTTCATTAATTTTAAAGATAAAATATGCATGTAAATAACTTTGAAATTAGGTTTGAGTTACCACCTTTGTAGCTCCATTTAGGTGGAACCTAAGTGTGATTTCATTAATCTCATGAAATTAAGGTGTCTTGATTTATCTCAAATCCCAGAATTAATCTCATGTTTATCTACCAATGTATCTACACCTTTAGGGATCAGGATTAATATGTCTTAAGAGGGTGTCTCACATTTAGGTAGAACCTAAGTGTCGTTTCAAGAAGGTTAGCTTTTCGTGTGTCACTGTTATAGCCTTGTTTTTACATATAAGTACAACGTTGTATTGCTTTATTTTACATTAGTAGATTTATCTTTTTTGGGTACACTGCCACTCAATTGTAGATGGTAATTCATCGATCTGGGTTATGGATTTCTATGTTACATATGTAATTTTGCTCTCTTCCTCCATTTATGTTGTTCTACAAAGTTTTACATCATTGATCTTTAATTCCTGATTATGTGCTACTTTACCAGATGTGAAAATTGAATCTATTTTCTAACAATTTCTCTCTCTCCTCTTCTCCATGCCCTTCCCATCTATCTTGATCTCCCAAGTTTCTCTTTACTTTTTCTTTCTTTCCTCTGTCACACCAATGGATCCCTAAATCTAGGGCTTCTTGCTTAGAGGCAAGTCTTTAATAATCCACAAAACTCTAGCCCCTTTTTTTAAAGTAATTTTGGGAGGAATAAAATCATTTTTACCGTTATCAAAATCACTTTCGTTTTAAATACTAAGGTGTATTCAAAATACATTTTTAAATGTTTAATTTAAAAAATAAGATATTTTAGAAAAAAATTAAAATGTTTGGTAACCACTCAAAATAACTTTTGAAATATATTTCAAAAAGTTTTGATAAAAAATGTTTAAATAAAAATGAATTTTTAAAATTTTTAAAAACTATTTTTTTCTTATGTCAATGTATCGACCCTTAATGTTTGGCAAGTGGTAAAATTGATTTAAGATTTTCTTAATTGATTTTTTTTAATTAATTTTTTAAAATCGAGGTGATTATAGGTGGGGTGGTTAATCAGAATCATCCCAATAATTTGTCCTTATTCCATTCATTTGTTGAATGAAATAATTTATCTTTATATTTAAGAATAATATTTGTTTCCCTTTTAACTAAATAATTTCTCAAATTATAAATATATTTTTCAATAATTTAGGTATGTTTGATAATGATTTCGTTTTTTATTTAATTTGAATATTAAACCCATTTCATCACATTTTTTTTATAATGAATGATTTGCATCTTACTTAAGTTTGATTGAATTCTTAGCCAAATTCTATATTCCAAATATAACCTTTTGAAAGCTACTTTTTTAGTTATCAAAATTTAGCTTAGTTTTTTAAACTATTGGTAAAAAGTAGATAACAAAGGTAGAAATAATATCCATAGACTTAATTTTAAAAAACAAAAACAAAAACAAAATGATCATCAAACGAGGTTTAATGATTCTAAAATGACCTTTGATACAATACATGTTAACATTAATGTAAATTCACTTTTAAAATATACGATAATCAAAACTTTTATATTATTGATTTAAAAATCAAATTTACAAAATAAATTGTACCTAAATATCATTTTCTAAAATCACTGTAAAACATATACTGAATCTACTTTTCACTAATTTCGCATTCAATCGTCTCTTATTTGTCTCTCTTACCCCGTGCTCTCTGCGACTTATTTATTTGTTTATCTTTTAATATTTGACCTAATTTTTTTTGTGTGGTTGAGATATTTTTGGAAGCACTGTTTTGTTTTGGAGATCTTCATGCCCATATTTGGAGTTGTGTATTGTATGTGGAGGATTTAACCTTCCAAATATGTAAAGGATCATGAGAAAATTTGAAATAAGTATTTGAATAATGTTCTTGTGTCTACATCAATTCATGTGCCATATTGACTTTGGAGGATAATTGAAAGGAATGAGGAGACAGAGAAAGGGGAGAGAAAATGGGTTATTAGAGAGAGAAGAATGGAGAGGAGACAAGAAATGTGAATAGATGAATTTAATTTTCACATTTATGAAAAGATTGTTTTCAAAAAAAATGAACCAAAATATTTATAAAATATAGCAAAATTTTAGAACCATCAATGATAAACGTTGATAGACACTAATAGACTTTTATCTACTTTTATTAGTGACATTAATAGATACTGATAAAAGTCTATCATGTCTATTAGCATCTATCATTATAGTTCTAAAATTTTGTTTGATCTTGTAAATAGTTTCAACAGTTTTACCATTCGAAATAATTTCCCTTCGTGAAACTTTGATGGTTTGATTTTTAAATTTATCATAAATCGATTGTTTAATTTTTATAGTGAAAAATTTATGGGTGCATTTGTTACAACCACTATAATTCAGAAATGGGTTTTGCAATTTGCTCAAGAAAAAATATATGAGTTTTGCCTTCGTTCTAATCCGATAAATAGTGTCAAACAAACTTGCTCTTGAAAATACTCATTTTGCATTTAAATTGACGAATTTACGGTGAATAAAATGAGAATTATTCTCATTTATTTTAGAAATTTTAGACAAATCTAGAGAATTTTAATTGTTATAAATGATGGAGGATTCGACTTAAAGAAAATATAACACCCAAAAATAGAGATGAAATTCTAACTAATCCAAAAGTTTAAGCAATTATATCAATATTTCTACTTTAATATTAATTTCCATTTGAAATCCACCCACAAAAAAAAAAAAAAAAAAAAATTAATCAAACTTTAAGTAAGGGCAAAAGTGTAATTTCACACACTGATTCAACACCTTGCAAGTTGCAATAAAATGAATAATTATTGGACTAACAGTTTTTGTGTTAATATTGATTTGTTCTACATTCAAATCTCAGATTCTTATGTCATCTATAACTATTTGTAGTTAATATTAAACTAATTGTGTCAATATAAAATTTTAATTCAACTAAAGTAATAAATATTGTTTTTTGATACAATAAAATGGAAATTCTAACAGACATTATGATTGCTAGACATTCGTATATTAATTGAAATAGGATTATTTTGATAATTTAACAATATTATTGATCTATAAACGATCATAATAATTGTCAAGTTTAATGGAAAATAAAGCTCGTTCAATAACTTATAGAGTTGAGAGAATAAAACTTATATTACGATTAATGAGATATATTTTAATCAAATTTACGTATGGGTAGATATCGAAAATCACTTACTTTATAAATTAATTGTTTAATATAAATTAATAATCAATTAAATATTAATGGTCTGATACACAATTCATTTAAAAAAAAAAAGAAAATTATTATAGTACAATATTAATATTGAATAAACAGAGAGAATGATTTATATATGGATCGTCAAGCAATCTAAAACAATAATTTATGTGCAATGTAGATCACATCATTTATGTTTAATACTTCTGACTTCTTTTGTTTTATGTTGAAACCTCATGGGTGACGTATGTCACATCACATCTTGTCACGTTAAATTAAAATATTGAATTTCTAATACTATATTTTCATTGACATCAACATTTTGATCGATATTTCTATGTTCTCACGAATTAAACATCAATATGAAGGATGAATTGATATTTATATCATATCGTAGAAAAAACCACAAAACATGAGAAATAAGCAATAAAACGTGTGACCACTATAAATATTATATAAATAACTGACATATTAACTTATTTAAAAATCATAAAAGATTTTGTTGAATGAGAAATTTTAGACCAATTGTAAGTTGTCACGTCATTTACTAAATTAATAACAAAATTCTAAATAATTAAATTTGAAACTAATTAGAAGTAGGCGTGTCCCAAATTGAAGTTGAAGACATAAAAATTGGTGAACTACGACGATGCCACATGTTTCTATCATGACCGTTTGATTGAATAAAATTAATTCGGCCCAATTTGATATTTAGGCTAAAAGTCCAATTGAGCCCAAATATAGCTTTAATTTTACCCAAATGTCAAATAAGATATGTAACACCCGAACCATTGCAGTATTCCTTAGGTTGAGATAAGAACTCATAATTAAAGCCTTAGAACGAAAAAGTTTGGCTAAGTACCTAAACTATGCATTGGAGTTAAGAATATTTGATGGGAACCCGAGATAGAAAATTTGAAAGCATAAAATTTGTCAAAGTATTAGAACCATGTTTTGGAGGTGACATCATGTAGTCACCATTAGTAATTAAGAAAATGGCTAAGTATGGAGACCATGAGGTTGAAATAAGAATAAAGGAGGAGTTGGAGAAGGAATGTTTAGCTAAGTGTTAAAGAATTCAAGAGTTGGAAGCATAGTATGTTGGAGGGCAAAATTTTGGCTAAGTGTCAAGACTATGAACCTATAATTGGAAATGGAAGAAAATGAATTGGCTAAATGTTTGGGAACAAGGTAAACACTTTAGCCAAGGAAGAAGGAGGAAACTAGACTAAGTATTAAGTATGAAATGAGTCATCTCCGAGTTAGAAATATATCTGGAAAATGTACGAACCTTGGACGCAACCCTAAGATAGAAATGCTCATTTGGATGCATGTTAGGACAACTCTAGCAACACTAGATAGGTCAAACGCCTACGGGAAAGATATGGTTAAGTGTTGGACAACCATACTTTAATCTACGCATAACCAAGTGAAAGATAAGGGTTGGATGCATGGTAATGAAATAGAGAACGCATAAAGATCAAAGTTGGAAATTTTGCTAAGTGTTGGAAAGCATATGACCTAATCAGGAGGTAGAACCTTAGAGTTTTAAAGTTGGACGCCCAGGAAGTATGTTGGTGCATGGGAGGATAAAAGCCAATATAAACCTAAGGAAGGAAAGGCTAGAGCTTGAGGTAACCATCGAAGGGAAGCTAAAACAAGAACCTTAAGAGAAACAAGGAAAACGCATGCCTTGAGGACATATTTGGATGCCTAGGTGAAAAATTTGAGTGTTTTTAGGAGCACTGAGGGAAGTCTAAGTCATAAAGGATTGGTATTGGACACACAAACACCAAGTAGGTAGGCATTGGACTTCACCTTGGACGCATGAAATAAAAGTTGGAAGTTTTGGGACACATTTAATGAGCCATGCATTAATGTAGGGCTAAGTGGGGTTGATGTGTCTTCACCAAGTGCAAATTTGGGAGTCTCAGCAAGAGGTGGATGACTTAGAATCAAGCTTGAAGCATACAAAATGTGAGGAAGAAACTTCAAGCAAGCACCAAGCATTGGACATGGTTGGAGAAGGACACATCAAGTAGCATGCAAGTAGATGGNCATACAAAATGTGAGGAAGAAACTTCAAGCAAGCACCAAGCATTGGACATGGTTGGAGAAGGACACATCAAGTAGCATGCAAGTAGATGGTGTAAGTATCTTGGTGCTAGACTTTGCATGGTGCTGACACTTAGAATTTCCATGAAGTAGGAGGTGTGATGCATTTGGAGCTTGAGGGGATGATGAGGATGGTTTTCTAAGGCCTATAAATACCCCAAGAGGGAGTGTTGGAGAGAATTAGGGTTTCGAGGATACGACATGTATTTGAATGGACCAACCATGCGTCCATGAAGTAGTCCATGCGTCCATCTGAGTTTGTGATGAGTTATAAGGTAGCCCATGCGTCCAAGATGGTGTATTATGCGTTCAACTGGCCTAGGGGGTAAGTCATGCGTCCAACTTGTGCTGGGGAAGGCTATCATGCGCTCATAATGATCCTGAGTTGATCTGAAGCCTGTTTTCATGTTTATTGGAGTTGGTAAGCTATGTTTAGGGCCAAGAAGGTAATCTAAGATTGCTCTAATCCTAAACATGAGATTCTATGTTAAAATTGGACTAGTGCAGGCCCAAGATTTTAAAAGGAGACACGAAGCAAGAAGGCTTGGAAAAAGGGGAAGAAAACTGCTGGCAAACTGTGAGTGACTGTTTTACCAAAGCATTAGTAATTATATTTTTATGCTTTGAGTTATTTGAAACTCTTGTTTGAATGTTTAAGTTATGGTATTTGAAAGTAAGTTTCAAAACCACTAGATCTAGTACCAAGTTGAGAGCTCTGTGTGCACGTAGGACAAGTGCTATGCGTTGAGTTGGTTCCGCATTAGCACTAAAACTGAGTGTGTTGAGTTGGTTCCACCTCAGTAAATGGAGGTGTGAGTATGGTTCCACCTCATTACCTTGGAGTATGGAGTTGGTCTACCCCAGGGAAGCTTGGGTACAAGTTTGATGTATGATTTATTATGCACTCAATTAGTTAATTGAAAAGCTTTTCTATTTAGTTTTGTGTAGTTTTCTTTAAAAGTTTGTTTATAAAATGTCACTCTCTGGACTTCCTAACTCATGTTTTCTAGAATGTTCCCCCCCCCCCCCTCCCCCCAGGTAGCGAAAGAAATGAGATCTAGGGTGCTGCTAAAGTCAAGAAATGCCACACTACAGCCGTACTTTTGAGCTTAAGCTATTGTAGTTAACTGTCTATATTTACTTGGTTAAGTTATGGATTGTATAAACTTTGTATTGTTGTAATAAAATAAGTTTATCCAAAATCTTTTGTTATATTTACTTGGCTTAACGGTGAAAAAGTGTTGAGGTGAGATGGGCAGTAGGTATCACAAAAGAGAGGTATCTACCATCCTCATGCCTCCTTTCGGGCTTCAGAGGTGAGCTCGAGAGAGGGTGTGGCAAGACCCAAAACCAATTAGTTAGGCTCAAGGGCCAGGTTCATGGACCAACAAATCCCAAACACACAAAGCCTACCTGAGAACTCTATAAAGATAGGAGTTCTCATCATTTGTGGGGTTTAGTAATTCTACACTCTAAAGAATCTATAGGGAATTTTTTACAACTAGAAGACTCCTTGACTCCTGAAACCGACCACACTTGAAGAAGTCCTTTGGAGATACAAACATTCTTCTAAGACTCCAACTTCACGAACAACCACACGTTTCGTTTCCATACATCAAGCATATGCATTCGAGTGAGAGAGAACCAACGGAGCAAGTACTAGAGATTGAACCACATCTCATCAAATCTACAACACAAGTTTAACTCCACGAAATATGTTTCATCATATTCCTCGTGCGAACACCGATTCTCCAAGAAGATCATCAAGCGCAAAGGTTGATCATCCAAGAAGATCATCAAGCCCAAAAGTTGATCATCCAAGAAGATTAACAAGCCCAAAGGTCGATCAACCAAGAAGATCATCAAGCCCAAATGTCGATCATCCAAGAAAATCAACAAGCCCAAAGGTCGATCCTCCAAGAAGATCATCAAGCTTAAAAGTCAATCATCTAAGAAGATCATTAAGCCCAAAGGTCGATCATCCAAGAAGATCAATAAGCCCAAGATAAATGGAGGATGAAAATCTTGAAAGTAAAATCATTTCATGAAGAAAACAATGACAAGAAGGTTCACACCCTTCACGCATGAAGAAGAAGTTGTTTGTTGATATAAATATAGAAGATTCCTTGGTGGTGAAACCAAAACTCATTATACTAACGAATCCTACAAATGAAGAGAACGATCAAAGCCATGATGAAATAAGAGTTTCTAAAGTTTAAATATAGAAGCTCCTTATCGTAAAAGCTTGAACTACATGTACTCATCGCCCGCATGAGCATAAAAGGTGAATGACCCCAAAATTGTGAACTACGTTATGATCTGAACTCTATTCATGATAAAGGATAAGTAGGCAGCTTGAAGGAAACTTTAAGTCCAGTCATAAAAAAAAAAATTGAACTACGTTATGACTTCACGTCCAGTTTGCCAAGCCTTGCTTTATATGCAAGATCAGGTTCAGTTTCCTTTGCTTCATTACATTTACAAGGTCGAAGCCAACAGGAAGGCTGAGATCATAGCCGGTAGAGCACTGAGTTTGAAGCTGACGGAATGCTCAAGTCAACGGCTCAAGCCAAATCTGACGGAATCCCCAAGTCGAACACTAAGATCAAAGCTAATAAAATGCGAAAATCGAAGCCGATAGAGTACTGAGTTTAAACTGACGGAATGCTCGAGTCAAAGACTGAAGCCAAAATCCACGAAATTCTTAGCTCGCACACTAAGATTGAAGCTAATAAAATGCAGAGATCAAAGCCGGTAGAGCATTGAGTTTGAAACCAATAGAATGTTCGAGTCACTGAGGCCAAAACTGACGGAATCCTCGGGTCGCACACTAAGTTCGAAACTAATAGAATGCAAAAATCAAATCTGATAGAGCATTAAGTTTGAAACTGACGGAATGCTAAGGTTAAAAACTAAGGCTAAATCTGACGTAATCCTCAGGTCGCGCACGTCGTTAATAATAGAGACTTACATTTCACTTGGATGACAATAGATGACATGACCTGAATCCTCAATGAGTTGTGAACTCCTGCTCATGAAGATGGTCCTTTGATTTGTACGGTTAAAGTGGCTAGATTTCCAACTCAACAAGCCTACCATTTCAAGGATTTGTCTAACTAGGGAGCTAGAAACTCAGCTGCACAAGACGGAATTCACTCCTTCCCCAATGCAGGGGCAAGTAGATAAATTGCTCCTTTAAGGGCTAATTGCGGGTCTTGAACATAGTGGTCACACCGTTTCCTGACTTGAGAGGACTTGGTCATAGTGGGACTATGACTTATTGTTTATTAGAGGAATCAATGCTACTTAAGGAGTTAAATGTAACTATAGGGGCAAAACGGTATTTTGGCCAAACCATACTTACGAGCAATTTGTGAAGGGTCATCGCACTGTTGATTGATTCTATCCAATGGACACAAAAATATATCTGTAGTGCGAAGAGTGTAGTTGTTGGTCTTTAGTGGAGTGACCGACAATTAACATATGTTGGATAATTTAATTAAAGAGTTTAACTAATTATTCGAGTATCGTTGAAGCTTCAATCTATAGGTCCATAAGATCCGCTTTGTAGCTCAACAAGGATTTAATCTTTGGATTAATTTGAAGTGTTCAAATTAGTTGAGAGAGTTAACTATATATGATATAATTAATTATAATGTATTTGATACAATATGAGATGAATTTGAATATGATTCAAATACTAATTATATGAATGAGATTCATGTAATTAAATATAAATATGATTTATATTGAGAGGAATAAAATATTTGGATATGATCTAAATATCATTTATATGAGATTCATGAAAGTGGACTTAATATAAATGTGATTTATATTAAATTCCATGTATAATTGAGAGAGAATAAAAACTATAGTTTATGTTGTATTTGATACAATATAAAATTATAGGCTATATGTTATATTTGATATAACATATAGTGTATATATAATAAAGTAGTTATTATATACTCTATTTTATTAATTTATTTGAAATTAATAAAAGGGAATGAGCTATAACTCCCTCCCCTTATAATCTCAATAACTAACGTGTCTTAAAAGAAGTTGAGAGAATCATCTTTTTCAAGAATTCACCATCTAAGAGAAAGGTTCTCTGGAAAAAAACTTCCTTCTTATCGTCTTCTTCTCCTTCCCTCTTCCATGGATTTAAGCAAATCTCACAACTCCTGCTTGAATCCTTTAATCCCAAAAGAGAATACAGAGGGTTTTCGACTGGTAGTATCAGTGGGTGAAGAAGGAGATCCGTGAGGAAGGAGTTCTATTCGTGGTTCGTACGAGGGATTACTTGAAGAAAGGTTCTTCAAAAGTGATGTTTCTTGAAACCTATTTTCCATCTAATCATATGCTTTAATTTAACCTTGAATGCATATCCATTTGTATGTTTACTATAAATTTTGTATTCAATAATTAATGAAATTTGGATGATCTGCTTCCACTCAAAAATCTTCTCATGTCTCGATTCCTTCAATTGGTATCAGAGCTAGGTTTGTAGGTTTCTGATTCGAAATTTCATTCTTGTATTGAATTCGTTTATACTACTGGTGGGTTTTATAATATGCAGTTTGTTTTTTTGATAAATATTTGTGGATGTAGTGTTAATGGATGTTTTGGGATAGAATTCTCGTTTTAAGGATTTCTTTAAATTTTACAAAGGTTGTTTATAAAAGACCCCTACGTTTTTGGGCATTAAATATTGCAATCGAGTCTGTAAATTTGTTAGTTTTGAGTCGCTCGTGAAGCTTCAAAGAAGAGTTGCAGATCGGGGTTTCAATTCAAAAGATGAAACAGAAGTTACCGCATCGTGTAACTAGAGCTAAACGTTCAGATATCTTTTGTTATGCAATCATGTAGAGTTTGCTACATGATCATGTAGCATTTGCTAAACGATTGCATAGCTAATGGTACGCGATCGTGTAGAGTTTGCTCTATGATCATGTTGCATTGGCTGCATGATCACATAGGCACTCATTTGGTGGACGATTGTGCTGTATTGGATACTCGATGCATCCTTACGTGTTATACGATCGTGTAGACTATCATGCTCATCACATAGTCATTAGTTGCATGATTACATAGTATGTGATACTCGACATATTGATGTTTATTACACGATGGCGTAGAATTTCATGCTCATCGTATAAGCTATATGATCACATATAAACGGTTTTCTATACTCGATGCCTTGCTGCTTGACGATTAAGGCCCCTACTAGAAGTTTGAGGCGATTGGTAATTTTATAAAGTATGTCAATGCTTGCAATGTCGGATTTAATTTGTTTCATTTACTTTATAAGAGTTATAAATAAATGAAATTAGAAATTAAAATCAATAACCAAGAGTTGCATGCAAACTTATGTAAAATCATTTTTTTAAAGTATTTTAAAATATGATTGAGATAGACCTAAGTTCACAAATTTCTAATGAGATTAAAAATTAGATTAAATCTTTTAAATCGGTTTAATAGGATTAAATTGATTTCAATAAAAGATTAAACTTGTAGCAAATATATCTATAAGTGATCGGTTGTCTAAGATGGATTCTGGCTAGGCTAGGGTATTTTAAGCTAACGGAAACGGAACACCCCTACCTGGGAACCTACCTGGAAAGGTGAATTAGATAGATTTGCTACAAGCATGCAATTGTTGATTAATATTTGTTAAAGTGTTTAATGAATGTTAATCAAAATTGTTTTACTTTCTAAAGTAAGTGTTACTTTTGGGAAAACTTAAACAATCACTTAGTAAAAATAATTAGTCGTATTCTTCCTAAGAAAATTTACCCTAGGTTGTTAAAATACTTAGTGGGAGGAAAAGATGTATGTGATATGTAATTTTTCACTCACGTTTCTCACTTAATATTCACACCATGAGACTCATGTTGCGAGGCACCCTGGGAATGTTCCCCTTCAGATGGTGTTTGCATAGGTCAATATCAAGGTAAATGGAGAGAGTATTTATAGTAAGTGGGAGAGGGATGTGTGTCAACATGTCCTATAGTTTCTTTCATTTGTTTGCATCGTGAGACCTTCTTGCATGGCCTCAAAGCGCCCCGAGAGCATCTTCGTTTGGATGGTTTGTGCAGTTGGTCAATATCAAGGTGAACTCCAAAAATGGATAGGGTTGCTTTAATGTTTGTCCCAATCAGTTTTTCTTTTCGGTTGGCTCATTGGGGCAGAACTCTAGGATCTAAAATGAAGGGTCACACTTACGAAAAATTATTAAGAAAGTTAATGATTTCTTGACCAAATCAATGATGACTTATCATTACAGGAATAAAAGTTATTCCGGTGTAATGATTAGTTGAGTGTCTAAATTCAGTGAAGAGAGAAATTGACTACCTTTCGGTGGCTTTTGTCCTAAATTATTGAAGCATCATTGCAAAATTAGATGTTAAATGAGGTTCATTTAGATTTTGCTAAAATTGATTGGATTTTTTTAAAAAGAGTTATGCTAAAATCTAATGTAGATCAATATGTTTGTTTTTTCACAAAATATCAAATAGTGATTTTCCATTAGTTGCATTTGCACGTTTGACCGGTTTTAATTACATGACATAGAAAGAATCCATTAAAACACCTTTCGTGGTAAACAACCTCGAAGTTGTCATGAATGAGGATTGTCCTCAAGTCCCAACCCCTGATACACAACGAAATGATCGTAATGCATATGAGGTGTGGATGAAGGCTAATTCGAGGGCCCGGGTTCACATTTTGACAAGCATACCTGATGTGTTGGTCAAAAGGTTTGAGAACCTAGTCATTGTACATGTGTTCATGGAATCAATGCGCGAATTGTTTGAACGAAAATTATTACTATTCAAGCAAAATGGGATTGATGACTATGAAACCAATAGTGTTAGTTCCCAGGATAATCTCCAGTCCTATTGAATGTCAAGGGACTAACATAGAAAGCATTGTTTCGAACTCTAATGAAGTTCATCGACGAGGATTATCCTCTGAGATGAAACTTGTAGTTTATGATATGGGTTCTCGTACTGATCTTACTAATCTCCAGAAAAGGACCAAAGACAAAAAATATGATTTATTTTTCTAGGAGACGTGCTTAGTAAAGAATGATGATTCTGCCTGAATAATTGATTCACAGGCTACTTGTGTTCTTCCCATTAAGGATTTATTTCCTATAAATAGTTGGAAGCTGGAGAGATGACTCTTAGAGTCAGTACTGGTGAGATCATTTTAGCTGTTGTTGTAGGTAGGCTTAAGTTATTTTTGGACAAGGAACGACATATGTTATTAGATAACGTATATGTAGTTCTTCATATCAAGAGGAACCTAATTTTTGTTTCACGTGTTTCATGTCTGATTGAACAAAATTATTCCATATTATTCTCTAAGAATAAAATGTTTATTTTTAAGAATGGAATGGAGTTAGGTTTTGGTTCAATAGAAAATAACTTGTATGTACTAAGGTCGTTAGTCATAAAAGTCGTGCTCAATACTGAAATGTTCAAAACAACAACTGTAAAAAGACCCATATTTTCTCCTAAACAAAATGTCCATCTTTGGCATCTAAGGTTAGGTCAAATCAATCTCAATAGGATAGAGAAGTTGATGAAAAGTGGACTTCTAAATGGTCTAGAAGAAAACTCTTTATCAATATGTGAATCATGCCTTAAAGGTAAAATGACCAAATGACCTTTTACTGGAAAAGGTTATAAAGCTAAAAAAGGAGCTTATCCATTCTAACCTCTGTAGTCCGATGAATGTAAGAGCACAAGGTGAGTATGAATATTTCATCTCTTCCATAGATGATTATTTTAGATTTGGGATCTATACTTAATGCAACATAAGTCTGGAGCTCTTGAAAAGTTCAAGGAGTACAAGACTAAAGTTGAAACCTTGTTAAGTAAGAAGATAAAAACACTACATCCTTATCATAGTGAAGAGTATATGAACATAAGATTCCAAAACTATATGATAGAACATGGAATGATGACCGAACTCTCAGCTCAGGTACACCTCAGCAGAATGGTGTATCAGAAAGAAGAAACAGAACCATGTTGGACATGGTTCGGTCTATGATGAGTTATCCCCATTTTTCAGACTCGTTTTAGGGATATACAGTAGAGACTGCAGTTTATATTTTGAACAATGTTCCCTCAAAGAGTGTATCTAAAATACCTTTTGAGTTATGGAGAGGTCGTAAAGGTAGTTTATACTACTTCAGGATTTGATGATGTCCAACCTATGTGCTTATGGTAAACCCCAAAAAGTTTGAACCTCATATAAAAGTGTGCCTATTTGTAGGTTACCCCAAGGAAATGAGAGGTGGATACTTCTATGATCCAAGTGAGAATAAAGTGTTTGTATCGATAAATGCTATCTTTTGGAAGAAGATTACATGAGGGATCATAAACCATGAAGTAAACTTGTTTTAAATATGATTTCTAATGAGACTACTGAGATATCAACAAGAGTTATTAAACAGGCTGATAGATCAACAATGGTTGTTGATATCTGTTCATCTAGTCCTCCATCTCAAGAGTTGAGATTTCCTCGACGTATTGTGAGGGCTAGAACCCACTTTTATGCTATATAGGTTTAACAGAAGCCCAAAATATCATATTTGATGATGGTGTTGAGGATCCATTGTCTTATTAGAAAGCAATAGAAGATGTTAACAAAGATGAATGGATTAAAACTATGAATCAAGAAATGGAGACCATGTACTTCAATTTTTTCTGGGAGCTTGTAGATCAATCTAATGGGGTAAAACCTATATAAATCGATTTCAGAGGAAAAGAGGCGTAGATGAAAAGGTGCAGACCTTTAAAGCTAGACTTGTGACAAATGGTTATACCTAGGTTGAAGAAGTGGACTATGAAGAAACTTTCTCACCTGTTGTCATGTTAAAGTCTATAAGGATTCTCTTGTCCATAACCTCATATGAGAACAATGAGATATGGAAAACGGACGTCAAGACTACCTTTTTGAATGGTAATCTTGAAAAGACCATCTACATGATTCAACCAGAAGGATTCATTGAACAAGATCAAGGGCAAAAGGTTTGCAAGCTTAATCGGTCCATTTATGGACTGAAACAAACATCTCGATCTTGTAATATAAGATTTGATACTGCGATCAAATTTTATGGCTTTGATCAGAATGTTGATAAGCCTTGTGTTTACAAGAAAATCATCAATAGCTCAGTAGCTTTCCTCATGCTGTATGTAGATGATATCTTATTCATTAGGAATGATGTAGGTTTTCTGACTAATGTTAAGAAATAGTTAGCCGCCCAATTCCAAATGAAAGATTTTGGAGAGGCGCAATTTGTTCTAAGGATCCAGATTATAAGGGATCATAAAAATAAAAGGTTGGCCTTGTCTCAAACATCGTATATTAATAAGAAGCTTGTCAGATATTCGATGCACAATTCCAAGAAGGATTTATTACCTTTCAGTCATGGAATTGTTTTGTCTAAGGAACAGTGTACTAAGACTCCTCAAGAGGTTGAGGAAATGAGATGGATCCCTATGCATCGGCTATTGGTAGCCTTATATATGTAATTTTATATACTAGACTTGACATTTGCTTTGCAATAGGAATTGTCAGTCGATATCAGTCCAATCCAGGATTAGATCACTAGACGGCGGTCAAAACGATCCTCAAGTATCTTCGGAGAACAAGGGACTATATGCTTATGTATGGAGATAAGAATTTCTTACAGGACATAAACTCTGACTTTCAGACTGATTCAGATTCTCGGAAATCCACATAAGGTCAATGTTCACTATGAATGGAGGAGCTATAGTATGACAAAGTATCAAACAAGGATGCATCAAAGACTCCACTATGGAAGTCTAATACATAGCTGCTTGTGAGGCTACTAAAGAGACTTTTTAACTTAAAAAGTGAAAGAGTTAAATAATATGCAGTGGAAGTATCAAGGATCCATAAACATTCAAACTCACTAATTTTGGCAGAAACTAAAGCATGCTTTTCTAAAAAGAAGGTTTCAAGATCATACCTTTGAAGAACTCTCCAAGATTTCGATTGTACAGCGGCTATCTTCACCAGAAATCACCGTGAACCACCTCAAAACCTTCCCTACTATCCTCTTGGAGCTTTAGGTAGAATTGGGACTCAAGAACAGTTTGAAAAGGTGAAGAACAATGAAGAACACACAGCAGCCAGATAAGAAGAACGATTTCTTCTTACAGAGGTTTGTCTCTCAAAATTTATGCATTCACCCTTCTCAAATGACTCCAAACTTCTTTATATATTGTAGATGAACATGCAAAGAAGTGAAGTGCATGGTTTGCAACTCATGCTTGGAGAATTAATGAAGAAAAGATAATGGCTTTTGTGTGATTATGAAGATGAAGATAATGGAAAAAGTGCATTTTCCATTTTACACAACATGCATAAACGATTTTCATTTTTCTTTTAAAACACCAAATGATTTCAAAACCATTTTGATTGAAAAATGATTTTCTAATATTAATTTTTAAAAATAATAATTAATTTAATATCAAATATTAAATTAATTTTTGCACAATAATCATCTTCATATATTTAAATCATATTTAAATATATATTCTCTTGTTCCGTATAATTTGAACGTTTCAAATTAATTTCTCAAGCTACTCTAAAATTTATCCATTTACGAGCTAGTAAGAGGACCTCGTAGACCTACAGATCATGGGCTCCAACGATTCGAGATTAATTGACTAAACTCATTAGTCTGATCTAACCCCCATTCGCTAACTAATGGGACACTCCACTATAGCCCATAGTTGAACTCCCCTCACTATAGATATATTATGTCCACTTAATAACCATAATAAGTAGGTCGATCCTTCATAGGTTATTTGTAATCACAGCTAGGTCAAAAATACTATTTTACCCCTGTGAATACATTTTGTTACTTAAGTTTCTATTGATCTTTTAATGAACAATTCTGATTCATAATCTCTATGAATCAAATCCTTTCTCTATCATGAGAAGGCAAGGCCCCGATTGTTCAAGACCTGGAGTCAGTACTTAAGAGAACAACCTATTTGCTAACCCTAAATAGGGTAGGAGTAAATTCCATCTTGCAAGGCTATGTCCCCAGCTATTCATCCGTTCTGATCCCCAAAATGGTAAGCTTATTGAGCAATGCTGTTAGACTACTCTCACCATTTGCAGATCAAAGGATAATCTCGAACAAACAGGAGTTCATAGCTAGCTCAGGATTAAGATCGAGTTAACCTAGGTTATATAATAAATGAAATAGTCAGTTTTAGCAGTAGATAGTCGTTATAAGAAATGTGACTTTTTTCGTGGTCTAATCTATATGCAAACTCATTGACTATTTTCATGAATCACATCGTTTGTAACACCTTACAACTTCTTGTAACAACTACAGAGTGGGCCGCATCTAATAGTGTTACTAGGATGACATACCCAATTTCATCCATATACTTATTAGACCATTTAGGCTATATACTTTCAACTTGATCCTATTTATGTCGTTACATAAAGTTACAACATTCAGACTATAGCCAATGATGCATTTATTGAATTTTCATAATAAGATGCAAAATCAACAAGTCATTGTTATTGATAAAATAGAATATTTAACACGAACTGCGAGTTCTAGGACATTTCCAAGAAGAAGTTCCTTACTAATTTGGAAGTTGTTCCAAATATGTCTTTGCCCATCACACTTTATTGTGATAACAGTAGTATTGTGACAAATTCTAAGGAACCTAGGAGTCACTAAAGAGGTAAGCACATAGAACGAAAATATCATTTGATTCGAAAGATTGTGCATCGAGGTGATGTGATTGTCACGAAGATCATATTGGAGCCAACATTGCTGATCTATTTACAAAGGCTCTCACGACTAAAGTATTCGAGGGTCATCTAGAAAGTTTGGGTCTACGAGATATGTAGCACATTGTCTAGGGCAAGTGGGAAATGTTACTGGGTATAGTATATGCATTAGTTTATTGTATTTTTGTACATTGTTTGTATTGTACATTAGTCTCTCCAAGCCTTAGGACAAATGGGAGATTGTTGGGAATGGTATCCTAAATCTCCTTGTAAGCTCGTAGTTTGTAAACTCATATAAACATATTGTTGTTAATAAAATATATGTTATTTTATAAGTATATACTCAATCCAATAAACTAAGATTCGAGGTTATTTCATGTAATTTACACCAGTATTTAGAGACATATAAGTGGATCTTGTTTAAATAATAATTTAAATGGTCTGTAGTAGATGGATAAGATTGGGTACCTTATCTTGGTGACAATACGGATACGGCCCGCTTTGTAGGTGTTAAAAGTGTTGTAAAGTGCTACAAATGATCTGATCCTGATCATTCATATGGAGACATGTGAGCAGGGGTATCCTATAGAAAGAGTTTGTATAAGACCTGACCATGAAATGATTAGTCATTTTATATAACATCGTTAATAATAGACTTACATTTCACTAGGATGACCATAGGTGACATAACCTAAATCCTGAGTGAATTGTGAACTCCTACTCATGAACATAGTGACCACACCCTCTCCTAGGCCGAGAGAACTTGATCACAGTGGGACTATGACTTATTGTTCATTAGACGAATCAATGGTACTTAACTACAGGGGCAAAATAGTATTTTGGCCCAGCTATACTTACGAGAAATTTTTGAAGGGTCATCCCATTATTGATTGGTTATATCCAATGGACACAAAAATATAACTATAGTGCAAATAGTGCAACTCTCGATTTTTAGTGGAGTGACTGCAGTTAACGGATATTTGGTAATTTAATTAAAGAGTTTAATTAATTATCCGATTACTGCTGGAGCTTTAATCTACAGGTCCATAAGGTCCCCTTTGTAGCTCATCATAGATTTAATTTTTGGATTAATTTGAAGTGTTCAAATTAATTGAGAAAATTAATTATTTATGATATAATTAATTATAATGTATTTGATAAATTATGAGAGGAATTTGAATATGATTCAAATACCAATTATATGAATGAGATTCATGTAATTAAATATAGATATGATTTATATTGAGTGGAATAAAATATTTGTATATGATCCAAATATCATTTATATGAATGAGATTCATATAAGTGGATTTAATATAAATGTGATGTATATTGAATGCCATGTATAGTTGAGAGAATAAAAACTATAGTTTATGTTGTATTTGATGCAATATAAGACTATCGGCTACATGTTATAATATAACATATAGTGTATATATAATAAATTAGTTATTATATATTTTATTTTATTTGAATTGATAAAAGGGAAAGAGTTATAACTCCATCCCCTTATTCTCTCAATATCTAACGTGTAATAAAAGAAGTTGAGAGAAACATCTTTTTCCAGAATTCACAATCTAAGAGAAAAGTTCTCTGGAGAAAACTTCCCTCTCATCGTTTCCTTCTCCTTCCATCTTCCAAGGACTCAAGCAAAGCCCACAACTCCTGTTTGAATTCTTTAATCCCAAAAGAGAATACAGAGGGTTCTCGATTGGTAGTGTCCGTGCATGAAGAAGGAGATCCACGAGAAAGGAGTTCTGTTTGTGACTCATACGAGGGATTACTTGAAGAAAGATTCTTCAAAGGTGAGGTTTCTTGAAACCTATTTTTCATCTAAAAGTATCTTGTAATTTAACCTTGAATGCATATCTATTTGTATGTTTACTGTAAATTTTGTATTCAATATTAACAGAATTTAGACGATCTGCTTCTGCTCGAAGATCTCCTCATGTCGAGATTCCTTCAGTCTCTACATATATGTTTATGCTACAGAAATTTACCTTGGATATTAGTTTATTGATTTGGGGATTAATGCTATTAAATGTCTAATAAAACATCTCCTATTTTATTAAATAAATAAAAAGTTTGTACATTATAATTATAAACTACAAGACCTACGAGATTTAGGGCATCAACTCCAACAACCACATCATCCAATCGTCTGACGTCAACTTCACCATCGTCAATCGATAGTCACTACGATAAAGGATTTTCTTTTTCTTGTTTCTTTTTTTTCTTTTTTTTTCTTTTTTTTTTTTGACAAAATGACAAGGGTATTTTAAGATTGATTTGTTTTTTTTTTGTCTTTTTCTTTCAATAAAGATATGCCTTTGTTTTTGTCCATTTAAATCTAGATTGTAGTTGTTAAATGTCTTTTTTTTCCTTGAGAAAATGAGATTTGGTTCAAGAAAAATGAGTTGGGAACTTGGGACAGCAGACAACAGGTAAGCAAAGATTCTTTAAAGAAGTTTTTAATCTAACCAAGCTGACCTTAATCGTATCAAGATGACTTGATTCAAAAACTGAAACTGAATATGATTGGTTTTCAGCTTTTAAATCGATGAGTAGTTTAACAAAACCGAATCTTTGACTTCGAGATTGATTAATATATTTTGAAAATCATTATTTTGTTTAACTACATGTTTATTTGATTAATTTTTCATTTTGTTTTACCATCAAACAAACCCAATCATAAACCCCAAAAATAAAAATCAATCATGATTTTTTTTTAACAAGTTTCTAAAGCGAAAAAAATAATAACTTGAAATCAATCACGAATTTGCTTCTAACAAGTTTATGAATCGGAAAAAACAATAACTTTTTAGAAAATTATAGTTCGAATAGATAGTCTAATAAAAAATTTTCATTTCAATGAAATCTTCAAAAGAAAAAAGAGACAAGACAAACAAAAAAAAAAAAAAAGGAAAGGAAAGGAGAGGGGCACCCTTGAAAAGAAAGGAAGTATATTGATTGATTCAAGAAAAGTTGTTTTACTCTTCATGTAATCAACCAAGTTAGATCCACTTTTAATCTAAAGTATAAAGAAAACCATACCTATTAAGGTTTAAGCCTTAAAGCTTGTAGTTTTGTAAATAAACTACTTATTATTCTTAATAAAATAAGATGTTATTTTATTTTAAATAATTTTTTCATAACACTATCTAATAAATTTGAAAAATTTAAGGTCATTATATGAAGTCTTGAGCAGTATGTAATTGACATACATATGGATCATGTTCAAGAAATAATCTAAAGAGTTTATAGTATATGGATAAGGTTTGGTGCTTTATCCTTGTGACACTATGATTATGGTCCACTTTGTAATAGTTACAAATGGTTTACTCCAAACTGTTCATGTGGAGAAATGTGAGTGAGGTATCCATACAAAGAGTTTATGTATAAGATCGGATGATGAAATAATTAATCTCTCTTTGTAAATTTGTTAATTTATGAGATTAATATTTCATAAAATGCTTATGCAAGACTCAATTTGGTGAATTATGAACTTCTATTTGTGTGGTCTCGTTCTTTGATTTGGAGAGGTGAGAGTGGCTCGAGTTGATTTGGAGGGGTGAGAGTGGCTCGAGTTGTTGACTCAATAAGTCTATCATTTCAGGGACTTGGCTGAATGGAAACTAGAAACATAACTTCACAAGATGAAATCTACTTTTTTCCGCATTGGGTAAACAGATGAGTCCCTTAAGTGTTGACTTCGGGACTTTAACAAAGGATCTACCCTGTCACTAACCCGAGAGGGACTTAGTTTATGTTTGGATCATGAATTGTTCATTAGAGGAATCAATGGTACTTAAGCAAAAGACGTAATCACAAAAGTAAAACGAACATTTTACCCAACTGTAATTATGAACAACTTATGAAGGATCAACTTGTTTATATTGATTATATCCATGGATACAACATATCCTATAGTGAGAGTCTAACTATGGGTATATAGTAGTTTACCCTAAAGTTAATGAATGAAGGTTAATTAATTAAAGAGTTTAGCTAATTAATCTTGGATCAATGGAACTAATAATCTGTAGGTATATAAGATCTCTTTTTGCTAGCTCACCACAAACCAACAAGGATCATATATGTTGAAAGAAAATTTGAAACGTTCAAATTTTATGAGGGAAACTATATATGTATTGGATACAATCAATATATGATTTATTATAAAGATTATTTGAATGAGATTCAAATAAATAAATTACTTAATTTTAATGAGTTTCGAATTAAATAAATTAAAGGAGAATCAATAAATATTTTAATTCTTTTAATATGAGATATTAAATAGATAACTATCTTTTAATATTGGATATTAGTAGATAAATAATTTAAAATTTTTGCAGATCCTACTAAAATTAGGAGTCTCCTAGTAGAGTTCTATAAATTAAATAGGGCCCTAGGGGAGCCATTATAGAACACATTACAATGTAATCTTTACAGCCACTTTGTAGTGATTTCCACAAGAAAATTCTCTCAACTTTTAAAGGAAAGTTCTCTGACAATTCTCTTTCTTCATTACCTCTCAAGCATCAAGAACGATAACTACAAGTCAAATTCTTGCTAGAGTCACAGCAAGGATGATCTCATGGAAGAGGAAGACTTTAAGGAGAAATATACCCATTTGAGGTGGAGATTTCGTAGTGGTTACGTTTTGGCAACGAGTGCTTAACATTCATGTAGTTATTTGTATTTTAATTCTTTTAAGACATCAAAGAACACGATCATATACTTCTTCTGGGATTCAATCCCTTCTATTGATATCAAAGTCAATTTGTTTCTTGTTTTGAATTAAAAATCATAATGGAGGGTTGTTTTTAAAAATAAATACATGAGATGTTTTTGGTTTTTAATTGTGGTTTGCTAGTTGGATGTTTAGGCTTTTAGCATTTAGATTTATAGTTTTATTGATAAGATCAATGTAAGACCCATTGTTTTTTTTTTTTTTTTTTTTGTATATTTATACTGTAAATCGAGTTTGTATACAAATTGAAGTCTGTAAATAAAAAATCGTTTCGTAAGCTAAAGGTTGACGGTACTATTAATAAGTACAAAGCCCGTTTGGTAACTAAAGACTTTCATAAGAAGGATTAGATCTTTTTTACACCTATTATCCAGTGATAAGGATTACACCTATAAGGATGTTAAATGCAATAGCAACTTTAAGAAATTTGGAAATGCAACAAATGAATATAAAAACCACATTCTTAAATCAAGATTTAGATGAAGAATTTATATAGAACAACCTGAAGGGTTTGTTATTAAAGGATTTGAAGAGAAAGTTTGTAAACTTGTCGATTTTCTTTATGTATTGAAACGAGCACCCAAACAATAGCATGAAAAGTTTGATCACACTGTTATCAGATGGATTTAAGATAAATGAGTGTGATAAATGTATATATATTAAAAGCATATATCAAGAGTATGCTATTATTTGCTTGTATGTGGATGATATGTTGATAATGAGAACAAACAGAAGTTTCATTGATTCCACTAAAAGGATATTGGTATTGCTGATGTTATCCTTATTTTTGAATAACAAGTTCAAATGGATACATACTTTCTCAATCTCACTATATATTGAAATTATTGAGAAAATTTGATCATTTTGAGAGTAAGCCAGTTATTTCTCCATTTGATCAAAATTATAAGTTGAGGAAAAACAATGATGAAGGTATGTCTTCTCTAGAATACTCTAGAATTATTGGTAACTTAATGTACATGATGACTATAACCTGATATTGCCTATTCATTAGGAAGGTTAGCAAGATAATCTAATAATACTAGTTATGATCATTGAAATGTGTTAGTCATAATTTTAAGGTACTTGAAGTACACTCTAGACTACTTGAATTTATGATAGCATAGAGACTGAATGAACCAGTGAGTATATATTTATCTTAGGTAGAGCAGTTGTATCATGGAAACCTTCAAAATAGATGTGTATAGAACGTTCTACCATAGAATCAAAGTTTATAGCTCTGGATGAAGCAGCAGAGGAAGTAAAATGGCTTTGGAGTTTTCTTGAAAATATTCCATTATGGCCAAAGCCTGTAAGCGCAATATATAATTATTGTGATAATTTAGCGACTTCTATGAGAGACAAGAATAATATCTATAATGGCAAGTCACAACATATTAGACACAGATGTAATTCGATAAGACCTCGAATGGAATGGTTTTTGTTGATTATGGGAAATCAACAGAGAATATTGCAGATCCATTGACGAAAGGATTGTCAAGAGAGTAAGTCACATATACATCAAGAAAAATGGGGCTAATGCCTATGAAATAAGTTATCTGGTGGTAACCTAACCTGGTTGACTAGAGATCCTAAAATCTAGGTTCAATGGCAAACTAGTTGGATAATTCATAGTTGACACACTAAAAAACTTATAGTTTCTTCACATTTCTATGATGTTATAGAGTGTTGTGATCTATAATGACAAAAAGAGTAATGACAAAATACTTTTAATCAATATTACCTACGTGAGAGTAGAAGTGGGATTACTTCTTTGAGAACTTTTAAAATAGCTTATATTCTCTAAAGCTATAATGAATTCAGGATTTGGTCTAGGACCAAAATGGACATGAACGTATAGATCTCGAAGTTACATTATGAGTAGTATGTGATATCTTTTGTCTCAATTCACCAATATGAAGGATCGTTCCAAATCTTGGTCTCACTATTTCTTCGGTAAATTCGATAGATATTCGCTAAGGAAGTTTCAAGTCCAAAAGACATCTCTCATGATGTATAACTTAGTCTGGTTGCTCTCGATGATTTTTGTGTGTGTATGTACGTACGTACGTATACATATATAGATATACATACATGTATAGATGTATGTATGTGTATACATATACATAGAAATGTATATATATATATGTATGTATGTATACATGTATGTACATATATGTATACATCTATACATACTACATATATATACGCATACACATCTACACACACATAGTGAAAGAAAGTGAAACAATTGAATATTTGAAATATAAAAATATATTTATGTAGATTAAATTCATTGTTAGTGACATCAAATTGGATTGAAACCATCAAATTAAGATGATGTTTCATGTACAAGTTTAACATGTATGAAAGTTAAATTTGTAGTTTCTTCAATTTGAATGAGTTGTGTTTTGTTTTGGTCAACTAACAACTAAATTAATTTAAATTTGAGAAATATTTCAAAATTTGTAATTATTTGATTTTATTTTGTATTTTGAAGAGTTATTAAGTTGCTAACCCAACTTGGTTCTTCATTTGCAGTATCCCATTCAAAATTGAAGAGTTCTCTCATTTCTTTCTTTATTTTTTTTATCTTTAGTTAAGTTGAGAGTAAGTATACATTCTGCGAGATTTGAGTAGCTCGAGGTTGCAGTTCTACCGTATTTAATTGTTGTATCCTGCTGAGACGATTGCCGTAATATGCTTACAGCCAATGCAGAGCAATTAATTTCCTTCAGGACAACACTTATGAAAAACATGCCTCAACTACGTTTTGAATCTCCAAAGGTTTTGAGTTTTTTTTAGTCTTTATTTATTTTCATATCCAAGCCTTGTTACACCAGTTGGCTTACGTTTGAGTTTGAATCTTATACATTAACTATACTGCTTTTAGTTGAGGTACAATCAGTTTGCAGTGTATTCAATTCATATACATCAATTTCTCCCAACATAATGAAGATTAGTAAATTGAGGGTAAATTATGTATATAGTACATATTAAAAAAATTAAAGAAAACATTTTTGGTCATTGAAATTTTGTATAATTTACAACTGGGTTCTTAAGTTATCAAATTTAACAATTTTACCCCAAAGTTTGCTTTTAGCAGCACCCCTACCTCTTTTCTTGAGTTTTCAAGCCTCATGAATAAAATTGTCGAATTTGAAAACTAAGATATGTAAATGCAATCTAAACCAAATTTCAAGGATTTTTTAAAAGAAAAAACAGTATTATTCCATTAAAAATGAAGTGTAATATGAGTATGTAAAAATTCTTCCGTTATAGCTTTTTTTATATATAGAATGATTATAGATAGTATAGATTTATCATCTTATTCTTATTTTGATTAATTAATTTATGATTTTCTCTCTTATCTACTCTCATTTCTCTGTGTATGTTTATAAACTTAACCATTCGTATAATAAAGCCCATTCTTATCCTTATTTCTCTCGACCCTTTGTTAAAGGTTATGAAGTGAACTATTCTTTCTACAAAGGGATGCAAAGAATTTCTTTCCTTTTTAGTTCCTCTTAGTGTTACCAAAATCATTGTTGCGTGTCTAATACGTTCTTGAAAGTTTTGAAACTATTAAAAGTAATTGATCAATATGATAAACATAAATCATCTAACAAAATCTAAAACTTTCCATTTTGTATTTACACTATATGTTAAAAGAAATATTACAATTAAATGGTTAAATTTGTAATTTTAAAAATCCGAAAACTACATTAATACAAACCTTAAAGTTGGACTATACTTGTAATCTTAACGAAATGCATACTTCTACAAATTGCATAAAAGAGAAAATAATAAGTGCTTTTCCTAAATGATATTCTATTGTATGGAAAAATTTTAACTTCCATGGTTTGTGCACGTGCTTTGTGGCAGGTTGATCTTCATAGACTTATCTAATTTGTTTTCTTTGTTCTTGGTTTGGATACTTTTTCTCTATATGTCCAGTTTCTACAATCTTCAGATTGTGGGGTGTTTTTGTTCTTCTGGCCGTTTTGTTTTCTGCTTGTATTGTCCTCTTTGTTAGTTGGCATCTTTGTAGGTGTTTTTTTGCTTTGGTGCCTTGATCCCGGGCTGTGAGATCCCTCTTGTTGTTGTATATAATATTACCTATTAAAAAAATAAACAACTTTGAAGAGAAAGTTTAAATCAGTACATGTGAAAGTAAACATAACTCAATAGTAATTGACTTGAACACTTTCTTTTATAGATTCTTTTATCGAAGTCGAAAATTTAAATATCTATAACTCACTTCTTATACTAAAAAGGAAGAAGTTGATAATAATTATAAGGTAATAGAAGAAATCGATTAATTTAGGTCTCGTTTGGCAACCATTTGGTTTTTAGTTTTTTAATTTTTAAAATTAAGACTATAGACATTACTTCCACATCCAAATTTCTTCTTTTATTATCTACTTTTTACCAATAGTTTAAAAAATCCAACCAAACCAAATTTGAAACCTAAAAGAAGTATCTTTTATTTATTTTCTTTTTTTTAAGTTAAGAATTCAACCATTATACTTAAAAAAGGTACAAATCATTATAAAAAATGGAAATAAAAATTAGCTTCATTTTGAAAAACAAAATAATTACCCAACAAACTCTTTAACCTTCCATACACCAATTTTTTTTTTAAAGAAACACCAACTTTTTTAAAGTTTATCCTATTTGATAATTCATTGTTATCCAAAAGTCATTTTGGTCCAAATGTGGTACATAGAAACAATGGATTTTGGTTGAAATAATAATTATCTTACCTTGATATATATCAAATAAAGAAAAAATAATAATAGGACCCAATTCAAACTTTCTCTAGTTTAAGCATATTCCTTATGTAGAGTGGTAGATCAAGGAGACGTATAAACTAGCAAAAAAGGAAAAAAGGACACCAAAAAATCCATAATTTGTACTATTTAGGGTATTAATGTTTCTTACAAATGACCTAAAATGGTTTTTATCAATAATAATAATAAATAACTTATGCTGTTTCATATTACCAAATTTATTACCATGAAATGAGATTTAAACTCATATTAACTTATATTTGATAATCATATGAGTTGGCTTATTAATTTTATAGTAACAATATTCATCTTTATAATTTCTCGTACTAAACCTTAACTTTATAGCATACTAAAATTTTGTCAACATGTCAACATTTTTATCTACATGTTCATGAATTCAATATCCACATAAATGGTAAAGCAATACATTTTCATTATATTAGAAAGAAATCGGTACAAAGAAGAAAAAAGGCAAGAAAATGTCTCTAACATGAATACTATGTATTAATTTAAGTAGTTATTTTTTAAAAAACAATCCCTCGCTATGTTCGTCGACATTTCAAATCTTTGTTAAAACTAATATTATCCCACATTTTTTAAAATACTAAGATAATTTTGATCCTAAGAATTAAGAAGGAATTCTTTTTTTTTTCACAAATTGGCGAATAAGAAACCATCATTATATTATTATATTGATTGATATTGAAAACTAATTAAGTTTTTTAGAGTAGATATAGAAAATTGAAACATATTAATCTATGAAATGAAAACTGTTGAATGAAAAGAGTGGTTTGTATTAGGCAACTTGAAAAGGTTGATACATAATGTTCAAAATTAATTAAGATGTTATTTTAAGAAAAAAATGTGGAAGTTTTAGTAAGTGCAAATTAAAGTCGATCATTATAAAATTTGGTTAAAATCAATTTACGAAAAGAATTAAGTTATAGAAACAAAGGGCTGAAAATTTTAATGTAAAGCCATCTAGTTGTGATGATGATAATTATGAAAAGATTTTACATTTTTTTTCCTCAATTTGAAAGTTCAAATTTGTTCAAATTTTTGTGCATGGCAAGGCTTAATTATGGTAATTATGTTTGTGATATCATTCAAATCTTCAATTCTTATTTAAGACCTCTCTAATATGTTTTTTTTTTTTTAATTAATACCCCAAAATTAAAAATAAAATCATTAAACATGGTATAATCTAATTTTTGAAGAAAAGTTTAAAAATAATGGAATAATTCTAAAACATGTTTTATAAACTTAATAATACATAAAACAATGATATGGAAAATAAAGCATCTTATTTAACTTTTTTTTTCTAAAAATAGAATATTGCTAGCAATTAATTCTTTTTTGGTACAACGGGATTCAAATCACGGATCTTCTAATTGTTTACATATACATATATCGTGTTAGCAACTAACCTGTGAATATTCTAGAATAATAATTATAAACAAATCATTGAATGTAATTATGATTAAAATATACGTTTAGTTCATGAATTTTTTTAGTTGCGTTTTTAGTTTTTAAAATTTAAAAAGATTTAATAAATCCACGAATTTGTAATTTTATCTATAATAAGTATTTTAACTTCAAAAATTATGTATAACATATCTCTAAAATTTCAATTTGTGTACAATATAATAGATAACTAAATTTTTTATTTTGTGTCTTTATAGGTCTTTCTTTTCATCGATTTGTTTTAAAATTCATGATGTACACTATTGATACAAAACTGAAACTTTTAGAATTTTGTTAAGCAAAATTTAAAATTTTATATAATGGATTAATTAATTTCTAAAATTTTGTATATGTGAAAAGCTCAATATATACAAAATTAAGAGTGCAAGAGATTTTTTTTTTTTTTTTTTTAAGACGATACGGGTTTTTGGGTTGGTAGATGCATCGAGTTTTTCAAGAACCTATTAAATACGTTTAAAATTACCAAATAACTTAGTTTATGGACTAAATTTGTAATTTAATATTTTATAGGCTGAATTTCAAAGTTTAATGATTACAACAAAATTAAAAATTTTAGAAACCATGAAACAACCCTAAAACTAATTAAGTAATTTGTTGTCCTTGTCTTGTTTAAGGAAATTGAATGTGTCTCCATGACAATATCCCTAACATGTAGTAATAATAATTAATAAAAGAACATAAACATAGAATTTTCAAACTAAAAACAATAAAAATAAAAATTTCCCATTGATTATTATAGGAAAGTTTAATCAATGAGATGAGATGTGTTTTATCTCATGCTTTTTTCAGATCAAACTCATTAATATTTTTCTTTAGCGACAGATTCTACCGTGTTGATCTTACTTTTGACTTATTATGATTATTATTATTATTTTATAAAAAAAAAAAAGAGTTTGAAACTTTAAAATAATTATTCATCTCAACTCCATGGCTTTTGAAGAACAAAAATGCAATTAAATAATAATAATAATAATTTAAAAAACATATCTTCGTTTATAATTTGCATGGAAATAACTTTTTCCTTAATTGCAAATCTCATTGAATTAATGTCAACCAGAAATATAAAACCCAATTCCTCTCTTTCAATTTTCTTTCACAAGTTTCAAATTTGTTTGAAGGTTTTTATTATTATTAATTTTTTTGGTTGGCTATGGCTGAAACTGAAAAAGATAATCAAAATTGGCCTTCTGAAGCTTCTAGTACCTCCGCCACATCCTATGGCGGACTGGCAAAGATGAAGATGGAGATTGTTGTTGCCGATAAAATCGACGGTGGTGATCAGCAATCGCAGGAGTCGAACTCACGGTTGTTGGATCTCAAGCTTTCTAACAATATTGAGAACTCTGGCAACGGCATGCCGGAGATGGTGGAATCTTCTTCTCAAGGTCATATAAATAATGAATTATCTTCCAATACAAAATCTAGGGTTTTTTCTTGCAACTTTTGCAAGAGGGGATTTTCAACCTCCCAAGCCCTAGGAGGCCACCAAAATGCACACAAACAAGAAAGGGCTATGGCCAAGCGCCACCAAGAAATGGAACTCGGACGCAACGCCAATGTCGTTGGGCCATCATACTTGTCGTCATACTATAGTCCATATTCTTCCCTCTCATCTCATCCATCCTACCGATCATCGTATCGAATGCGAATGGATTCAGTGATTCACAAACCATCATATCGGTGGCTCGAGTCTCCCATGCTACAGTTTCACGGCGTAGTAGATGGTCCTTGGGCTTCCCGGTCGATGGTGGTGAATAGTAATAATAATAACAATTCAAATTTATTGGCATTTGAAAGGTTAAAGATGGAGAGAATTCAAGTCCACAATGGTGGATTTCAATTCCCATCTGCGATAAATGCATTTGAATCAATGAGAAGATTTGAAGAAGATGGAACGATTTCAATACCGAGTTTGAACCGTTCTGAACTGCCAATGTTGAAGATGGATGACCATGTGGAAGAAAGCCATGAACTTGATTTATCACTCAAGCTTTAATTTAGAGTTTGATCTTCATCTCTTTTCTGTTTAAGAAACCGACAGAATGTTGTGTTGGTTTTTTCTTTTTTCCTTTCCTTTGCCAAGAAAGTTTTAATGTCGTTGTAATTTCCTTTTTTACTACATACACTACAACAAATGTCCCTTTCCATTGCTTTTTTTTAATAGTGTTTTATAAAATCTGCTCTAAAAAGAGAGAGAAACAGTGGCAAAAGGTTGTTAGAAAAAAAACGTGGAGGACAAATATGAAAAATGAAAGATATATTTTCCATTCAACTAAACATGCCTTTATAGAGACTTACAAACATAACTATAGGAATGTCAATGGTTTAAAGCTATAAATGTCATCAAATGCTCATAACTCACATAACTCCTATAACTCAAAAATCACTATTGGTTACAAAAAATTAAAAGTCACAAAACCCAAAAGTCACACTAAATGCCATAAATAAAGTTTAATAATGACAAAGTTTTCAACACCCCTCCTTAAACTTGATTTGTTACACCAAGTAAACTCCTCATTTTGATAAAAGTCTCAGACTTGAGGGGCTTTATGAAAATGTCCACCACTTGGTCTTGTGACTTGATATATTTCAGTTCCATTTCTTTCTTCGTAATGCAACCCTGAATGTAGTGAAATCGGGTATCAATGTGCTTGCTCCTCCCATGAAATACCGGATTTTTGGCCAAGGCAATGGCCGATTTATTGTCAACAAAAATCTCCATTCGACCTTCCATTTGAAACTTCAACTCCTTCACTAAGTTTCTTAGCCAAATTGCATGACATACACATGAAGTTACTGTGACGTACTCTGCCTCGCATGTTGATAATGTGACTATGGGTTGCTTTTTTGACATCCATGTGAACGCCGTTTCATCAATAAAAAACACAAACCCCGTAGTGCTCTTTCGATCATCCAAATCACTACTCCAATTACTATCACAATAACTAACAATATCAAAATTGCTAGAAGAGACACAGGAAAGACCATACCCAATCGTCCCTTTAATGTAGCGAAGTATCCTTTTTGTCCTTTTGCAATGTGTTGCTGTCGGTTCCTCCATAAATCGACTAATAGTTCCAACCGAATAAAGAATATCCGGTCTTGTACATGTCAAGTATATCAAACTTCCAACCAAGCTTTTGAAATATGTAGAATTTACCTTCTCTCCTCCATTTTGCTTGGTGATTTTGACTCCACAGTCCATCGGTGTTCCAACTGTATTAGCATCATTCATATTGAACTTTTTGAACACTTCTTTAGCATAGCCCTCTTGGGATATAAAAATCCCATCTTCACCTTGTTTGACCTCGATCCCAAGATAGTAACTCATGAGACCAATGTCTGTCATTTCAAACTCCTTTGCCATCTCTCTTTTGAACTCATCAAACATGCTAGGATTGTTTCTGGAAAATACTAAATCATCAACATATAAACAAATGATTAGTATGCTTTCACCTTGCATTTTGATGTAGAGGGCATGGTCATAAGGACACTTCATATACTTCTTCTCTTGAAAGTACTTATCAATCTTTGAATTCCATGCTCTTGGTGCTTGCTTTAAATCATAAAGTGCCTTCTTCAATTGAAGCACTTTATCTTCTTCACCCTTGACTTCATAACCCAATGGTTGTTCCACATAGACCTCTTTCTCAAGAATTCCGTTCAAGAATGCCGATTTGACATCCATTTGATGTATCTTCGAATGATTATGGGCTGCCAAAGCAATAATCAAACGAATAGTTTCAAGAGGAACAATAGGGGCAAATTTTCTCTGTCTTGTATACCCACTTCACTCTGATCGGTTTGTGCCCTTTTGGAAGATTGATCAACTCCCATGTGTCATTTTTCTCTATCGCTCGAATTTCTTCATCCATTGCATCCTTCCATTTCTTGCTTGCAATGGCTTCTTAGAAACTAATAGGCTCACAATCACCAAAAAGACAATAGAGAATTACGTCATTTTGATTTTCATTTACCTCATTAAGTTCCCGTAGACTTCGAGTTTCTCTTGGGCCAATTTCGTTCTCCGAATCACTGGATAAACCTTCAGATGATGATCGATCGGTCGAATGAGGTGGCACTGGAATGGGAAAATCTTCACCCATTTCATCCCTGGTCGGCTCATTATTATCGTCTTCTTCAAAATATGGAATGAAATCATAATCCTCCTTTTGTATATTCTAATCCCAAGAGGCTTCCTCATAAAAAACAACATCATGACTAATAATTACTTTCCCATTCAAATGATTGTAAAGACGAAAACCCTTTGAACTTGCATCATAGCCGATGAAGATGAGTTTCTCGCTTCGATCAACGAGCTTGGTCCTTTTTTCTTCCGACACATGAGCATATGAAATACTCTTAAACACCTTGAAGTGACCAATCCCGGGCTTTCTTCCGTTCCATGCTTCTTGAGGCGTCTTGTTAAGCTCACTTTTGGTTGGTACTCGATTTGTCAAATAAACCGCACAAGCTAAGCCTCCGCCTAAAATTCCCTCGACATCTTCTTTGTCTTTAGCATGCTTCTTTCCATGTTCAAGATTGTCCGATTCTTCCTTTCCAACATGCCATTTTGTTTCGGTGTCCTTAGGACTGTTAACGGACAGCAGATGCCTTTTTCATCACAAATTTTTTTGAACTCATTTGATGTGAATTCACCACCTCGATCGGTTCTCATGGCTTTGATTGTAAGGTTGCTTTCATTCTCCACACGTGCCTTAAATCTCTTGAAGATTTCAAATACTTCTGATTTTCCTTCAAAAAGTACAGCCATGTTTTTTTTAGAAAAATCATCAATAAAGAGAAGAAAATATTTACTTTTACCATGAGACTTTGGTTTGATCATTCCACACACATCAGCATGGATGAGTTCTAAAGACTTCTTTTCTCTTGTCATAAAATCCTTCGAAAAACTACTTCGTTGATGTTTGCCAAGAAAACACCCTTCACATACTTGGTTTGGCTTGTGAATGTGTGGTAAACCTCGCACCATCTTCTTCTTCGACAAATCTTCTAGACTTTCAAAATTGAGGTACCCGAACCGTAGATGCCATAGCCAAGAGAGATCTTCATAACACGTCTTCAAGCATTTTGGAACATCATTACATATATTCAAAGGAAACATTTGGTTTTTTGTCATGGAGACTTTAGCAATAACTCTCTCATGATTATCCATCAAATACAAACAATTGTTTTTCATTTGAACTTCAAAACCTTTCTCTAACAATTGTCCTACACTCAATATATTATTTTTTACTTTAGGAATGTAATAAACATTTGTGATATATTGATTTCCTCCAATTTTTAACCGAATGAGAATTTTACCTATTCCTTTGATGGCGGCTAAAGAATTGTCTCTAAAGGCAATATTACCTTTCTCCATCTTGTTCAACTCCACAAACATCTCGCATTTTCCATACATGTGATTTGAGGCTCCTGTGTCAAGATACCACATACTATATTGACTCTCTTCTTCTCCCTTTGAAACCATAAATAAGGTTCCATTCTCCTCTGCATAATTGAATTGCCCTTGATGGGCTTTTGATGTGCTAGCAGTTAATCAATCTTGATGCTTTCGATCAATCGACTCTATTTGAGATGAGTAACACTCATTCGCATAATGTCCATATTTGTTATAATTATAACATTTTACCTGAGATTTTCTCTCCCAGACTTTCCATCACGTCTTCCACGACCTCGACCTCCTCTTCCTCTTGAGGATTCAGACGAGTTTTTCAGAAACATTGGTGTTGGCTTCACCTCTTCCACCATGGCCTCGACCACCACGACCTATTCCACATCCACGACTATTCTCCTCCTTGATTTTGAGTTGGAGAAATTGTTCAACGGTCTCTATTGTCTCCATCCTTCTTTTCTTTTTCTCCTCATAGGCTTGTAATGAGCCTATAAATTGTTCAATTGTCATGTTCTCGAGATCCTGTGTCTCCTCGATCCTCGTGGCGATAATCTCAAACTTTGTATTTAGGCTTCATAGAACCTTCTCCATGACATGAACATCGGTGATTTCTTTACCATTCCATCTCAATTGGTTGACGATATCCATTACTTTTGTGTGATATTCCGCTATCACTTCAGTCTCCTTCATTTGTAAAGATTCAAATTCACCATGTAAGGTTTGTAACCGTACCTTTTTTCACACGATCGGCTCCTCTATGAGTAGATCGGAGCTTGTCCAATGCCGCCTTTGACGTCTTCGCATTGGCGATGGTCTCAAACGTATCTTCGTCCACCGATTGATACTAGATATAAAGGGCCTTCTTGTCCTTCTTTCTTGTCTCCTTTAACGCATCTCTTTGCGCTTGGTCGGCTCCAGCTTCTGCCTCTTGGAAAGCGTTCTCCACGATCTCCAATTGTCATAGTTGAGCTTGGTAAACATTGGTAGTTAAAGTGAACCTATCCCACCGTTGGCCATTTTTCTCTCAATATTTTCTACTTGCTCTGATACAACTATGTTAGAAAAAAAACGTGGACGACAAATATGAAAAATGAGAGATATATATTCCATTCAACTAAGCATGCCTTTATATAGGCTTACAAACATAACTATAGGGAATGTCAATGGTTTAAAGCTATAAATGTCATCAAATGCTCATAACTCACATAACTCCTATAACTCAAAAATCACTATTTGTTACAAAAAACTAAAAGACACAAAACCCAAAAGTCACACTAAATGCCAAAAATAATGTTTAATAATGAAAAACTTTTCAACACTCATTTTAGCAGATGATTATAAATGCACATGCTCAAAAGAAAATTGACATTAGAGAACGAAAGACAGAGACCAAACTACCACAAACTAAAGAAAAATGGAAAAACCAAGAATCATTAAACTTTGAATGCCTGAACCAAATAAAATCACAAAACCCAATTTAAAAAATGAATTCAAAGGGTGAAAGATTAACAGAAGCAAAGAAGACATCAAATCAAAGAGGGGAGAAACAAGAGGAGATTTAAAAATTGGAAGAAAAACCTAAACCATGTGCAAGAAAGGAAGAAGAGGAAGGAAACCCAAAAATTGGCATAAGATTCAAGAAATAGGGTTAAAAGAAAGAATACCTAGAAGGATAACTTTATGATTAATTTTGAGCCACAAACACATAAACTTCTCTTTGGGATTTAGGGTTCTAAGTAGCGAAATTGGTTGGGGAGTAGAAATGGGCAATACCCATATTGTTTCCTTGGATTTGAATTGAAGAAGGTTGTTTTGAATTTGCCATTATCGTTTCACTTTGTACCTTCATCGTGGTGCTACTTGAAGTTCAAAAATGAAAGAAGAACATTTAGGTCAAACAAAATCTGATACACAGTGATAAAACTCTATCACTATCTATGCCTAGTAGATTGTAATAGAGTTCTATCATTAATTATCAGTGATAGATAGACTAGTTCAAATACAAACTAACGATCAGTGAAAGTCTATCAGTGTCTATTAGTGATACACAATGTTAAGACTTCTATCAATGTCTATGTTTGGTAGATCATGATAAACATAATATCAACAAACAAACTAATTTATCTAAAACCTATTATTATCTACCATTAATAGACAATGATAATGGTCTAACACTTTCTATGAATTATAGGTAGTGTCTATAAATGATAACAATAGATTAATATAACTGTCTATGACATTCAGCGATAGGCCACTATCACTCTCCTATTCTTTATTGATAGACACTGATAGTAGTCTATGATTAGTATCTATCTTCTATCAGTGTTTATTGCGGATAGATAATGATATAGTTTTATCACCGTCTATCGCTGATAGACTGTGATAGAGTTTGCCATATAAGTTCATTCAAGAATTCTTATTCATCTTTTAATTCTACAAATGGAAGCATAACAAACTAATTATACGTGATAGAAAATGATAGGAGTCTATCACAATCTATTACTTATAGACATTGATAGATGTTGATCAATGTCTACCATTGATGTCAGTGTCTATCTGTGATAGATAGTGATAACAATGTCTATCACAACTATCTAATAGCAACAAAAATTTCAAATTTAATAACAACGTCTAGTATAGCAACAAAATTATGAATGAAATCATTATCTATTGATAGACCATTGATAATAGACTATCATGGTTTATCACTAATAAACAATGATAGAAAACTATCATCGTCTATCACAGATAGACAGTGATAGACAACTACCATTGTCTATCACAAATAGACAGTGATAGATAAATATCAGTATCTATCTCTGATAGATAATGATAGTGTTCTATCACTCGGTCTATCACTTGACCATCCATTGTCTATAATTATCATTCTAATTACTATTTTGGAACTAGCAACGGAACTACCAATTACTATGATTATCATTCTAGCACTTAGTCTGTCATAAAGTGTATAACTTTCTATCACCGATAGACAGTTATAGACTACTATTAGTGTCTCATTAATAGAAAGTTGTACACTTCTATTATTGATAGTCAATGATAGACTTCTATCAGTTTCTATGAGTGATAGAAAGTTGTACACTTCTATCATTATTGATGAATAATGATATACTTTTATCATTAATGAATAATGATAGACTTCTAGAACTTTTTATCACTGATAGAAAGTTATGCACTTATATTATTGATAGAATTCTATCACACTCTACTTCATTTAAGTTTCCCTCAATATTTTCTTCTATGTCATTATGACATGGGATTGGAGATTACAACCAAAGAATATGAGAAAGAGAGTGACGATGATATTTGTTCTCTATCGATAGACAGTGATAGTAGTCTATCATGGTCTATCGATGATAGAACACTATCACTATATATCACAGATAGACAATGCTAGAAGTTTATCACTGTCTATCATGGTCTATCAGTGATAGACTTCAAAATTCCCATTATTTTCTCAAACCCATTTCTCCAAATTTTATTTCCTGTCGACAAAAACATATCAAATGCTCTCAATTCAATCAGAGAAAAGGGAAAATAAGTGACAGTTTGAAAAAGCCTATTGAGTATAACAAAAATTACAAGTTCCTAGGAGATTTACAAAGTTCTTTTCCTAGATTTCTCAAGAAAACTTCGTTCGAATCCTATATACCAGAATTTCCTTAAGTCTTATCAAGTCTCTTCTTAAAATATTTCTAAGACCTAGGGACTGCAAGTTTAACTTTCGAAAAGACTTTACTACATTTCGGAACATTGCATGATTTATTTCAAAAAGAAAATTTTGTACCGGGGTGTCAAATGATTTTATCCTTGCATAAAAATTTTCTTCATTGCTTAATTTTTTTTTTTCTAACCTTGCGTTGATCCAAGTGCCTTGCCTTCATTTTGGCTTGCCCCCACGGGTGTCATGCGGACATCCAACGACGAGTAATGCACTTTTTCTCAAACTAAACTCATACCAATTTGGCAGTGGAGTTGTGGTCATTGATTTATGCGTTCATCCTGGTGACTTACTTTTATTTTGGCTCTCCCCCACATGTGTCATGCGGACATCCAACTACGGGTAAGTGCCTTACACAACTTAACTCTTATCAACATGGGTTTCTCATTGCGTCGACAGTAGAGTTGTTATTCTCAATTTTTTTTTTTTAGAAATAGCAAGGTCGGAAACAAATACCTCACCCCCAAATTTAAAATGCGGCAATGTCCTCATTTCCAAAAGATTAAAATAAGTTATGTGATGTTCTAGAATGCGTTGCAAAGAGAGTTTGAAAGAAAGCTAGCAAACCCCTAGCTTCTAGAAATATTTCATGAGGTGACTATCTTAAGATTAAGTTGACTCTAATATATACAAAAGAAATAGAAGCATATTTTTCATCATTGAAATCATACTAGTAAAAGAAACAAAATGCGGTAACTCACTAAATTTATCTATGTCAAATGATTGCGGTGATAAAACTTTGAAGACTAACACGCAATCTGATAGTGCAAAATTTGAAATAAAGATAAGGAAGAGTACACCCCCAAATTTTGTGTTGTCGCCCACATTGTATTGACGCATCCATCTTTGCAGCGATCTCTCTTCTTTGGGCTGCGATGATGGAATAAGATAAGTGCTTCTTCGTGTAACATTTCCACAATCCAGCACCTCGATCGTTGCAAGAAAAACAAAGGGAAGGTCAAATTATTTTAAACAAAATAAAACTCGTTATCGCATTTTTTTTGAAATAAATATAGTGATAGTAAAATAATGATAGATCAAAATTTGGAAAGATAGTAAACTTTCGAGCAGTGGAGAAAGTTGAAGAATTGAGGTTTCCCAAAACTTGCGTCCCTGATAAGTGCGATCATTTGATAACGCAGGGACCACTTATTTCTGGCCGGTTTGTTCACGTCCATGGTGGATTTTCTCTCTTTTCTTTGTCTTCTAGGGTCTTTACTACCTTAATTTGGATTTTTTCCCCATGAATGCTCATTACAATTTCCCCCTTGTGCACATCAATTTGATCGCGACCGGTTGAAAGGAATGGTCGTCCCATCTTCGTCTGCTTTATAATCCAAAATGAGGAAGTCTGCCAGCATGATGAATTTATCGATTGAAATTGCGGCATTTTTCAACTCTTCTTCAGGATCTATTCGAGATCTATCCGTGAGCAGGAGAGTTTCCTTTGTGGGCATAAGTGTGCCAGCATTCAATTGTTTGAAGATTGATAGCGACAATATGTTTATACTTGCCTCAAGATCACATAGTGCCTGGCCATTGAAGGTCCCTCCGATAAAGCATGGGATCGTGAAGATTCCCGAGTCGACCATTTTGGGTGGGATCATAGCATTTTGTGCTGCAATCACTATTGCGATATTTTCTTCGTCAATTTGTTCCTCTTTCAGTCTTTGCGGAGTCACTGGTGGTTGAACATCTTCGGTCTCAAGATCTAGAAGCTTAAGGGTGGATGCAACTTCAGGGTCTATTTTCTCAACCTTCTCCAAACTACAGGTCAGCGGGTTTTCGGTTATCACTGCATTCAAGTTGGTCGCAATGCGCTTCTCCCCTACTTCCGTAGTTGTGTCGTCATTTAGCAAGGAGACTGCTAAGCATTGTTCCTTCCCATTACCCCCAACATTGCAAGGGAGCTTGATTGAGCTCGATAACGCTTCTTATGGTCTATTTTTCAACTCACTCGCAATCTGGCCCATCTGTAATTCAAGATTGCGGATGGACGTGGCCTGACTTTGAAGCACCGTCTCATTTTTCTCTATATATTGCTTTAATAGGCTTTCCAAAGAAGATGATTGTGGTAGTTGTTGTGAGCTACTTGCTTGATTGCTCGATTGAGCGTTGTTGCATTGAAAGAATCCTGGTGGCCCTTCTTTTTGCGCCACAGGTTAAAAATTTTGTTGTTGATTCTTCCATGCAAAATTGGGGTGGTTTCTCCACCCGGGGTTGTATGTATTGGAAAAGGGATTATCTCTCATGAAGCATACCGACTGCGGGTTTGTTAGGCATTCTTCCATCGGATGAGCACTGTCTCTTATACACATCTAGATGTGTATAAGAGACAGACCCGGGGTTGTATGTATTGGAAAAGGGATTATCTCTCATGAAGCATACCGACTGCGGGTTTGTTAGGCATTCCTCCATCGGGTGAACATCATCGCAAAGGACACAACTTGTGTTCGTCTGAGTAATTGCACTGACTTGCCCTTTCTTCGCTCCCTTATTATTAATTGTGATGCCTTGTATTGAACTCATCATCGCAATCATTTGATTTTGCAGGGATGCGATGGCCCCATTGCATCGTTTTCTTTGACTCTTAATCTCTTATCACTTTCCCTCCAATCCTCATGATTTTTGGAAATACGATCAAGTATACTCTTAGCCTCCTCATATGCTTTGTCGAGCAGACCACCAGTGGCTACCGCATTGGCAGTGGTCTTCGAAGAGGGATTCAGTCCTTGGTAGAAAATCTCCATTTGCAGGCAGTCTGGTAAGCCATTGTGTGGACAGTCTCTTACCAGCCGCTTGAACCTCGCCCAAGCATCGCTGAGCGATTCGTCATCTTCTTGTTTAAAATTTGTTATTAAATTTCCTTCTCCTAGCGTTCTCAGTTGGTGGAAAATACTTCTTCGTAAACTTTTCCACCACCTGTTCCCACGAAGTTATCTCTCCCGGTTTGAGAGAATATGCCCAATTCCTCACCTGATCACACAAAGAAAAGGAAAATAGAGTTAGTCGAACTTCCTCGGTTGAGATATTTGGGAACGCAAAAGCGTTGCAGATTTCTATGAAGCTCCGGAGGTGGGCATGCGGGTCTTCACCACGCCTTCCTCCAAATTGCCCAGTTGCCTGGATCATCTGCAACATTACTGGATTCATTTCAAACCTCGATCCATCTAGCGCCGACCTCATGATTCCTGGAGAGAAATCGTAGAGGTTAGATGACGTATAGTCTCAGATGGGTCTATTGCGGTCATTCGCAAGAAGAATGGGGTTGGCCATTATATTATTCGCGTTAGCGGACCTTGCGTTCTGTTGCTCCATCATTCTTGGTGTTTCTTCTAAAAGTCCTCTCAATCTCCATGTCATAATTCGCCAGAGATTGAGAGAGTCTTGCGAAGAAATCAAAAAATTACCGTTAACAAACTATTTTGTCGAAGTCCCCGGCAACGGCACCAAAAACTTGATGCGTTATTTTATTAAGTGAAAATATGGATGATATGCGTTGATGGAATTGTGTTGTGCACTCAAGTTTCCCCAGCGGAATTCAAGTGTAAATTCCTCTGAGTTTCCTGGTAAGTCCAGGGTCGAACACAGGGACTTGTGAAAATAGATTGCATTGGTAATTTTTGATGAAAACTTTGTGGTAACCGGAAAGATAAATAAAGTGTTTGGTTTTTCGATTGCATTGATGCAAAAGAAATAAATAAATGCGGCGTATTTAAGAAACGAAAGTTGCGTTGATAGATGTAATGAGTATGCAATAAAGGGGTTGAAAAGATCTTTAGCTAGCGTTATTCGGGAATGCGTCAGACTATGCGATCATGTTACTACCATGCACAGCAAGTCATTTTCCAATGCAAATGTGATGCTCCTAAATCTAGGACATATGTGTTGAATGCAAAATGTCCATAGAGCTCATCCCTAAGTCTTTACTCTTTTCTTATGCGTTGATGCAAGATGCATGAAAGTAAGGTGACCGCATACAATCATATTCTATCTCTAGTATGCATGCGATACGTTGATAACAAATAGTGCTCATTCCTAAGTGCCTATCTCTAGTTTATGCTTTCTAATATGGTTCTTCCAAATCTAGATTCTAACCTGACCTTCCAAGTCTAGATCCTGTCCTTAGACTACCCTCCCGGGTATCTCTAATGGACAAATGAAGCATACATAAATAAGATAATCGCAAAGAATGAAGATTCCCTAATTGTGCTAGCTAAATATTTCTCAACTCATTCAACTGATTTAGCTACTCATGCGTGAATCACAGAGAGTGAACAAATATAGAGAAAGAAATTCCATTCTTATAAATGAGTTGAGTACAAAATGCCAATGAAAGTTTAAGGTAGAGAGCCTGGTAGCAATTCCTTGCTGATCGAGGCTTTTTACACTGAAATCTCTATTCTGATCTAAAGATATTCCTGCTTCCGTAGGCGTTGGCCCTCTCTCTTTCTTTGGAGTTCTGGCGCTCTCCCAAGCTTACCGAAATGATCTATCGGCACAACTTCTCCCTCGCGTCTGCGTTGAGATGAAAGAAAACTAAAAATGAAGACGTGCGAACTGGAGCAAAAGATGGTAAAAGTGGTGAACCCCTTTTCTGAAGAATGCACTTGGTATTTATAGAGCATCCATGGTGAAAGGTGACTTCTCTCTCCTAGTTGTACAGATGGGACAACTTTAATTCCTGATTGACGCGTCGGATAATTGTTATCGATAAAGCTAAATGTACTTTGTGACCGTTATCGGCTGTCAACTTAATTTGGATTCGTCTATCGTCAGCTTTCTGTCCCATTGCTCTTAACTAGCCTTTCACCCAGATGCGTCCACCATGTTGCACGGACAAATTTGCGGCGATCCTTCTCGGGCGAATACTTGCGAGCACCATCAACGCAAAGTCTTACAGTGAAGTTGCACTTGACCAATGAATTCCTATGATCGCAATCTTTGCATTGCGTTAACGCATATTTTGCACAAAAATACAAAAATCAATAGTTCTAATACGCTGAACGCATGCGATTGCAACATTATAGAATTTATGCTTAATGGACACAATTTAACATATTTCATCAACACAATCCAACATTGTTTACGAACTTAGCACTATGATAACGTGCATTTCTACCCGTTATCAATCACAACTATCTAAAAGCAACAAAATTTTCAAATTCAATAACAACGTCTAGTTTATAAAAGGCCCCCACTCAACCTTCTTTCTTCTTTTATCGCTTTCAACCTTTCCTCTTGAAGTCCTTGCTCTCGAACCTTCACTGTCCATTGGAACAAAGTCAATATTCCGGTCATTCCTTCAGCAATGATGTCTTCAGCTTCCGATAACAAAAACCAATTGTAGAGCTACGGAGGAGGCTCACCGGTAAGCTTTTTTTCTCATTTCTTTGTTGGTGCAAAAAATGACTACGACACATCTCCTCCCCCCTCACAATCCTTCTCTCCCCATCCCATTCCCACCAAACCTCTTAAAAAGACTTTTTTCCATCCAATTCTTCGCATGATGAATCATTCCTCCATCTCCCAAAGACAAACTATGCGCAGTACGAAACCACACGAAAACCATCAAAAAAATCCTCACCCGCAACACACCCCAAGAACCTTCTTCGCCAAACCTAAGCCCCATAAACCCCTATAAACCCGAAGGCGCGGCAGTTGTAAAGCAAAACGCCTTCATACCTTTCTGCAAGCTGCCGAGAAAGCTAGCCCTACAACAGCCTCTCCACCCAACCGAATTTATTTTGATATCAAGTCCGATGGATGCGATGCTCGATCCATTCTTTCTACCGCCCTAGTCATTCCTGCACCCTGCCATCGTCCGTCATCGGCATCCCTTTGCGCCCATCCTATCCATCCAACCTTTGGGCACCAATCTTTCCCATCTTTCGAAGTTGGAAGCGAGCAAGCTAGCTGCCTTTTTCTAACTTTCTGCCCTAACCTATTCATCATCTCATCTCCTGGGTCGCCGTACTCCATCTGGCACTTGACCCCAATTACACCCCTCCAAACCAAGCACTGATAGTCCCTGCGTCAGAGCAAAATAGTGCGAAGCTTATGAAGATAGCTCGGAAAGGACGAGCAAGAAGTCTTTGGAGCAATTCTAGAAAGTTTGAATCAAGAACAATCAAAGTGGAACAGTGATGCGTCCTGACCAATCGACGCATCCACTCAAAATATTGATGTAGCAGAGATTATGCGATGATGCTTGAAACCGAATTGGAAGAGAAGAAAGAGAAGGGAGTTGGCCCGGACTCATCGCAACCTTGCCAATTTGATGGTGGATAAAAGAAGAGTGACCGTAAAAAAAAGAGAAAGAGCGTTGATTAATATAGAAATTAATTGTTGGAGCGATGAAGAAGAAGAGCAGTTTGCACTTAGTCCTGAGGGTGCAACGCATGGAGCTGCTCAGATTCAAGAGTGTTGGAAAGGGAACTGGAGAGGTACAAGCCTGCACGAAAGGGTGAGAGAAATCTGCCCTCCAAAAGGAATCTGGAAAATGAATTTAAGGGAACTTAGCCGAGAGGCCAAAACAAATGAGGCGAGAAAACGTAAGGTGAACATTACCGCGTTACCTAAAAAGACCAAGGGAGGAAGTGCCAATTCAGTGACATCTCTACCGAGAAGGCCTTCTTTCCCTAAACATAACCCATTGCTCCATATTTGATTAAGAAAAGTATCATGCCTACAACGCATGATGAAATAGTCTCAAGAGAATGCATCCTGGCCACTCATTGCATCATGCAGTGCATTTCTCTGAACATAGGGAAGATAATCAATGGACCAGTCAAAGCCATCAAAGCAAAACCATGAGGACAACTTTACTTTCCTTGGGCTAATCTGCGTGCTGTGTGAACGTGGGGCGCATCCCTCTGGGGATGATTATGAGAAGATCGTGGTCTGAGGATAATAAATTAATTAGGCATCTGCTTCGCGGTTCGCCACAATAGCACACACCTACCTATCTATGGTTGCCATCGCCTCTGAAGCCATTACCAACAGAATTGATATCATGGTATTTTATTTGGTATTTTATGGGTTTTCTTTGAAGATCTTGAATACCTATTAATTTTGGTTTAAGTTTTGGCTCACCCATATGGTTTTGAATGATTGAATATTGGATCTTCCTGTAGACAGACTCAAAGCGTTCTTTTCAATAAGAATTTAAAGCTCGGTTAGGGGCACATAATTATGTTTTTTTGATTATTTTTGTGAGGTAAGGTTCAGGGTCTTTGTTGAGAATTTTTGGATACCACTAAGTGTCGGTTTAACTTTTGTTTTAATTGTGATTTTTGGAGATTGGATTAAAAGGTCTAAAGTTGATGTCCATTAAAGTTAAAGGTTGATTTTGAGGATATAGTTGTTGGATTGTGTTGATTTTGAAGCTTCGAAGTGGTTTTGGGATCAAACCACATGTTGGATAAGTTGTTTGGGGATATTTGGGTTAAGTTGTGATTGGAATTATGTCCTAAATGATGGAATTAATTTTGATTGTTGGTATAGGGTTTGATTCAAGAATCGAAGGATTTTGAAGTATTGTTCACTAAATTTGATAAGTAATTGGACCTTGGGACTATAAATATTTGGCCTTAATGGATGATGTATATTGGTCGATTGAGAATTTCGGCCTTATTGGTTTATCACTTAGGACTTAGTTCGTGCTCTTTTCGGCAAATAAAAGTTAAGATTGTTTGAGCTCGTATTGACTAAAACTTAAGGTAAATGTCCTACTATTGGTTCACCTTCGAACCAGTCGTCCGACCACTTGGACTGCTTATTTAAGATTATTGAACTATTTATTTAAGAATACATGGACTGGTTACTTAAGATTATATGGACCATTTCTTGAGACTGCTAAGATGGATTTGACTAATTATTCTAGACTTTTGAGACGGGCGATTTATGACTGATTGTACTACATGACTTGATGGCATTGACTGACTGGATTGGACTATTTTGTTTATGATGATTGTACCATTGACTGAGGATATATATGAAATTTTACCCCTAAGTTAAACGACTAAAAAATATAACACAAGAGTTATATGAAAACTTATGCATGCTAAGTTATAGGGTTCCTATTAGTTTTTCTTATCTAGGTAGGTGTACACACCACGACTGATTCATGTTCCTTCGGGATCATGTCTATGACTGATTTATAGACCTTCAGGTTACACACTATGACTGATTCATTTTCCTTCTGGTTCATGTCTATAACTAATTCATGTCCTTTGGGTTCATGTCTATGACTGATTTGTGGACCTTCGGGTTATACACTATGACTGGTTCATGTTTCTTCAGGTTCATGTCTATGACTGATTTGTGGACCTTCAGGTTACATACTACGACTGATTCATGTTCCTTCGGGTTCATGTCTATGACTGATTTGTAAACCTTCTAGTTACACACTACGACTGATTCATGTTCCTTCGGGTTCATGTCTATGACTGATTCATGTTTCTTAGGATTCATGTCTATGGCTAATTGGTGGACTTTCATGTTATACACTATGACTAATGCGTGCTCCTTCGGGATCACTACGATTGATATGATGGGTGTACACCAATGCCTAGATAAACTAGCTAATAGGTAACCTAGAGGGCCCAATGGCGGGTCACATACTGGTTATTGTTATACTCATCCTTTATCCCTACATGTTTTTAAGGGAATGACAAGACCAGGTTGGCGAGTGATAGACAGAACCCGTGACAGAACCATATGGGGACAAGAGAAATCACTTCCACTCAATCTATGTTTTTGTCTTTTGAATGTTTTGAAACTAGAATTTAATGTTAGACAACAAATTTCAATATTATGTTTTCTTTATGAATATTATTTGTAGGGGACCCAGAATAAAAGTTTTATTTATTTATTTTCTAGTTTATTTTAGAAAAACTATCTTTATTGTTTTAATGGACTTTTTTTAACAAAATATTTGGGTTTTAAATGTGTATTTAATCATAACGGCCTTTGCCAAAGTACTCGAAAGTTCGGGTTGTTATAATATAACTCTTATATTAAGACATTAATGAAAAACATATAGTAAACATACATTACTTTAATATAACTCTTATATTAATATACATGCATACTATATAATCATGTCATCATATATTATAACTATTATAAACACGATGCATGAACATGCTTTTCATTAATAAAATAAAACTCTTATATTAATTAATGAAACTATATTAAACATGCATTTAAATATAACCATTATATTAAAATGCATGAGCATGCTTAACTTAATCATGCAACTATATTATATAACTTTTATATTAAAATGATGCATGGTTTTATGTTTATCCTATGGTGAGATTTATATTATATGATATACAATATGTAAAATAAATAATTAATATTATACACCATATGTATAATTAAATAAAAGAATAATATTGGACCAAAATTGGTATTCTAAACATTAATTAAATTAATATAACACTTATACAATTAATAATTAATTATTATAAATTAATAGTTAAAAAAAACAAATAAACTACTAGAGAGCCTCAAACCCACAATCTAATAGAATTCTAACACATGCACTGATCATTCGGAGCGTTGCAACACTTTGTGCTAGCAATGCAACGCTGGTTTTTATGTTGCTACAGCATTACACTCCGTGTAGCATTGCAATATTGCAGCTGGAGCGTTGCGACGCTGTAAGGTAGAAAGCTTGCTCTGCTTCGCCTGTTTATCCGATTTGCTCCTCTCTTGCTTCAGAAAAAACCGATTCGAAGCCTGAATACCATAACAAATGAACACGGACAATTACAGACTTGATTACATGAAATTAAAGGCCTAAAACATTAAACATTAGAGATTATATCCACTTCACTACATTGAAATCGATACAAAATTCCACAAATTAAATTTCTTCGAAAATCCCGTGTCAACACTTATTCTTTTTATAGTAGCACTATTGCTCTTGACATTTTCTAAACATTTTAAAATTATCATCGAATATAAAATAATGTAACCGTGATCTTGAATGGTATGACGATTATTCTTTTAAGTCATTGTAGCATTGTTCTAGGTCCTAATTTCATTAACAAATTCTAAATTATTATTTGTACTTCGAATGTAATTTATGAAAAGGTAAAGGTAACGATAAGATTACAAATTTATTAGAGTAAAGTACATAGTTAAGGATATTTTTTATGATTTGGGTGTAGAAAATATTCCCTTTAAATTAATATTATATGTTTACTGGATATCATATGATGGAGGAAATTAAAGTGAAGAAAATCATTAAAATATTTCAAAAAAGAAATAAGAAGAATTTGACATATGTCAAAATATAATTGAATAATTTGGTGGATGCAGAAAGATAGTGTTAGCCAATATACACCTTAGTATTTTTTGTATATATATTTATGTTGAAAGCTTATGCATCTTCTTTTCTTCTTCTTTTATTTTAACTTTGGACAAACCCTTTTCTATATTAATTAAGAACCCTTCTATAAAGGATGCATGCCAATATTCTATATATTAATAATAAATAATAATTAAAAAAATAACCAAGCAAGTCATAGATTAAATGTATATGTTTCATTTTTTTCACTACTAAATGCCCTGTGAAAGTTTATGAGAAAACAATATTTTTTGGATTTTATTACTATAAGAATAAAAAGGGAATGAGAGTATATAAATGTGTTGGACTCATAAAATGGAAACAATCATCAACATCAATCTAATCAAAGGAAAATTTTAAATTAAAACATGGAAATGCATTAAATGATTTAAACTAATTAAAAGGGTAAGTACAAAATACCTGGAAAACTGTGAGAAATTAAATGCAATAATGTCTTAATTACTCTGGAAATATTGCCACTAAATTCAAACACTAATCATCAGTTACCATAAATCAATTTGCCATAATTTGTATTATATCACATTTCATTTGACATTGTTTTTATGGTATGCTTTTTGGTATTGCTGTCTTATTCCACCATTTTTTTGCTCATCTGTCCAAAAAGTATATCTACAAATTTTAAAAGAGATGAATATAGGTTAAACATATTTTCTTTCCTTAATAGTTTAATCTTTTAATTTATAACAATTTAATCTTTATACTTTTCAGATGCTAATAGTTCAATATCTAAATCTTAATTTGCACGTTTAGTACTAAAAATGAAATCAAAATCAAGTGTCGGCTTTTAATTCAATCTTTATAATTTGAAAAAAAAAAAAATAAGAATCTATGTCAATACAAGTATATAGCTCTACGATAAATATAATTAGTTTGATTTAGGTCAGAAATTTTAAATATTCTTGAAAGCTAATGTTCAAGAGTTAAATTATTACTTTTATAAAAGTTTAGAAATCAAAAATATTTTTTTCATCGAAAAATATATGATCTGTGTATGAAGTACACATTTTTATTTTTATTTTATAGAATGTGTTTCATTTTATAATATATCATATAAAAGAGATAAATATGTTATTTGGTGTATGCATTATTTTTTCAATCAAATGTTTCATGTCCTAGCTCTAATATATCAAATAAAATAGAACTAAATCTTCAATTATTCCTCTTTTTCATGATGCCTTATTTTGTTCAAGGCTGTTTGGTTTTACTTTTATAGGCAACTAATGCACTAGTTTGTAGTACGTATAAGATTTCTAGAATAATTGAAATTATACGAAAAGAATAATGATTTGAATGATTTGAATGCATCTATTTAAAATTCGGTCTATCTATATTGTGGAAATAACTTTAAATAATATTCAAAAAATATATATGAAATAGTTCTTATGTTATAAATTGTGGTTGGACAATTGCGTATATTTTTAGGCATTAGTCTATTTTCATAAGTCAGAAAGCCTAATCCATGCACGGATGCATCTTTGGACTTATCAACAAACATTCACTAATTATGACGGTTTGTCAGGACCTCTTTCCTCCTCCCTTTTCTGATTGAAAAGGTTAATTCAATATATATATACACTAAAATAAATTATTCTCACCAAAACCCTCCCTATATGTCACATAATATATACATATTCGGAAACAATATCCAATTTTTATAAAGATTAATATTAGCTTCGAGGAAACGAGAAAAAAAATGCAAATTAGATACAAAAATGACATGAAAAAAGAAGAGTGAAAAATGAAGGAAATTGATATTTAAGGTGATGAGAATATCATTTTGGATGTGGAAGAAGAAAATTACAGAAATTAAAAGAAAAAAAATGAAGGATTGAAATTTAAGGGAAAAAGGCATTGGACCACATTGCATTATCGTAGTTATAAGTTTGATCCCCAAAAGGCAAAAGCATATCATCCCCTACAAACCGCATTTGATCCTGAGGGCTCTCAAGCTCCATCAGCCACGCAGCGCTTTGCGGCTGAGTCTGTGACGGTTGAGATGGAGGCGGAGGCTGAGGCTGAGACCGAAGCTGAAGCTGCATGGATGGCTTTTTAAGAGACTCAATGCGTATAGCAATGTCTTTAAGCTTTTGGTCGATGACCCAACCGAGGTCATTCAAATCAAGCATGTTGAGGCCATGCAACCCTTTTGCAGCGGTGAGGCTTTGAAACATGAGTCTTGTGATCTCTTTCTCTCGGTTGTCCTTTCTCATCTTCTTCAATTGCTCGTTTGTTTTTGCAATCCTCTGTCGTAAAAATTTCTCTTGGTTGACCTGTTTCAAAAGATACCTCTATTCTTTCGAAAACTATGTTGCAATAACAATGTAACAACAACCTTTCATAAACGTTTCAAAACTACTTACCATATTCTTGCTCTGTTCCATCTCAGGCATCTTCTTGAATCTAGAGAGAATGTGTTCGACTCCACTGGACGAAGGCCAGAGCTCAGGCTGAGAATCATAAGGACCAAAGATGATTGCACATGCCTCAATCCCACACAGAGTGCTCAATTCACTAACTTTCTTCATAAGCCCTCGCTTCCTCTTCTTGTATGTTGCCTTTCTTGCAGAGTCATTTGCAATGTAAGCCAGTTTCACTTTCTTCCTTGTCATAATTTTTTTCTTTTTTTTGGTTCAATTTTTCATTCTCATTTTGTTGTTAATTTATATAGACTTGAATCTCAGATATGATTGGTGTATGATTTTGGTAGGTTAAGTGAGTAGTAATCACATTGATATTCTCATTATTATATTATTCATAAGATCCAATAACTTCTTACCTTTTTAGTATTTTCTTTTATGATTATTTATTACTATAAAAAATGTGTGATTTAATTGTAATCAAGAGAGGAGAGGTGAGAAATAGGGGATTAAAGAAGAAAGATATATAAATTAAAATATTTGAAAACATAACGTAAAAACAAATGAAGGAATTTAATAATAACGTAAAAATATAACATAACGGTCCTAATTGGAATTAAAACAAAAACAATAATAACTAAAACATAACTCCTTCTTCTGTAAGTGGTTAGCTGTGAGGGACAGATTGGGTAGTGGAATTGGTTGAGAAGTTGGGGAGTGTTGTCAAAGGAGGTGTCTTCTGTGTGAGAGAGGTATGCAGTCGTGAGATCATTTATTTTTAGAGTGTGGGTTTGGGAGAGAGTGTGGTCTGGGATGTTGCGTCAGTTGGGTTCGTCGCATCAGGTGGCGGGTTGGGATATAGAGCTGAATTGGTTGTACCGAGTGAGGTCGGGTAAGGGGATGCGTAGTAAATTGTTCCATGTTTTCTGGTGTGCTTCCATATACTACATCTGGTAGGAGCGTAATCGGCGACTGCATGGAGGTCGACCGAGGTCGGTGTCAGCTCTGGTTCACCTTATGATCTCTACAGTTGTGCTCGTGCTACTTTCTGGTGCGTTGACCTTCTTGGTCTTATCTGGTATGTTTATAGATGTTTTTTCTTTTTGATCTTTACGTTGTTCTTTGTTTTGCTGTTTTCCCTAGTTTGTGGGGTTTTGGGTTCTTTTCTCTAGCTTTCTCCCTGGTGGTCTGCGACTTTATTTTTATGTATTCGTTTTATTCTGGTCTTATCTTGTGGCCTTTATTTTGGTTTGTTTGCCTTGTCTTTGCTGCTTTGATGCCTTGATCCCGGGTTATCAGATACCCTTATTGTAATATAATAATATCACCTATATATATATATTATTTCTTTGAGAAAATGAATAGTCTTCATCATTAACTTTACAAAAGGAATGTATAATAAAACATAAAAACAAAAAACGCCCTCAATGTAATTAATATCTGTTGAGAATCCCACATTAGAAAAACCAAGGGGACTCACACTCTTTATAACATAGATGGGTTACTTCTATCATTGCCAATTGGTTTTGAGATGGAGCTTCATACTCTCTAACGTAGTATGAAAGCCCATAAAACCCAAATGGATAATGTTGGGTCCAATAAGAAGAAATTGTGATCCAACCCCATTAATTGTCATTGCCAATTGGTTCCCCCTGTGATACTTTGTCTTTGAAAAATAATCCATAAAAAGCTCTAATGAAATCATTAATTTGGAAGACCTCACTTTCATTCATATTTTTTTTTTTAGAGAATGTTGTTTCTCCCCCATTTTTTTCGCATAATAATTCAACCCAAAATAGATTGAAAAAAGAACTTGAAATGTTTTGGAATTCAACCTTTTCTTAAATTAATGATTATCACTATATATGTATATAAAAAATAGTTTTAGTAACAATTGAACTTATGTATTGGCATATATGGTAGTCTTTTTTCGAAGGTCCTGACAGCCAATGTTATTAAAAATCTAAGAAAATATAGCATAATATTCATTGCTATAAAAACATTTCATAGCATTGGGTATTAAGGCTATCGTTAATGAATAATAATTTGTTCGTAATGCTATCTTATCTATATAATAACATTTTTTTAGTGTTATATTTACCATATAACAACTTTTTAGTAATGCTATCTTTAACATATAATGACCTTTTCTTAATATTATTATTATATCCTATATAGAGGTTTAATTTTATGCTACAACGAACTTACACATCAAATTTTCATAATCAATTTACATTAGAATTACTTATTCTTAGCTAAATACACACATGAAACACTTGGTAATGCATCAAATATCATGACTTCCTTTAATAATAAAAATTTGTAATCCATTTGTACATTATAACATAATGAAATTATCCAACATAAAAGTACACCAAATATTATTTGCAACTATATAAGTTCACAAAATACAAAACTTACAAGCGTTCAAAATTATGTCATCATAGAATTGAGCTACCATCTTTGAGTCAAACTAGATTGAGATTATGGATAAAAAGCTTTGAGTTGTCGAGTTGCATGAAGTGAAAGTTGGATCATGAATCAAATTGAGCCAAACAATGGGAGAGAATTTGGTGATGAAGTTATCTCTTGAGGTGAAATTGACATTGAGATCTAAAAGGCTTCAACACAAACAATATAACCTGTAATTAAGAAAGTTGTCAAAACGCTTCATCACAAGCCATATAATCACTAACCATCACTTCACGTTTTGCTCAATATGTAATCCTTTAAATTTATTGTATAAAGAGATCATAATTAGAGATATTATAACTAAAGAAGAATTTTCACTTTTAAAATTCAAACCACAGCCGTAGAAAAAAATGAAATTTGAACCACAACAGCAACAAATTTAGAAAGTTATCCTCTCAGAAGGCCATATCAAACAATTTTTTTTATTTTTTTATTTTATTTTTTTGAGATATTAACTATCTAGCAACCTTTGATGAGATATTAACCACATACATCTGTTAGCATAAATATGGGAGAAGTATAGATTGGTACCAGTTAAAATGAATAATCTAAAAGCATCAAACTGAAAAAGCAACCAGTTGCTACATGATGACGTGAAAAGTTCCATGGAGGCTTAGTGAACCCTTGTAGCTAGAACTGTATCAATCTGTAGTACAAGATTGTTCCGTGCCCATGTTCTTTTTCTAAGAGGTATTCAAAACATTAACTTTTTCTTATCTAGTCTTGATCTTGCTGGCCATAGTTTTCCGTATTTCGTATCTTGGTTTATATGGTGGATAATCAAAACTTTTGGGACGTTCTTGTATATTTTTCTTATTGCACTTTATGAAGGCCTTGCTTTAGCTGTTAATTCGTCTTTACAGAAAGTCACAATTCAGGAGAAGTTTAGTCGTACGTGAAAGGGGCAATAACTTTAGGATTGTACTCATTGTGTTGTTTTAGAGTTTCTAAGCTAATCTCTCCGTTGAATAGTTCTTAAAAAATTAAATAAAGATTGAGAGAGCTGATTGTCTACTTTGGAGTGTCATTACTATCCCAAAAAATCTGCAAAGAAGACATGCTTGCTTGTATATAAAATCAAGAATAATTTAAAAATAAATGAATTATACTAAACGAAATTACATGAAGTATGGAAACTATATTTATACAAACTTACCAAAAGGAATGAATGCAAAACTTGCTATTCTTTTCTCTATTCTATGGAATATCCATTGACTCTTAAAATGATTGCACATAACAACAAATACAAAAACATGTGTAATTAAAAAGACACTAGGAATTAATGCCATCAGTTATACATGAAGCATATCTAGATACAAGTATTTATAATATCATTTTTTTACCACTCAATCCTTACAAAAGTTTTCTGAAAAAGAATTTGAATGAACAAACTAAATCAAGTTAGTGAAAATTTGAAAAGCAAAATCCATATTCAAGCTAAATGATTATTTTGAACAGGAGTAATACAATACCTGGCAACACAATCCACTGATGGTAGACCATAACCACCACTAACAATAAGAGTGGCGACACCCCTGTTTTGTAAGCTCTACAGAAAATGACTCTAATTCAAAAGAACAAGATTGTGCTCATAATTACAAAAAGGCATAATGACCAACGTCCACTACTTGGTTAGAGGAAGTGAATGGAAGATAACAATCGTGTAGACGATTGAGCAAGTGGGAGATAAGAGCTGTCTATCGTATAGACGATGTGCTCAATCGTGTAGGAGATGGTAGCCTATCGTATAGACAATGCCACACGATTGTTTAGCTACGACCAATTGAATGAACTATCGTATAGTTAACATCCACGATTGTTTAGTCTCTCTATTACCAGATGCATGAATCATGAGATTATAAGAAAGAAGTGATAAACATAAGTATTGTAATAGACATGAAAACATGAAAACATGCAACATAAAGTAACTACATCTCAAATCTAAGAAAGAAGTGACAAACATAAGTGATAAAGTATTGAATATACAAAGAGAGGACTGAAGGAAAAAGAAAAAAAGGTAAAATTTTTAATTGGGAGGGGGAATTCACAGGCCAAAAACAAAACCAGATGGTAGTAGTATGGACAATCTGATGCTTGAGCTATGATAGACGTAAATAGAAGCTAACCTCAAGGACTGCATTATACTCTTTTGATCGTTCATATACCGCTGATGCTCCTTAGTATTCAGTTCCAAATTTTTTATAGAACTAGAAGCCCTGCTGGAAAATAAATCCTCAACTTTCTGTGTAACCTCGTTAAATATCTCCTTAAATTGAAAAACTTTGTTCTCAAATTGGCTGTGGGAACTGCTGCAATTTTCTGCTGATTTCTGCAAACTATCTTCCTTTACAAAATCCAGTAAGCACTTGTGATTGGCTGTTTGAAAGGCAGGATGGAGCTTCACAGACCTCAATTTCTCAATGTCTACCCAAATTCATCAACAGATTATACTTCCAGATTCATGGACTTAGTTCCTATCAATGAAATGAAAAGTCAAAAAACAAAAACTTAGGACAGTTTAAAACTCCATCAATCTAAACAAATATAACAATAAACCATAAAATCTATAGAAAGAAGTGATTTCAAAAGTCAACAAACACAAGTAGTTAGCATAATAAAGGAGAACTCTTAACAACCATCTATCAAATAAGAAAGTAGAACTCTAAAGATCAATTTCGAGATATATTTCGAGACTCGTGTCCTTAGAGTTAGACTCTTTTTATAAATACTTCAAGAAACGCAGTTTTTACTATTCAACATATCATGTCAAACTCAATCTAAGTCTGTTAAGTTGAATAAGTCCACAACCATCTATCAAATAAAGCTTTATGATAAAAAAACACCAAAAAACAAAATTAAACCAATTATTAGGCCAAAACTTTAATGGGTGAACAAGAACTTCAAGAAAAATCACAAAACTTACCAAAATAAACTAATCCTTACCTAACTCCAAAATTCTGACGAAATCCACAGGAACGACAAAGATTCATTGATGGCAGCGCACGTTAGCAGAACTCGCATGCCTGAATCCCGAAGACACAAGTGAACGGAAAGAGCTTGACGGCTAGGCGAACGGCGACCGGGACGCAGGTGCAAATCTGGCTGTCCGATAGTGACCTGTAGACATCGCCGATGGCTGGATCTTCCTGATCAACGATGTGGGCAGTGGCAGTCTTACAAGCATTCACAAACATACAAACCAACTATTTATCTTCTAACAAATTAGGACATGCTTTAGAAAGTAAATAAAAAAGGAACGAGAGACGATACCTTTGAACGACTCTTCTTCTAAAGACCTCTCGCTCTCGTGAAGACTTGAACCAGCAATCTCTCGTTGTCTCTAAGACCGTCTAGTCAATCGTTTGGTTAATCACGAACAATCTTCTCCACGAACAAGTAACCTCTCGGACACCACCACTCAATAACCTTCGTATTCTCGAAGTGAGAATCTAGGAGGTGTGAGATCTGTTGGATTTGGTAGAAGGAAAGAGGAAACCACGACCGAACTAAACAACCAAGCAAGTGGGAGAGTATATTGTCTATCGCATAGACTTTGTGTTTGATGGTTTAGTAAAACTTAGCAGGTACACGGTCGTTTAGAAAAATAGTCGTGATCGTTTACACGATCGTTTAATGAAACTCACTTGTTACGCAATCGTTTAGTAAAACTTTACACAATTGTTCAGGCAAAGGTACTTGAAGGCTATCGTGTAGTCTCTCGTGAGCTAAACGATTAAAAGTATACTTAATGAAGTGATTCTTTGCAAAATGAAAACATTTTTCATTTTATCCTTCAGTTATGAAAACTGAACATAGCCTCCCACTTCACGCACGGTTAAAAGAGAAACCGCCTACAATTATCGTATAGTTGTTTTAACTATAAATAAATATAATTGCTAACTTATTATATTATATTTATAATATATAGTTTTAATATCACATCATATGTAACATTTAAACCATAGTCCCTTTCTCCTTTACTTGATATAAATCATATTTATATCATATTCCTCCAATTAATGTATCTCATACATCATATCAATTATATCATATATAATTGAACCAGTTTAATCATATCATATATAATCAAACTCTCTCTTGTCAATTTGAACAATTCAAACTGACCCAAAAACTGATTCTCAACTTAAATCCATTGATATACCAAGGGGACCTTATGGACCTGTAGCTTGAAGCTCCAATGGTACGTGAATAGCTGACTAAACTCTTTATTCACGAGATCTAGCATCCATTAACTGTCAGGCACTACACTAAAGACCGGCAGCCGCACTCTTCTCACCACATATATATTTCTATGTCCATCAGTTATAACCAGTCAACAGTACGATAACCCATCACAGATGCTTGTAAGTACAGTTGGGTCAATTTACTGTTTTCCCCTATAGTTACATCTAACTTCTTAAGTATCGTTGATCCCTCTAATGAACAATACATTATAATCCTACTATGAGTGGACACCTCTCGGGCCATGAGAAGGTGTGTGGCACCATATTGTTCAAGCCTCGGAATCAACCCTTAAGGGAGCAATCTATCTTCTTACCCCTGCTTTGGGGATGGAGTGAATTCCATCTTGTGTAACTGAGTTCTCAGCTCCACAATCAGATGAATCCCCAAAGTGGTAGGTTTTAGTCGGCAATCTGGCCACTCGCACCCATGCAAATCAAAGAACTGCCCTCATAGGCAGGAGTTCCCAACTAACTTAGGATTAAGGTCATATTACCTATGGTCATTCTAGTGAAATGAAGTCTCTGTCATGAACGACATTATATAATGAGACTAAACACTTTGTGGTATGGTCTTATACAAACTCCTTTGTATAGGACACCCCTGCTCGCATGTCTCCATATGAATGATCAAGATCAGACCATCTGTAACATGCCACAACACTTGTAACTATATACAAAGCGGGTCATATTCGTAGTGTCACAAGGATAAGGTTTCCCTCCTATATCCATATACTATATACCATTTTGGTTATCACCTAAGGCATGATCCACTTGTATGTCTCCACATACATGTTTAAGTTACAACAAAACCAAGGATCTTAGTTAGATTGGTTTGTGGTAAATGCAACTAAAATATCTCATATTTAATAGACAATAATGAAGGAAATATCTCATGTTATTACATCATAAGCATTTGTTCATACAGGTGTTTACAAACTATAAGACCCTACGAGAGTTTAGGGCATCAACCCCAACAAGCTAGATAATGGCAGAGGCGATGGAGGCTATTGGGTTGAGGTTCCTACAGATGGCTAAGAAATAGAGAGAGAGAGATTGCATGAGAGGAAACTTAGAGAGAGAGAGGTTGGGCATTAGACATTTAGGGTTTTTGGTGAAGGAAATCGAACACGAGGATTTCCATGAGCAGCGGAATGATCTTTTTAAATTTCAATCGTATAAGAACATTACAATTACAATCATGAATGGAAACATGTGGTTATGCATAAAACAGAAATTACAGCATACTTTACTACAGATCAAGGGAAGAATCAACAAACCTTTGTAGACTCATCTTCAAGTTCCTTGATCACGAATGCTCGATCACAGCAACATAGCAACACACGAACGTTAGTCTAACACAACCGCTATACTGCACGAACACCGCGCACTCGAACTAAGCGATTGTATTTTAGAAGAAATTGAAGTAATCCTAAAATTAGCTTTTAGAACATTTTCAAAATGTATTTTAAACAGGGTCTTGTTCAAACAATAATAATAATAAAAAAAAAAACTTTAGCGAATGCAAATACATTGTACACATAGTTATTGTGCAGTAAGACGAATATGTTGGTTTTTCTATGAATTAGTTTTTGAAATGATGATTTATCAAGCAAGGACCAACGGTCTAATTTACTATTAGATAGTGACATCCTATACAGGCTTTGAAGAGGAGGGGAAAATTGACTTGTATAAAAACTAAAATGGTTTCTTCCATGTTCAGCCACACCCAACCTTCCCTCGCATCGCACAACAACTCTTTCTTATTTTGATTTGCTCAAAATTAAGCCAGTGTAAATTTAAACCATAATTAGTTTCATCCAAAAAAATATAATTTCAAATCACACTTTTCCTCAAGTGTTGTTAAACACTTACCCAAATGTGCGTTTGTTCTAAAAAAACATCCAAGATTCCACTCAAAGACTTCCTCTAAACACAAGTCAACATGAGAGAATTAAGCCAGGGTTATATATGTTCGGGTTAACTATTAGAAATAGATTATTAGACTTCTAAATGATTCTAGATGGTTTTAAAAAATTCACTAAGTCAATGACCTAAAAAATTCAAAATCAAATGTCCAAAGTAATTGTACATAAACTAAAAAAGAAAAAATGTAAATTTTTTTTAATAGTAGATATTATTGCTATATAGTTTTTTTTAATAGCGGATATTATTTCATTATTTTATAGTAGATTAATTGGAGAAATATTGACGTTTTATTTTATAGTGGTTTAATTGAAAATTTTATTTTATAGTAGGTTAATTGGACGTTTTATTTTTTAAATGAAATAAAAATGTAAGTATCTAAAACATCCCCAATTTTGTATTGATTTTTTATATTTCGTTTACTACGGCTATTATTTATGAGAAAAATTCTACAATTAAGTCATTCATTTATATATAATTAAAATGATGAGATTATTGAATATTGAACGTTTGAATGTTAATGTAAATGTTATTGTTATTATTGTTGTTGTTATATTTACCGTTTATCTAGTCAATTTATTCTGGATTATTTACCTTAATATTGTAAATTTTATGATGATTGAAAAACAAAGATTCATGTCAATATAAAATAAATTTTTATCATTGATTTTCAAAATGATGATGCATGCCTTTTGTAACAATATTTATCATGATATTCACCTTAATATTGTAAATTTATGATGATTAAAAAACCTAAATTCTTATAAATAGAAGAATTCCAAAAATATTTACATTTTATAGCAAAAAATTCCAAAAGTGCTTGTACTTTTGGAACTTTTTGCTATAAAGTGTAAATATTTTTAGATATTTTTTTATATTTAAAAAATCCCTTTTTTATTATTATTTTGTTTAAGGTGGATATTATTTTAAAAAAATATTCCTTTATAAAAATGTAGTCATTATCTTGTCTAAGGATCTTGCGTAGACTCACATCTATATATCGAGTATGATATTTCGATGATGATGTTCGAGCGGAAGAACAAGGTGATCCAGCAAGACATCAGGATGTTCATATTCGATTTAATGTTCAAAATGAGTATCCAACAACCCCACTCGATCACTCTACACATACTTTCATGATGCCCTCTCCCTCAACATTTGAATTCTTTCCAACAACCCTTAGTACGCTAAGTATGGAAGAAGGACAAACTTCACATGTCCGTTCAGATTTCCATGACCAATACGTGACATATAAACATTGTGGTGAGGGTATACACTTTACAGAGGAGGGCCAACCATCAAGTGTAAGAGGTCGTAGCGATCGTGAACACTATGTGACTTAACATGATCGATCTAAGCGTAATAGAGGATCTTCTTCTAGTCATGAACTCGCATGCCCGAAACCTGAACAGACACGTGAACGGAAAGAGCTTGACGGCTAGGCGAATGCGCGACTGGGACGCAGGCGCAGATCTGGCTGTCCGATAGTGACCTGCAAACATCGCCAGTGGCTGGATCTTCCTGATCAATGGTGTGGGTGGTGGCAGCTAGACGACGGCAGAGGCGATGGAGGCTACTTGGTCGAGGTTCCTGTAGATGGCTAATAAACAGAGAGAGAGATTGTGTGAGAGGAAACTTAGAGAGAGAGAGAGGTTGGGCGTTAGACATTCAGGGTTTTTGGGTCATTTATTTTTCTTTTTCTTTTTATGAGAGGATTGGAGGGAAATAAAAATTAGGGAAAGGAGGGAACAAAATTTGGTGTTTTGAACTTTTTTTTATTTCATTTTATTTCAAAAAGGGAGGTTTTAACATGGTTTATCTACAATGTAAGTTCTAAATTGACATTGCAACCTCGTCTTTAATTTCGGTTTAAAACCGACATTAAAGATTCATTCTTTTTAAGAACTGACATTGTATATCCGTTTTTAGTTTTTTCAACGGACATCAAAGCCTAGATTTCTTGTGATGAAGATACCTGAAAAAATTTAGAAATCTACAATGAGTTCATGACAAAAAAAAAAAAAAAAAAAATGTTGGTTCCTCTTGCCAATGGTTCATAAGAGTCTTTCGTCATTAAGTCTTGCAACAACTGCAATTAGTTTGGGCCATCTGTGTAGTCTTCAACCTACCATGCTTTATTATTAAAGTGGGAGATATACTTTATGGGGGGTTTGTTTGGCTTTTGCTTGATAGGGAGAAGATGCACCTGGGTTTGTGCTTATACCTCCGTCCCAAAAAGCTATGTTACAGAGGTTTTGCCTATTTCCTTGAACAATCTGATTGACTTTCTCTAACTTTTTGAACCATTCTCAGGCTAACTTATAGAGAGTGTAAGAGAAAGCTTTGCATATGATCAAATCTGGAATTCCATGAAGTTCCATCCTAGAACTGTACATATCCAAGAAATGGAAGAAAGAAGAAAGATGGCAAGGGGAATAAAACTACCCTTGTTGTTGTTGTTCAAAAGGGCAAAAAGGTCAATGTTACATAACTATACAAAATACGAAGCTATGAGGATTATGCACAAATAGAACACCTTTAAGGATATTATTTGTGTATGGTTCAGATTAAATGAAATATATGATATTTCATTAATTAATTAATTAATTATTAATTAGTTAATATTGTTTATTTAACTATATGTTAAATATGATTTAACATATATTTTAATTTAATTAATATTATTAATTTAGTTATAATAAATTAGATTTAATAATAATAAGAATAAATCCACGAGTTATTCTTTATGTAGGCAAGGGAGAGTTATTGAGTAATAACTTCTCCTCTCTCGCATAGTACGTAAGATTTTTTTTATTTTTTTTATTTTTTTGCAATTTCACAAAACACGGTTCTATTGGACGTGAAATTTGAGAGGGTTTGGTGCGCTTGTTGGGTTTATCTCATCGTGTTGCTGGATGGGATGTGGAGTTGAGTTGGGTGTGTTGGGTGGGGTCTAGTAAGGGTGTGAGGAGTAAGTTATTTAGAGTCTTCTGGTGTGTGTCAATTTACTATATTTGGCAGGAGAGAAACCGTCGGTTACACGGCAATCAGCTGAGATTGGCGTCTACTGTGTTTCAGCTTATTGTCTCTATGGTTTCAAGCGCATGCTACTTCGTGGCGGATTGATCTTCATGGACTTATCTAGTTTGTCTGATTCCTTCGTTCTTTGTTTGGAAACTTTAACTCTCTATGTCCAGTTTCTAAGGTCCCGAATTGTGGGGTGTTTTTTTGTTTTCGGGATGTTTTGTTATTTTTTCGTATTGCCCTTTGTTGGTTGTCACTGTGCGTTTTTGTAGGTGCTCTTTTTGCTTTGGTGCTATGATTTTGGGTTGTGGAATCCCTCTTGTTTTTGTATAATAATATTACCTATTGAAAAAAAATAAACATGGTTCTATTGGATCTAAAAAAATCCATCTGAAAAAAAAAATAGTATCAACTCTGCCAAATTCGTTTTTTCTTCCTTACAAAATTGAAGAGTCCACACTACCTTCGATTCTTATCCTAAGAATAATAAGAAAATATCAATGGCAGTGTTCTCTATACATTGGGAGTATCCAAGTGTTTGTAACTTTCATGATGGTTCATTCTGTGGAAAAATTCTATAGAAGATGGTTTTCAAAGGTTTGTTGTTTTCTCCCTTAAATCTATTAAGCATGTTGTAATTTAATATTGTTTATCTTATAATACTATATTTTTTTTTTTTTTTTTTTTTGAGTTTTCAAAAATGAATTACATCGACAAAAGGGGATTACTCAATTTCGTTAAGGACTTAATTCTTCCATTGAAAATATTTATGTCTCTCATAATCTAAAATATAATTTTGAATCTTATTTAAAATGAATAAGGGAGGAAATGGGAAGACAAAGGGGAGTGGGAGGATAGGGATGGAAAGTGAAAAAGTGAGGGGAATGGGAGGGAAATGAAAATTAGGGATACATTCCCCAAATTGTTTTTCCATTTCATTTCTATTTCTTAAAAATATTTTATTCTTGATATTTAAAACGTGACAACTATGGGTAAGAAGCTTCTTGACGTTTTTAATATGAGTTTTAAGTTAGCGTGAAAAAATCCAGAAAATTTCGTGAAGCTCCACCTTTTTTTTTCATTATTATTTACGTTTATCTTAAAAATTACATATTACTTGACATTTTTCATAAAAAAAGTCAAGTAATTAAAAGTTGCAAGCGTCAAGTAATACGATTTTTTAGTAGTGGTTGCCTGTCTGAAGGGTCAACTATAAACGGATACCCTAGCTATGACTACATCTTCTGAGGCTACACTAGAATAACTCTAATTCTTAAAACATTTAAGGCAAGTTTATTAGACAATTACACTTGAACACGTTGCCTGTCTGAATGAATCTCTAGATATCTCCATAATAATATGATACTGTTTACATTGTGCATAACCCACATGGTTTTGTTTTTGGTATCACCCAAAAGGTCTCATAGCATTGAAAATAGTCATTCTCCCTTATATATCCATGATTTATCCCCTTATTTAATAGACGTGAAACTTTGATTCATTCCCAATAATAACAATCAAGTTGAATACTATCGTCATGTGAAAGTAAGTGCTAAATAAACTTGGTACTTCACATTCAAATCAATCTAACGAAAGCATTATGGAAGGATAGATGAGAAACTTAGATAAATGAGACTAGCTTAATTTATCTAAGTAATTGAAAATTACATTTCAAAATACTTTGTGAAAAAGAAGGGCATATAAATATGTTGAGATATTCTAGTCTCTATCATTGATTCACATCGTGAGATTTATAAGGAGTCACGTGGCAGCATTTGAACCATCTCCCTATGGAAGGTGTTTGTATAGGTACATACTAGGATGAATTTGATAAAATATTTATAGTACGTAGGAGAAAGATATGTGTCAATGTAACCTACAATTTTTAGCATTGATTCATAACGTGAAAATCATGTAGGACCCCACATTTGAAAACCATCCCATAAATAAGGTGTATTTACATAAGGAAGAGGAAATGCATCCTCTATCTATTCTCATCTTGTTGAGATAGAAAAAAGTTGATATTCTTGTTTAGAACCTGAATCCTCATCCCATTTAGGTCAAGTTTCCACTATCCTTTCCAATGGAAAAACTTTACATTTGGGACAATAGAAAATAAATAGGAAAAAGAAAAAGTCCCTACATACCCAGAGAGGCATGGACTTTTCTATTTATTTCAAAAAATACTAAAAGTATATTGGATAAATCATTTTTTTAAAATACTATTAACTTTCTCTTTCTTACCATAGACATTCTTTATTTCACAAATATCTTTTTCTTTTCAAATAGCAATATTGCTCTTCACATTTTTCTAAACAATTTAAAAATATCATCGAATCTAAAATGATGTGACTATGATCTAAAATGATATAACGATGATTCGTTTAGGTCACAGTAACATTGTTCTAGATCCTAACTTTAATAACAAATTCTAAATTATTATTTCTATTTCGTATGTAGTTTATTAAAAAGGTAAATGTAAAGGCAAGATTACAATTTGTTAAAGTACATAGTTTGAGGATATTTTTTTATGATTTAAGTATAGATATTCCCTTTAAATTAAATCTTATATGTTTATTGGATATCATATAATGGAGGGAATTCAAGTGAAGAAAAGTATTGTTATTCTCCATCTGTCCATCTCAACATGACACTCTAATTCGTTCACAAATCATTTGACCTATCATCTAATTAGATATGGAGGTACTCTTCGAACTAAAATTTCCATGATTAAAATTATATATATGGGTAATACTTGGGTGCAACTCGGGTAGCACCTATCTTTATGCATCTCATTCTTATCACTCAGATAAAAAAATCATTAAGATATTTTAAAACAGAACGAAGAAGAATTTGACATATGTCAAATTATAATTGGATAATTTGATGGGATGTAGTAAGATAAGTGCTACTTGTTATGCATCTTAACATTTTTGTATATATATTTATGTTGAAATTCTATGCATCTTCTTTTCTTCTTTTATTTTAACTTTGGACAAACCCTTTTCTATACCAATTACAAACCCTTCCATAAAGGATGCATGTCAAATTTATATTCTATATATGTTAATAATAAATAATAATTAAAAAAATAACCAAGCAAGTGAGATTAAATGTACATGTTTCATTTTGCCACTACTAAATGCCCTGTGAAAGTTTAAGAGATAAAACAATATTTTTAGATTTAAACAAAAAAGGAATGAGAATATAAAAATGTTTTAGGATTTTTTTTAATATGTAATATTATTATACAATAATAAGAGGGATCCTACGGCCCGAGATCAAGGCACCAAAGCAAAATAATCACCTACAAAGACGCACACCGACGAAAAGACAAACTCAACAAAGAGGACAATACAAGCAGAAAAAAAAACAACTAGAAGAACAAAAACACCCCACAATTCGTGGATGACAGAAACTGGACATACAGAGATAAAGTATCCAAACAAAGAACAAATAAAACAAATAACTAGATAAGACCATGAAGATCAATCCGCCACAAAGTAGCACGCGCACGAACCATAGAGACAATTAGCTGAAGTACAGCAAGCGCTAATCTCGGTTGTCTTCCATGTAACCGACGGTTCCTCTCCTGCCAAATAAAGTAAATCGACGCACACCAGAAGACTCTAAATAACATACTCCTCACACCCTTACAAGACCCCACCCGACACACCCAATATAACTCCACATCTCACCTAGCAACACGATGAGACGAACCCAACAAGTGTACCAAACCCTCCCAAATCTCACGCCCAAACACAAAGTCAAAAAATAGATGATTCCTGGACTCTACCTCACCCAAACAGAGCAGACAAGCAGTATCCACCGACTGATCCCATCTTCTCAACCAATGCCGAGTGCCCAACCTATCATTCACTGCCATTAATGTATAAAATGAATGCCTTGGAATATTACCTCCCATACTAAACCAGACAAGCCCAAGATACCTTAGGACGCCTAGGACGCAAGCTCTCCCACGCACTGGCAACAATGAAACGACCATTACCACTCGGAACCCAAATCCAGCTATCCTCCTCACCCACCCTTGGAACCACGTCGTGAACCAAACCCCACAAATCACGTAATTCCCAAGATATCAAAGGCCAACACCAACAACCATTATCAAATAAAAAATCTGAGAATCTAGCCTCACGAGAGCTTGCAGCGTCATAGATCATCCCCTCCCTATAATTCTTCAAGATATATCCCATAGGCAACCACGAATCCTACCAAGCAAAACATCTTCTTCCGTTACCAACCGCTTAAGCCTATCTCAACAATATTTTATGATTCATAAAATGGAAACAATCATCAACATCTATCCAATCAAAGGAAAAATTAAAACTAAAACATGGAAATGCATTAAATGATTTATAGTAATTAAAATGGTAAGAACAAAATACCTGGAAAACAGTGAGAAATTAAATGCAATAATGTCTTAATTACTCTGGAAATATTGCCACTAAATTCAAACACTAATCGTCAGATACCATCAATCAATTTGCCATAATTTGTATTATATGACATTTATTTTGACATTGTTTGTAATTTGCTTGCAATTGCTGTCTTTCTTCTGTTATTGCTGTCTTATTCCACCATTTTATTGCTCATCTGTCCAAAAATATATATCTACAAATTTTAAAATATATAAATATATGTTAAACATATTTTCTTTAGTTAATAGTTTAATCTTTAATTTATAACCATTTGCTCTTTATACTTTTAAGATTTATAACATTGGAGATTTATAACACTTCAAACCTGAGCTTTAGTATATTACATCTTTTTATGAACACGTTCAGTACTAAGAAATTAAATCAAGTGTCAGCTTTTAATTCAATCTTTATAATCTAAAAACAAAATTAATACCTATGTCAATACATTTGTATAACTTTACGATAAATATAATCGATTTGATTGAGAACAGAAATTTTAAATCTTCTTAAAAACTAAAGTTCAAGACTTAAATTATTTGTTCTATAAAAGTGTGCAGACTAAAAATATTTTTCTTCACCATGGAAAATATGATTTATCTATGAAGTATGCATTATTATTTTTTATTTTATAAAATGTTTCCATCTTATAATATGCTATTTGTCATATAAAAGTGATAAATATGTTATTTGGTGTATGAAGTACACTTTTTTTTTTTTTAATAGAATGTGTCCCATCCTATTTCTAATATATCATATAAAATAGTTCAAATTTTGTATTCATTCATTTTTCAAAGGTTACTAATGAACTAGCTTATAGTATGGATTAGATTCAATTATATGGAAACAATAACAACTTATGTTTACAACTCAGCTAACTATAGTGTGGGAATAACTTTAAATAATATTTAAAAAATATATATGAAGACGCATGATAAATTATGGTTGGACAATTACTGTTATTGCAAAAAGATGGTACAACCTATGATTTTTAAATACATTGTTTTACACGATTTTGGTGGTTTCGAAAAGATTAATTCAATTATATATATATATATAGTCTATTTCATACTTCAGATCGTATCTCGATCGTAAGAGAAAAATCATGGTAAATTAAATTATTCTCATCAAAACCCTTCCTATATGTCATATACTATATTTATAAATATTTTCGATATACATACCATATTTAAAAGGAATCCATATTCAATTTTTATAAAGAAATTGCAACTTTAATAAAAAAACTAAATTGAAAATTGGTCGCGTGTCCTAGGTTTTGCTTTTATGGCAAACATGGCAAAAAACTTCCACCTAAAAATTTGATTGTTATTTGATTTTTATGTGATTGTTATGTGATTGCTATTTGATTTGTATGTAATTGTTATGTGATTTTCACACCTGCAATTACAAAATAGTTTAAGTCATAACTTTGGTTTCTTAAAATATATTTTCCATATAATATAATTTCTCCAACAATATCCAATTTTCATAAAGATTAATAATAGCTTTGAGGAAACGAGTAAATTGATATTTATGATGATGAGCATAGAGTGCATTTTGAATGTGGAAAAAGAAAATTACAGAAATTAAAAGAAGAAAAATGAAGAATTGAAATCTAAGGGAAAAAGGCATTGGACCACATTGCATTATCGTAGTTATAAGTTTGATCCCCAAAAGGCAAAAGCATATCATCCCCTACAAACCGCATTTGATCCTGAGGGCTCTCAAGCTCCATCAGCCACGCCGCAGTTTGCGGCTGGGTCGACGGTTGAGACGGAGGCTGAGGTTGAGGCTGAGGCTGAGACCGAAGCTGAAGCTCCATGGAAGGCTTTTTAAGAGACTCAATGCGTGTAGCAATCTCTTTAAGATTCTGATCGACGAGCCAACCGAGGTCATTCAAATCATGCATGTTGATGCCATGCAACTCTTTTGTAGCAGTGAGGCATTGGAACATGAGTCGTGTGATCTCTTTCTCTCGATTGTCCTTTCTCAACTTCTTCAACTGCTCGTTTGCCTTTGCAATTCTTTGTCGTAGAAACGTCTCTTGGTTCACCTGTTTCAAAAGATATCTCTACTCATTCGAAAGCTACATTGCAATAATAATGTAACAACAACTTTTTATAAAAGTTTCAAAACTACTTACCATCTTCTTGCTCTGTTCCATCTCGGGCATCCTTTTAAATTGAGAGAGAACACGTTGGACTCCAATGGGGGAAGGCCAGAGCTCAGGCTGAGAATCATAGGGACTAAAGATGATTGCACAAGCCTCAATCCCACAAAGAATGCTCAATTCACTAATTTTCTTCATAAGCCCTCTCTTTCTCTTCTTGTATGTTGCCTTTCTTGCAGAGTCATTTTCAATGTAAGCAAGTTTCACTTTCTTTCTTGTCATAATTCTTTTTTCTTTTTTCTTTTTTTTTTTGGGCTCAATTTTCCATTCTAATTTTTTTGTGAATTTATATAGATTTGAATATTGGGGTATGATTTTATTGTTGGGTTGGACCAATTTAATGTTGTCTTTGGTGTCACCTTTAATTTTGAAAGATTGAGATGATCATGTTGTAATCCCATCGATATTTTCATTATTATATTATTCATAATATATCCAATAACTTCTGACCCTTTTTAGTATTCTTTTTATGATTATTTACTACTATAACAAATGTGTCATTTAATTGTAATCAATAAAGGAGATATGAGAAATAGGGGATGATAGAAGAAAGATATATAAATTAAAATATTTGAAAACATAACGTAAAATCCTAAGGGTCTTTAAGATTGAAGAGAGATTTAAACATAAAATAAAAAATAAGATGATCATAAAAAGTAATATAATATAAGATTTAAAAATTCAAAATAAGATAATCAGAAAAATAATCTAAAAATAAGATAATATGATATTTTAAATTTCAAGCCAAGATTTAAAAATTAGTTATTAGGGAAGATTGAAATATTTTAAATTTGATACTGAAATTCAACTATATATACTGTAACTAACATTAAGAGGATAATTTTTGAATTTCTGTATCAAATTTATAGTTAGTTTGAATATTTCAATCTTCTATACCAACTAATTTTCAAATATTGGCTTGAAATTTAAAATATCATATTATCTTATTTTTAAATTGTTTTGATGATTATCTTATTTTGGATTTTTAAATTTTATATTTATTTGTTTTGGTAACTAACTTTTTATATTTATAGTAGATTTTCTCTTAATCATAATTAAATCATACGTTTCTTAAATTGTTTTTATGATTATCTTTATTATGAATTTATTTTAAACATGGAATATAAAAAAAATCTCACTTTTATTAATTAGTTTTTTTTTTATTTTGAATCATATTATTTTTAAAAAAAAAAAATCATTGGGAAGAATAATAAAATAGAAATTTCATCAAATTTATATCAAATACGGTGTCACATGTGTACCCATTTTTCTTTAACCCTAAAATGCTTTTATCTGGATTTTCAGTACACTACAGCTATGTCTACCCTTTACAGAATTTTTAGCATAAATCTTGATTTTCTACTTTATCTCCCTACACTTTTCAAATTTAAAAAATGGAATGTATTTTTTTTCCAATTATCATATTTGATCTATCTTCAATTTTAAATTTTATTTTATCTAATTTTTCAATTTTTATCTTTTTCTAATGGTTTTATTTTTGTTATCAATCGACGACAAGTCTACTTTGGAAGCTTGACTTAACCAATCAAATTCACTGGTGCAGGATGAAAGACTAACTTAATCGACCGCGACCAATAATTCAAGTCATAGAGTCTCTTCTTTCCAAAGTGATTCATATCAAGCCATTGTGACAAAGTAGGCCAAGCATATAGACGATGTTGGTATTAACCTGTTTGTCTTGGGATCTTATACCCACCTTGACTGATTCGATCAAGGAAGGATGTACCATCGTCGAACATTGTTCGTTTATTTTCTATTCATGAGATCTCCGCAATTATTTAGATAAAGTTTTTATCTATCGAACCCTCACTTTCTAAACTAATATTTTAGTCTAGAACAAAGAAAAAATAGTGTTATAGAATTTTGGATAAGTTCAAAAGAGGGTTTGGTTAAGTGATTTTCAATTGCAGTGTATTTGTTTTTAAGTTTATTCTATTTGTTGGGCCTAGTTTGGAAACTAATTACATTGTATTTGTAGGTCACATAAATATCGTACCGCCAAAAACTTTCAAAATATCTTTGATAACTACAAAACTTTCGTTAGAATTATAGGGTAATTAATTTTACTTTTAACCCTAAAATGTCCCCATCTGGATTTTTAGTTATCTCCCTACTGTTTCAAATTTTAAAAATCGAATGTAATCTTTTTTGAAAATCGAATATATATTTTTTTCAAATATCATGTTTGATCTTATATTCAATTTTAAATTTTATTTTATCTAATTTTTCAATTTTTATTTATTTCTTATTGATTTTATTCTTTGTTCTCAATGGACGACAAGTCCACTTTGGAGGGTTGACTTAACCAATCAAATCCATTGGTGTATAGATGAAAAGCTCGACTTAATCGACCATCGACCAAGAGTTCAAGTTGTAAGGTCTATTTATTTCAAAGTGATTCATATCGAGCCATTGTGAAAAGGTATGCCAACCATATGGAAGGTGTTGGCATTAACCAGTTTCATCGTGGGAATTCTATTCATGACCGCACCATTGTTGGCGAAGGAGTCGATTTTGGACAGAAAAATGACGGCATCTTGGTTGGAAAAGAGGTTGGTGCAGAGTCTGGCCAATTAATAGTTTTGTTTTAATTACAATGTAATTAAGAATATTTCTTAAATAAGTCATTTGCAATCTCATTTGTATGGCCCATAGTAGTTTAGACTTTTATAAATTTGTTTATATTTTATTTTTAATTTTTTTTTCTATTTTCACGAATGAAATTGTGATTTGCTATTTTTACAAATGAAAAGTTAAAATCTGCTATTCTTCTCGTTAGCCCTACCTTATTTTGAGATCTAAAAACATATCTCCTCGTTTAATTCTTAGGAAAATTATGAGGAATAGTTAAATAATAATAATAATAATAATAATTGCATTAAATAGAACTTTTAATTGTAACTATAGCAAAATCTATTAGTTATTGACTCTATTGCTAATAGACTTCTACCCTATCACTGATATATTTTGAAAGCAAAATCTAAATTGTATTATATCTGCAAATTCTTTTGCAATGTGTTATATCACAAATAATTTTGACTTGATTGCTACATTTACAACTGCTCCTAATAAAATACTTTACCAAATTTCTCAAAATTTATATTTTTTAGTAAACAAATACATGTCTTATATTCTCACCTCTTATCATGTTTTTAGAATTTAGTTGCATTTAAAAGATTTAGTTATAAGATAACCATGAGATTCTGATTTTTTTCAAATACACTCACATTTACTTATAAAACACGTAATAATTTTTAAATTTGAAATTTACTTTCCATATTTTAGTTGCATGGATCGATTCTTTATTATAAAATAGCCAAAAATAAAACATGTAATACCGAAAATAATATAAAAGAAACTGCAGATCGACTAGTTTAAGCCTAAAGAATAAGAAAATAGAGTCTGGGTCATCGTTCTTTACTTTTTATTTGTGAAATGTTCAAATTTTAAGTACTAGTTAAAAATTAAATTTAACAAGTTTTTCCCATAGGCCAAAATTTGATTATTTTTCGACTGTGTTAATATTGATCATTTTTTTTTGTCCATCTTGGGTGGTACCTTTCGCTACCCATTTTTTAATTTTGTGTAAATGTGTTAGAGATTCGCATGGGGATATGACCTCAAATTTTTATATCCATAACCCCTAAATTAGGGGTGTTCCCAAAATCTGATAGATTCGAAAAAACCAAATTAATCCAATCTAATCCATGTGGTGTGGATTCAATTATCAACTCATTTGAGTTGGATTGGGTTCAAATAAATAAAAATTTTACGGGTTTGGTTAATTCATGAGCCTAATATAACTCAAATCAACCTGAACCAACCCGAATTTATTATTAATTTTAAAATATTTATTACTTATAACACAATTATTTATATATATATATATTGATTTTAATTTTATTTAATTCAAATATTCTTTTAATAATTTATTCTTTAACAACTCTTAAAAGTAGTTTCTTTACATTTTAGAAAGAAAATTTTCACTATATAAATTGAAATTGAGTAGTCAATCATAATTGAATATATAAAAATAATTAAATTAGACTTTTACCTACTTACGTTTTCCACAAAATTTTAAATAAATGATTCGACTAACCCGAATCAATCCAATCCAAATATTTTATGGTTGGATTGGGTTCATTTTTTAATAAGAGTTATTTGGGTTAAAAAAAAATTACATCTCGAACAATTGGGTTAGGTCTAAAAAATCTTTCAACCCATCCCAATTCAACTCGTGAACACTCTTACACTTATAACACCCAATAAATAGGGAAGAAACTACAAAACTACTAGTTTAACCCTCGGAAAAAAAGGGGGTCTTTGACATAATTTTTCTTTTTTTTTTTTTTCTTCTTTGGGAAAACCTCAATATTTTTTTTTAAAAAAATGAACATATTCACTACTTAAAAATTAAATTCAATAAGTTTTTCTCACCGGCAAAAAAATGGGTCATATTTTTTTTTTTTTTTTTAAGTTTTTCGTCCCTTTTGGCCTTCCTTAATAAGGACTCTACGCATTTTTTTTATTTTGTGTAAATGTGTCAGAGATTCATCTATTGATACGACCCGAAATATATAAAGTTATAATCCCTTAATAAAATCTATAGCACAAAAAAAAATGTAAAAGTATCTCTAAAACGACTAGTTTAAGTCTCAAAAAAAAAAAAAAAAAAGTATGAGTCATGGTTTTCACTTTTTATTTGAGAAAACGTCAATTTTTCTGAAAATAGACTCGCATACTAAATAAAAATTAGGATAATTACAATTAGTAGTATTTTTAAGAATAATAATCAAATGTATAATATCATTTAAAAAAATTACAAGTATAAACAAGTCTATCAGCTATAGACTTCTATAGTTGAACTTCTATCGTTGATAGACTCTTACCAGTGATATGATCTATTACTGATTAACTCCCACCAATAATATGGTCTATCACTGATAGACTATTTAAATTTAATCATATTTGTAATTTTTTTTACATTAGGTTATATCTACTAATACTTTGGATAAATATAACAACTATCCCTAAAAATTAAGCTTGAGAAGTTTTACACACAGACCAAAATTTGGTCATTTTCTGAAGATGTTAGCATTTGCCATTTTTCGTCGATTTTGCATGATACATTTGGCCTCCACGAATGAGCACTCCATGCATTTTTAATTTTATATAAATGTGTCAGAGATTCATCTATGCATATGACCCCAAAATTTTGAACCCATAGTCATTGAATGCAAAACTTATTACCGTTGAAAACGAAATAGACCCTCATAATACAACTCAATATATAACAAAAGAAAATTGTTCTCTTACTCACACAAGATTGGAGAAACTAGAACTTGAATATTACTTTATTTTCGTGGCTTGCTTACAAATGAAAATTCCTACACATATTTATACTAGTAGGAAAATACATCAAAAAAACATCAATGATAAATGCAAATATATGTGACTTTTTACCAATACATGAACATTCATTAATGTATCTTGTAATTCATGTATTCAACTATTCCTTGAATCTAAACTATTCATGTATGTAATTAAATGTAATTCATGCGCTTTGAATATAAGTCTAGACTAATTCTATCAAAAACTACAAAAACGACTAATATAACCCTCGAAACAAAAATCGAGTCTGTGTCATCGTTTTCCTTTTTTTTAAATCGGGAAAACCTCAATTTTTTAAAAAGTGAACACACTTACTAGTCAAAATTTTAATTTAATAAGTTCGTCACATAGGCAAAAATTTGGTCTTTTTTTTTTTTTTTTTTGAAAGTTTTATTATTGGCCATTTTCGTCCCTTTTGGGTAGTACCTTTGGCCTCCCCTAATGAGCACCCTCCTCATTTTTAATTTTATTCAAATGTGTCAAAGATTCATCTAGAGATGTCAATCCAAAATTTTAAACCCATATTCCATGAATAAAAAACCTATACCACCCAAATAAATAAATAAAAGAAACTACAAAATTACTAGATTAATTAAGCCTCGAAAGAATTCGAGTCTGGATCGTTGTTTTCTTTTTTTGTTTGTGACAACATTAATTTTTCTTAAAATAAACCCACGTACTAGTTAAGAATTAGAGTTGAGAAGTTTTTTACACAGGCCAAAATTTTGTCATTTGTTGAATGTGTCAGTATTGGCCATTTTTCTCCATTTTGGGCAGTAATTTTTAGATCGGCAATTGAGCAGTCTAGATATTTTTTATTTTATGTAAATGTATCAAGGATTCGTCTGGGGACATGATGTACAATTTTAAACCCATAATCCACTAGTACAAATTTAGCTTTAAAGTTAATAGAAAACCGACATTATAGGGATACAATGTCGGTTGAAAACTGATATTGAAGATCGTATTATTTAAGGTATTCGATGTCGGTTGTCTTTTTTTCTTCAATGCCAATTTTCTACCGACATTATACATAGTCAACACTTCAATGTCAACTACCTTCAATGTCAGTTTTCAACAGGCATAGAATGTTATCTTTAATGTCTGTTTTCAACCAACATTGAACATCATCTTCAATGTTGGTTTTTCACCTGTGCTTTTACAGTAATTGTTCAATATTAAATGTCTTATCATCATTACATATTGAAAATTAAAAAAATATAAATATTTTTTATTTATGCACATGCAAATATTTTTTTAGGAATAATAATATTTCTCTGTTTTTTTTATATGAAAACAATAAAATCTTATTGCTTTTATATATACAACTCAAATTTTAACACAAAAAATAACTTATTTAGAACAAAGAAAGTGACAAATTGTTTAATTAACCTATCAACCAGTTATATTGATAAATATATATATATATATATTTATATAATTCTAAAGCCTAAAGATTTAAAGAGTTGATTGTCTACTTTAGATAATCATATAGATACATCCAGCAAAAATAAGACCAATAAATCTAAATTATTGGTGTAATTGAATTTGGTGCAATTACTGATAAGAGTGGACGGCATAAGTCATAATTTGTCAATACTTACCATAATATAACACACGAATTAGAGCTGAAATAGCTCTATGACTACAAATTCTAAGACATTATTACTACCACCAACTCAGTCCATAGACACGATAAATACTTCCCCATCCAATAAAATTAATAACTATCATACCATATTGCTGATATACAAGCCAATGAGCACATATTTAATAACTCAAATAAACTCTCCTCCCCCATTTCAGATAGGCTATCTGAACCCAAGACGAGATATAATGACAGTAGACCCTAAGCAAGCCATGCAATCTACCGTCAAATTTTTCTTAAACTTGAAACTTAACCTGAATTAAATATTATTTACACACTTATACAATTATAATCTCATTAAAATTTTATGCTTAGCTACACATCTTGTAGCAACAAACTGATGAGTCGGGTGACAGCTTCTAATAAGTTAATTCTAATTTAACCTGGTGGGGGGAAAATAAAAGGAAAAGAATGAGTTAAAAGACCAATGAATGGTGAGTTTATAAGATAACAATTTGAGATATCCATCATTATTTAAAAAGAAAGGTAAGTTTCAAAAATAGATTTAAAACATTAGTAGCTCAAAACTCGTAAAAGTTATCACAGATAAAATATCATAAACATACTCTTGCAAACGTAGACATAAACTGTAGATCGATGTAAAACATGAATAATTCGATGTCTTGAGAAAAATACCATTTAAATAAAATCATGAGCATTCTCTTATAAACATGAATGTGAACTTGTAAAAATCTTCACTAAATTTGTACTTGCACGTCGCTGGTGTAGACCAACTCAACATGTATATAAATCTCATCATATGTGCACATTGACATGCTTTCAAAGGGCTAAGCACCCCAACACATGGCCTTATATCATATACCACACCACAGACTAATGATTCAAATTTCGGATTTGGCCTTGGCCCCAGTAATTCTAAATGGTGCTAAGAAAATACATTCATATAGAATTTGGGTAATGTCACCACAAGTACAAGATCCAGTGGTTTGAAAACCACTCTTCATTTTAAAATTACCATAAATCTCAATTTACTCATAAAACAACATGTATCTCATTTTGTCGTTTGCAAATCAATTCATAACATAATTCTCATGCTTTTCCAAGACATAAAACGTTTCATAAGAACATCAAAACATTCGTCAAAATCATACTTATATATATACATTTCTCAATCAAGTCACTGAGAACATTAAAATATCCGCTCGATACTTAAATCTCATAATAGTTTTCTACATCATTCATAATCATGAATTTAAGAAATGTCGTAATATTTAACTAATAAAAATATTTAGTAAAATAACCGCTCACGGAATTATTGTTGATTACAGTCCACATCGTTCTTTGTTTTCCAAACATTGGACAACCCTGAAATTTCAAATCAATCTTGAGGTAAATTATCAATTACTTCCAAAAAGTTTTGAGATAAATTGGCTTAATTATTTCGACTAATTCTGCATCCTTAAATACCATCCCTTGCTCAAACTCTCAAATCACCATTCTTACTCACTACGACAAAACCACCTTTCTTGATATTTACAATTTTAAATACTTGACATTTTTATTAAAAAAAAAAATCAAGAAATAAGTGAATTTAAAGAAAAAAGTCAAGAATTATCTTAAAAAAACAGAGGTTTCCAAAAAATATTGTACTTGACGTTTTAAAAACGTCAAGTTCAATTAATGGTTTCTTGATGTTTTTAAAACGTCAAGAATATTAGAATATACAGGACAGCGTTGCAACGCTGCGAATTTTGACGAAAAAATGAAAAAAGCACGTGCACCTCACACAAACAGCGTTGCAATGCTCTCAATAGCATTGCAACACTACGGGTTTTGACGAAAAAATAGAGCGCCTCACAAACAATGTTGAACGATCTCAATAGCATTGCAATGCTATAAGACAGATTTAAAAGAAATTTTCCAGCCGAACTGCTCGTTTTTCTTTCTTCTCCTTGCAAAATTTCTGCAATTCTTCTTTGTTTTTCACTTCCCTTCAATGCATCTTTGTTATTCGATCAATCTTGAAGAGATTCTTCATTGAGGTAAGTAGATTTAGTTTAGATTAGGTTTAATTCTTAATTTTCTTAGTTTGAGGCATGAACATTTAAGTTAGGGTTTGATTTTTTTGGTTTGAGGCATGAACTTTCAAAGTTAGGGCTTAATCTCTCATGTATATATTCTTGAATCTCATAATAAATTCTTCTTTAATATTGTTCTTGGTTTGAGGCATGAACTTTCAAAGTTAGAGCTTGATTTTATTCCATCAATCTTGAAGAGATTCTTCATTGAGGTTAGCAGATTTAGTTTAGATTAGGTTTAATTTTTTATTTTCTTGGTTTGAGGCATGAATTTTGGTTTAAATGTATCTTTCTTGTTTTATTTGAAGTCATTTGCGCTTTCCCTTTTGTAGGATATTTTACGATCTTGATGTGTTGAGCAAAGTTGGGGATATTTGTTTGAAACTTTGTGTTTGTATCATTTGTAGGATATTTTATACGAAGTGGTTCTTTATTGACGTCAAGGTGCTGCTATGAGAAAAGTTCTAACTTCGTAAAAAGTAATTTGTGGACGATTGAGGGCTTTATTTTATTGTGTCTAGTTGCTTTTCCTTCAAGATGTATGGTCTAAAATTAGTTACCATAATACAATGTCAAAGATAGTTTTAGATTGGTACATGTGATAGTTGTTATGTGCCTATGGATAGTTTTGATTGGAGGTTTGGAAATGTATGTTTTGAAATTATTCATATTTGGTTGACTGTAAGAATTACGTTCCTTATATTATTTTAGAAGTGCCGATATGGGTCTGTCCATATTCTTCTAATTAACTTACAAAATCCTTCATGGAGTTGTAAAGTTTCAACTTATATGTTGTAGTTTTTGTATATTATTTCTTTGATGTAGGTGTTCAAAGCAACGAGTTCAAGATGGACTACATTATTCTTGTGGAGGCATGAGCATAGTGTGCAAGATTTGGCTAGGATTACTTCATACGAGATTGATAGGTATAATTTTTTTTAATTATTCTTAGAGGGGATGAGGTTGTTGATTGTACAATAGGAAATGTGTTCAGATGAGGATTGATAGTTGTTATACTTTTGAAATTGTTCATATTGGGTTGATTATAATGTTAGAATTGTTCATATGGGGTTTTCCATATTCTTTTAACTTAGAAATACTTTATGAGGTTGTAATTGACAATATTAAAGAAGTGAAGTTTTTAAAAAGAGATATTGATGGAAATTTAGTTGATATATAAGATTGAAAATGCGTGTATTATTTATTTGATTGGTGAATGTATGTCATATATATACCAAATGTGGTTTGTTGGATCAAAATACAGTAACAATTATAGGTAAAAACGTCAACATTATAAATTTTTTTAAAAAAAAAATCACAACCAAATTTCTTGACTTTTTTTCCTTGTCAAGATCATAGATATTCTTGACATTTTTTTCTTGTCAAGAACGCTCATATTCTTGACATTTCAAACATGTCAAATGTCAATATTTTTTGATAGTTTTTAAATGTCAAGTGTCACTTTTCTTGACGCTTTTAAAATATCAAAAAAATTGATATTTTTGACACTGACTTTCTTGACACTTTTTAAATCATTAAGAAAAATGATTCTTGGCATTTAAAAAACGTCACGAAACAGGGTTTTTATAGTAGTGATTCCTTGTTTAACCATATATTTAAATATCCAAATTTTGAATTTGTTCAAACATCTCCGGAATTCTCTCTTTTCATGTGAACCACTACAACTAACAACCAAAATTAAACTTTCCTCTTACTTCATTTAACATTATTTTTCCTTTATCATTATTATCTTTAAATTAATTACAGAAAAAATATGTAGTTTTCTTTTTAAAACAATTTTAAATACATCCATTGCCACATGTCACCCACACATGTCAATAGCTCCTCACTCTCCAAAAATTCCGGCATCAATTTTAAATTTATTATAATTATATATTCTTTTCCTTTTAAATCACTATATACAAAAAAAAAATTAATTATACACTTGCAACTTTCCCTTTTATCCTTATCCCATATTTCAAATATCACAGTTTTTTTTAAACAACACATCAATCTCTCTTTCTTTTAAACTAAAATCTTAATTTAATTTCTATAGAGAAAAATTGAGTGGTTCTTACAATTTGATTTTTTTTGTTTAAGGTGTTAATATACTACAAGAAAATTCATTTTCATTAACAATGTTTTAACGATACAAGTCATTTTTGTTGATCAAAGATAACTTACAATAACTTTTTAGAAAAAAATGTCACAAAGACTTATTAGTAACACATTCTAAATTGATGGCTATTCCTACAATGCATGTATTGCTAGGTTCAAAGATAAAATTCGGTTAATTGATTAGGTTATTCAATTGATTAATCGACCCGATAGGATCCTAAGGTTTAGAGCGCATGTTTTTAATTCTATATAGATGCTACCGAATCCAATAGATTTAAGGGCATGTAGTTTAATTAGAACATGGTTTTTCCAATTTTAATTAGGGCTAGTTGCATAAATAGAATTCAAATCCAAAATAATAGAATATGTAGTACAAGGATAAAATAAGGATAAAATAATTTCATATATAGATAAAAAAAAATGGTAAAAGACTAAAAAACCCATGTCTAGCCACCATTTTATCTGCTTCTTCCCGGTTTTCTCAAATTAAAAGCTATCACTGATAGCTTCTATCAATTGTTATCGATGATAGTTGCTGTCAGCGATAGATTTTAATTTGAGAAAAATTAATACAATCTTGAAATATTAGCTTTTAATTTGTTATCAATTATTAGTAGCTATCATTGATTCACTTTCATCAATTGGAATCAACGTTGAAATATTACTACTTAAGGCTATAGGTGGCTATCAATAATATATTTATAAATAGTGATCAACTTTGAAAGAAGACCAAAAACTTTGATTACCATAGTAGTTATCACTAATAATCTTTTATCATGGCTATCACGGATAACAGCTATCAGTCGTTATCACTGATAGACTTTCATCAATTAGAATTAACCTTGAAATATTAACACTTAAGACTATCAATGATAGACTTCTATAACTTGTTATCACCTTTGAAATAAACTCGATATATAGATATCACCTAAGTTTTATCACCGATATCACTAACATCACTCATATTGTGGTTATTAGTGATAGCTTCTTTCACTGATAACATCACTAATAAGATGCTATCAATGATCTCACTGATATCATGCTATCAGTGATAGTTCTCTGTCACCGATAACGTGCTATCAATGGTAGCTTCTATCACCGACAACGTGCTATCGGGTAGCTTCTATCATCGATAACATGCTATTAGTATTAGTTTCTATCACTGGTAACATGCTGTCAGTCATAGCCACTGAACACGTTTTTCTCCCTTTCTTGTCCTTCCCAAACATTTATAAGTCTCTTTTTTTTTCGATGATAGCTTCTATCACTGATAAACATGCTATTAGTGATAACTTCTAGGCATTCCACATACATTTTAGTTCGAGATTCAACTTCATTAATTAAATTCACTAAGTTGGCTATCAATGATAGATTTCTATAAATGGCTATTAACTACGAAAATATAATCAAAGATTAAGCTATTAATGATAGAAAATATTAGTGGCTATCACTTAGATTTTCATTTGCTATTTATATTTATTATTTGTTATAATAATCAAACTTGATGATTGATTTGTTGGTGTTAAGTCACTTATGAATTGAGTACTTTTAAGTTCTGTGTACGGAACTCAACCTCATAATTCTTGTGAACAAAAAAGGGGAAGAAGAAAAAATTTAAATAAAGGAAAGGAAAATTTTAAAAATAAGAGAACGAAAAGAAGCAAAAATTCAAAAAATGAAAGAAAATTAAATAGAAAAAAAGAAGCAAAAAAGGGATAAATGAAAGAAAAACTAAAAAAGAAAAAGAAAGGAAAGAAGCAAAAATCGGAGAAAGAAAAGAAAAGAAATAAAATAATAAAAAAAGATAAGGGAAGAAGCAAAAATCGGAGAAAGGGAAAAAAATAAAAATAAAAAAATGAATAAGCAAGAACTGAAGAAAGAAAATAAAAAAATAATAATAATAAACAAAAACCAAAGAAAAAAAGAAAATTTAAAAAAAAAGAAAAAGAAAAAAAAAGAACAGAAAAAAGAAGGAAATGAAAGAAAAGAAAAAACAAAGGAAAGAAAAATAAAGAGAAAAAGAAGGAAATGAAAAAAATAAAAAAATAAAGGAAAGAAGTAAAAATCGAATAAATGAAAGAATAAAATAAAATAAAAAAGAAGAAGCAAAAATCGAAGAAAAGAAAAAAAATAAAAAAAAAACTAAAAAAATGTGTACAACAAGATAAAACAAGGGAGGGCGAAATTGGAAATTAAAAAAAAATCAAAGATTGACTAGTCAATTCATCTATATTTGCAAATATTTTAAAGATGTAATATATTTTTACATTTTTTTCTCTTATTCTACTCTGTATTACAAATATCCTTTTAATTATCATTTAGGAAATTTTCTTAGTTCGATCCTAGCTAGTCGCCTGCCACTGTGGAGGCTAGTTCAATTAGGCTACTTTAATCATGTCAAGCAAGTTATTGTACAAACATAAATCGATTGCATGTTCAATTAACGAAATTCGATGATTGAAATTGCATAGGCTATCTCTTACTCTCAAATCTAAATAAACTTAATCGTAGGCTATATTTACCCCTTTGCACATTAATAGATGTTTGCTAGCAACAGAAAAATCTGTGTGTGAAGCAACAGGCCCATAAGCATTAAAATCAGATTGTTTCAAGGAATCTGCACTAACCTGTTTAAGGCTCTTGGGTGCTCAAGGTCTACGTCCAATCCCATCAAATCCGAACAATTCGTTGAATTCTTTCTCAGTTATAAAGTTCATAGGTTTAGGGTAAACAAAAATGCATAAAAAATTAGGGTTGAAATATCAACATTACCTCTACTAAATAAATTAATGGAATCTCAATGCCACCTGCTGTCTTTTTATAAGCCGAATATCTATTAATTAAAATGTAACAAAAAAAAATCATTAATTTCAATGGTTAGGAATAAAAAATTACAAATAAAAGATATAACAAACAAAATCCAACTTGCTCACCCACACAATCTAAATTCATTCAAATAGAGGATTTAAGTGTTCCACTTAGAAAAATCTAAAAAAGTACTCTAAAATACATCAAGATTTAGGATTGAAATAACAACATTAAATTAATGGATTCTCAATATTTTCTTTTGAGATGATTGAATTAACATGAAAATTAATCAGACAAAAATAAAAAAATAAAAAAGAATGAAAAATGTTAAAAGGAAATGAAAAGTACCAAAACAAGAAATGAAATGGAGAAAGGTAAAGGTCGGGGAGAGGGTATGTAAATCCATATGAGAAGAATAGTAATAATAGAAGAAGAAAAAAAAAGTAAACAAAAATACAAAAATTTAGGGTATCTCTCATCGTAGAAATGAATTAATGGATTCTCAATACTTCATGAATAAAAAGAATAGAAAGTGTCAAAGGGGGACTTGCAAGTTTAGCAAAAATAGAATATAATATTTGCATTCATGACCACCAATTTTTTACTTTGCACATATAGCAAAACCGGCCAGTTAAAAAAATTTAAAACTAAATCTAAGATTGAAAAGTTGAAAATAACCTCATCAAGTTTTTTACTAGTTCATGATTCACATTTGATTTTGATTTGATTTTCCCGCTATTGTTATTTGCTAATAAGAACTTTATGATTGCTATCGATTTATCATCATATTGTTATTCGATACTAAATAGTTTGTAATTATTATTTGATTTCTATTTGATACTAAATTGTTTGGGATTGTTATCTAATTCCTATTTATTATTAAGTAGTTTGCTATTGTCATCTTATTACTATCTGATACAAAATAGTTTGTGATTTGTATCTGATTGTTATTTAATACTAAGTGTTTTGTGAATGCTATCTGATAATCATTTAATTTCTGTTTGACACTTATAAGTAGTTTGTAATTGTTCTTTAATACTAAGTATTTTGTAAATACTATCTGATAGTCATTTTATATTAAGTAATCTGTTATTTGAGACTAAATAATTTATGATTGAAAGTCACATTTGAAAAATGAGTGGCCACCCTTTTGATGGTGAAACGTGAACACAAGAAAAAATATTCAAATTAAAATTTTAACCTTGTTATATTTCTTAACAATCTAAAAAACTCAAGATATTTTTATAACTTCTATAATTATCCATGGTAATTTGGTTCATTTTTAAATATAGAAAAATAAATCAAAATAATTATAAATATAAAACAATTTATTTATCACGGTCTATCACAAATAAATTGTGATATTTTACTATTATTTGTAAATATTTTCAGTAGTTTTTTCATTTAAAATAATTTCATTTATCATTTCTATATTTTTCTGTATAATAAGGTGGAAGATTAGAATTATAGAGTTCGTGGTCGCTAATGCATTTGTATGCCCGTTGAACTATGCTTACTATGACGATTTTATAAATATTCTTGATTTTTTTTTTAGAACAAATATTGTTGATCTTTAAACCATCATAATAATTATTAAGTTTAATAGAAAATAAAACATGTTCAATAACTGAGGCCCGTTTAGCTCGGTTTTTTTTTTTTTTTTAATGTTTTCAAAAATAAAAAAAGAAATACAAGGAAAGAAATTAAAACTTATTTGGTATACTTATTTTCAAAAACAACATTTAAAATAGTCCATTTTAAAAAAATAATAATTGTCTATTTTTTTTTTCAAAGTTTTAATTTGGAATCAAACGTGTTTTCAAATATTGTAAAAAAAATGACCATTCGTTTTTGTTTTCTACTAATTCTTTATTTTCGAAACAAATTTTAGAATCACAAATTATATAAATCATATAGTTTGAGAGATTAAAATTCTGATGGGTCATTGGTATATTTACCAATGCTTAGATTATCGAAAACCAGTTATTTGATAAATTAACTTTTTAAAATATAAATTAATAATTAAAATATTGATGGTTTGATAAATATTTCAATTTAAAAACTATTAATATTTAATAATAAAAAAAAAGCGAATAATTCATATTGGATCGTCAAGCAATCTAAAATAGTAATTTATGAAAAATGTAGATCAAAACATTTAAAGTTTCTTTTGTCAATTTTTTAATATTTTTTGTTCAAACCTTATGGGTGGAGAATGTCACATCTTATCACATTGAATTAGAGTACTATATTTATTGTACTAAATTTCCATGTACATGTGATAATTTTATCAATATTTCTTTATTTTCATCCGTCCAATATTATTAATATGAATGGTGAATGGATATTTGTGTTATAACATAGAAAAATTCATAAAACATAAAAAATAAGTAACAAAATATAAGTCCTATAAACTTAATATAAATAATAGAAATATTAACTTGTTTAAAAATAAAATATTTATTTACTAATTTATTTATATTTTTCTATATTTATAATTTTTCATAAATTTTCATTTATGCGACATTTTAAAATTTGAACTTAATTTTATCCATTCTATAAACTCTATAATTTTAAGTTTTGTTTTATAACATTTTGGTTTCTTGTTTTTTATATTTTTTTACTATTTGAGATATCTGAACATACCTACTTATCCGTCAACCTCTTGTATCTTTCTATCTCTCGTATTTTGTTAAAAAAAAAGATATAAAAATTTGGGTAAATATAAATAAATGTTAAAAGAGAATAATATATATATATATATATATATATAAAATTATGAGGATGGATTGAGTACCAACTACTAAAAGAAAATTGATAAAAAAAAAAGAAAAGAAAAGATGTTCTTTATAATGCTATGCCTATTAATTCTGTTCAGATTTTGGTGGTTGATTCTATTTCACTACTCAACTCAATATACCAATTCTATAGATATTTTATGTTGTGTTTATGAAGAAAATATGAAGATAGATTAAACAAACTTAACTAAATATTTATTGATAATATAATTGTATAGTTTTAGAGCAAATAATATGCACGGCATTTGAATTGATGAATAAATTAAAATGAGTATCTTTTATTTACTAAAATGTTTTGTTGATGATATAGTTGGAGACATTTTGTTTTCACTGCTTTAATGTTTTTAAAACCCACTGTATGTGTATTAGTCTGTAAAAGAACTTCATTATTGCATTATCTGACAACTTTTAAGGGTGCTTTAATAAACTTCTTTTTCCAAAAAACAAACAAAATTTCTGATAGACTAACGAGCCAAGACAATCCAATTAAAATTTATGATACCTGAGTCATGTTATATCCGCTTAAAGCTAAGTACCCTAAAAATGTAATATTAGAAAAGTAAGGAGAAATGAATCCCATCAATGGTTGTTGATTTATGTTGAGCACCTCGATGTTATCACGGATGTTGTACTAAACGAAAGTACAGTTACAGTAGAATTGAAAATTTGATTTTATCTCAAACCCAATATTATTTAGATTCTCAAAGGAATTGAGAATATTCGAGAGTGCAAACAACGTTGTGTCACATAGATTTGTTTGACGATATGTAAAAGAACTCCCAAAGTTTCAATCAAGATTTGGTTCTTTTATGTATTATCAAACAGATTCGTGTGACACAACGTTATTTGCACTCTCAAATGTTCTCAATTCGTTTGAGAATCTAAATAATATTTTGTTTGAGATGAGGTCAGATATTCAATTTTACTGTAAGTGAACTTTCATTCAGTGCAATATACACGACAACATCGAGGTGTTCAACATAAATCAACTACAGTTGATAGGGTTTATTTCTCTTACTTTCCTAATTTTAATCTATAGAGCACTTAGTATAAGCAAAAATAACTTGATTCGTGAGGTCCCAAAAATTTTAGTAGGATTTGTTTTAGCTTGTTAATCTAGATATTTCTAAAAATAACCTCACTGGTCGATTGCCAAAGTTCAAGAATCGTGTTCAGATACATGCTTCTAGTAATCGTTCCTAGAGATTGAGATTGACTGACCAACAAGTGGAACTGCAGTTCACTTTCAGTGAAACTATAACTTTGATTTTTTTTGTTATCATTACTTTAATTTATATTGCATAGGTTTTGATTTAATCAAAATTAAAATTATAGTCTTCTCTGGAAGTGACGATAATGAAAATGATCAAATTATAGTCTTTCATGAAAGTGGTTGTGAATTCCACTTGTTGGTGAGTTAGTGTCGATCTCTAGGAAGGATTACCAGAAGCTGTATCTAAATTCGTTTGTTAAACTTTGGCAATCATTTATTGACTTTATTTTTGGAAATATCTAGATTAAACAAGCCAAGACAATCGATTAAAATTTCTGGTACCTCACGAGTCAAGTTATTTCCGTTTAAAGCTAAGTGCCCTAAAAATGTAAATTAGAAAACTATGGAGAAATGAATCCACCAAGTGTTGTTGATTTATGTTGAGCACCTCGATGTTATCACAGATATTGTACTGAACGAAAGTCCAGTTACAGTAGAATTGAAAATCTGATCTATCTTTCAAACCCAATATTATTTAGTTCTCAAAGAATTGAGAATATTCGAGGAGTGCGAACAACCGTTGTGTCACATAGATTTATTTGACGATACGTAAAAGAACTCCCAAAGTTTCAAACGGGATTTGGTTCTTTTATGTATTATCAAACAGATTTCGTGTGACACAACGTTATTTGCACTCTCAAATGTCTTCAATCTTTAAGAATCTAAATAATATTTCATTTGAGATGAGGTCAGATATGCATTTTTTACTGTAAGTGAACTTTCATTCAGTGCAATATACACGACAACATCGAGGTGTTCAACATAAATCAACTACAGTTGATAGGGTTTATTTCTCCCTACTTTCCTAATTTTATATCTATATAGCACTTGCTGTAAGGAAAAATAACTTGATTGGTGAGGTCCCAAAAATTTTAGTAGGATTGTCTTAGCTTGTTAATCTAGATATTTCTAAAAATAACCTCACTGGTCGATTACCAAAGTTCAAAAAACGTGTTCAGATATATGTGTTTGGTAATCTCTTCCTAGAGATTGAGATTGACTGACCAACAAGTGGAACTCGCAGTTCACTTTCAGAGAAGACTATAACTTTGATTATTTTTGTTATCATTACTTTAATTTATATTGCATAGGTTTGGATTTTAATCAAAATTAAAATTATAGTCTTCTATGGAAGTGACGATAATGAAAATGATCAAAATTATAGTCTTCCATAAAAGTGAGTTGTGAATTCCACTTGTTGGTGAGTCAGTGTCGATCTCTAGGAAGGATTACCAGAAGCTTGTATCTAAATTTGTTTGTTAAACTTTGGCAACCGTTTATTGACTTTATTTTTAGAAATATCTAGACTAACAAGTCAAGACAATCTGATTAAAATTTATAGTACCCTTTAAAGTTAAGTGCTCTAAAAATTTTAAATTAGAAAAATAAGGAGAAATAAATCCATCAAGTGTCGTTGATTTATGTTGAACATCTCGATGTTAACACAGATATTGTACTGAACAAAAGACCGGTTAAAGTAGAGTTGCAAACCTGACCTCATCTAAAACTCAATATTATTTAGATTCTCAAAGGAATTGAGAACATTCGATAGTGCGAACAACCTTGTGTCACATATATTTGTTTGACGATACGTAAAAGAACCAAAACCCGATTGAAACTTTGGGATATATTGGGCAATGCCGACAATGGCGATGAGTAGTAAGAATGTTAGTGTAGAGGGAGAGACAGAGATATTGTTGTGTCAAGAATCTATCGTAGAGTTGGGAGAGGTTGATGGCTTGGTTTACGATTTTAAAGAGAAAGAAAAAGTATAGAGATGGAAAACAGTGTAGGTTTGGGTACAGATCTCTGTGTGTCTCAGATATATTATTTATTAGCTATAATCATGGTTTGTCTATTGTATACTACAAAACCCACTCATTATTATGATTTTAAATGAATTTCAAATTAATTAAGCTTTTTTTTTTTAATACCCTTCTTATATTAGTAAAGCGAGAAACACTTGACAGTTGATTAATAAGTGGATGGCTACTTATAATCCTATGGAGAAAAACATATCATTATATTATCAATAAATATTTAGTTAAGTATTTGTATAATCTATCTGCATAATTTTTTCATAAACACCAACACAAAATATTTGCATGGAATTGGTATATTGAGTTGAGTAATGAAACATAATCAACCACCAAAATGTGAACAAAATTAGTAATCATTGATAAAGAACATGTCTCTTCTTTTTTATCAATTTTCTTTTGGTAGTTGGTACTCAATCCATCCTCATAATATATATACATATATATATTATTTTTTTTAATATTTATTTATATTTACCTAAATCTTTACCATTTCCTCCCCTATCATTTATACCTTCCTTTTTCTTTTTAACAAAATACGAGAGGTTAATACCTGAGGGATGAGTAGGTGTGTCCAGATATCTTAACTAGGTTGATAGATCAATAGCACCCTATCATGCCTTAATCCAAAAGCGATACATAACTAGAAAAGTTACATAAAAACCAAATAGCTCAAAGTTTGATTAAAAAAAGGAGAGCTAGAGGAAAGCCAACCAAACAAGAGGGATACAAGATGCATCTTATCATTTATATCTTCGTATTAAAAAAAGAAAAAATCATTAATTTGACTTTGCATACGCTAACCTCATTTGTCCTCTCCATCATACTTTTACTACTTAAAAAATAATAAAATAAATATATATGTATTTGCATAAAGAGTAAATTCAATTATTGCATTCATCAGGGAAGTATAAACATAAATGATTTTTTTTTTTTTAATTAAAAGGTATAAGAAAAGAGAGTAGATATGAAATAATGTTTTTTCTAGTAAGGGGATGCAAGTTATAAGAGAGACCATGAGATATATGAAGATATTAAAAATTCAACTCTAAGATGCAAACTATTGAATAAAAATGAGATGAAATAGACTTAATTTTCAAAAAACAAAAAAATTAAAGAGTGGTAATTGCAACTTTAATTTTAAAAAAAAATGGGCACGTGTCTTTAGGTTTTGTTTTTGTTGCAAACATGTCAAAAAACTTCTACCTAAAAATTTGATTGTTATCTGATTTCTATATAATTGCTATATGATTTCTACGTAATTGACACACCTACATTTATAAAAGAGTTGAAGTCATAACTTTGATTTCTAAAAATGTATTTGTCATACGATGCAATGTTCTAGATAAAAAAAATAAAATGGTTATCAAAGGACACCTTACATGTTGATATACCATCATTTGCAATCTAATTAAAGTCTTATATTTAATCTAAGTAAAAATTAGTTTAAAATATAGTATTTTTGTGTTTCACCTTGCTTAAAAGGAAAATTTTAACCCAACTAAAACATCTAGACAGAGCTATAAAACCATAGAAAAAAAATTGAGATTGGAAAATAAAAAGAATGGAGTTTCATCTAAAGAAAGTCCAGAAAGGAAAAGATTTAAACTTCAGAGAAATAAATTAAAATTAAAAACAGATTTAGAAAGAAAATATATTCCTCCAAAGAAATAAATAATTATAATATATAATAAGCAAGTAATAAAAGCATCACTCTCTCTGGAATCTTTCATTAGTCCAAAAAATCTGTTCCTTCATTATTATATTATTTATTAGCGTGTAAATTCTGCAAATATATATAATCCATGCTAGCAACACTTCTTTTTACAATTCTACTTCTCATCGCCATTGTCGTTGTCGGGAAAAATCTCCCCATATTTGTTGTTGGATTCGAACTGAATCATTTTCACCTACGTATTGTCAAACACATCAGTGCGACATAAATTTGATCGCGTTCTCGAATATATTCAACTCAGATTTTGGTGGTTGGTTCTATTTCATTGTCTTCTTTTATTTTATGTGTGTGTTCGGAGAGATATGAGTTTGTAGTCACTAAGTTGAACGAAGGACTATTTTTTTTTCCTCTTTCTTTTCTTCTTTCTATTTTAGTCATATTGTCAACTAATATAGTGTTGTTTAATATTAAAAAATAATTTTCTATCATAAGAACTAAACTTTAAATTAAACCCAATATGCAATTAAACATCAGAGAAATGATGGATATTTTGGGAGATAATATTATCAAGAACAAGGAATGAGTATAAAGTTAAATAAATTAATTTAAAACATAATCGAATTAAATAAGGATATTTAGGGAAGAAAATATATCGTAAAAGAAGGAAAGAATATAAAGTTAAATAAAATAATTTAAAACATAATCTAATTAAATAAGGATATTTAGGGAAGAAAATATATTGTAAATGAATAAAAGAATATATCAATGTAAATTTGAAATTATCTAAACACACGGCGTATAATTTTTAATACTTTCCTTCTATGATATGTAAATAGATATTTACAATTACCCTAAAACATAGTATTTATTTGGGGTGAAGGTTTTATTTTATTTTTTTTTTCGAGGAATATTTGGGCTCGAGGTTTTAGTGTTTTTTTCTCTTCTTTCGAAAACTGTTGAATATTTCGAAAATAAGTAATTAAGAAGAAAATTGAAATTGAAAGTTGAATTATAATATCCAAGAGCTGAATCGAAGAAAATTGAAATTGAAAGTTGAATTATAATATGCAAGGGCTGAATCGAAATTTATTATATCTGTAAATTCTTTAACATTGTATTATATATATTAATATTTTGAATTTGGTTATTATATTTGCAACTCTCTTTTTTTCTTGAATTGATACGTCGCTGTGTTGGTTTGGATTGAAATAAAATTAAATAACTCATACCTTGGTGCTTAATTTTAGCAACGTTAATTTGTACTTTAATTTCTATTTCAATTATTTCAATGCTTAAGATAATGTTAGTTTTGTCCATCTCTCTTGATTTATATAATTAATCGAGAGAGAAGACTTAACCTAACAATGTTACTATTTAAGAATATACATATTTTTTTTTCTTTTTAAAATAAGCTTCACTAAAAAAAGGAAATATTTGACTACAAGAAAATTATCTTCAATATTTTAGCAACATTCATATTCCACTAAATAAGAGAGTACATCAAAAAAGGAAAAATGAATTAAGTTGATCATTAGCGCCTAGAACTATTTTAGGCTACGTTAGTGAGCTCGACACTTGAAGAGGTAATTTCTCCACGTTATTCTAACTTTAAGTATTTAGAACATTTACATTTGTAATTTGGAAATAATTTGGCCGAAGAAGTACCAAAAATTTTAATTGGATTGTCAATACTCGTTGATATGGACATTTCTGATAATAATCTTGAGTATTTGGACATTTGCTTTGTTTCAATCCAAGTCATTGTGAAATAATAGATTAAAGTAAGAATAATAATAAAGATTATTAAATATATGTATCGTTTATCAATGAAATAAAATAAGTATCCATCCGCGTAACCCTAATAAGTAAATGGGCAATGGATATTCCATATTAAGTTTTTTTTTAAAAAAAAAAAAACCAAAATATGAATAAAGAAAGTTACTAACATTGATTTCTTGGCGGTGGGTAGGTACTGATTAACATTTCAAACCAAGCATGGGTTTTTAAAATTTGCAGATTTCTGCTAATACATGAAAAGAGGAAACAATTTGTATAAGATTTAAAATAGAGACAAAATTTCAATCTCCATTTTCATTGTATTTATGGGAATATATGTATCTTATATATATAACAACACAAATCTATACATGAGATCGAAACTAAATTATAAGAATTTTTAACTACCATTTTCTTCTTTCTTCTTTCTTTTAATTTGTTTTCATTAAATGAAATTTTAATAAAGCTACATGTTAGCATGTATTGGATCCACAGCTAATAAATTCAATGAAAAGTATATTATAGGGATTATATGAGACAAGCTCTCATGTTTTTTTTTAAAATTTTTTTTTTAATTATATATTATTTAACTTTTTTTAAAAAAAGGAAAGCAACTTAGTTTCAGGAGTGCTTTAATTTATGAAAACTAAAAAATTAAAGAATAAATTCAGAATATGTATGGTAGCTAAGGAACAGGGAGATAAAAATACTACCACACAGAAAGGTAATGGGAGGATTCATTAGCTTCATTTAATTGAAATATGGTTTAGGGTTTGAGTTATGTGCTCAATCCTTTTATAAAACATTCACTCTCTCTCTCCCAAAATAATATTAATAATGATAAAACAAATAATAATAATAATAATAATGTCCACAGGAGAGGGAGAAAAAAATGATTAAAAGAAGAAACAAAAATTGGACATCCCAAGATTTAATGCTACTGTTGCGCACAAGCCAGGGATAAAAAAATGAATAAAAAGGAAATAAAAATGGACATCTATTAAGAAAATATTTGGTTGGAAAGTTGATGAATTAATGGCTCCAAGTATTTTAGTCCATTAACATAAAGTTTATAATTTAAAGAAAAAATCATTTCAAATCCTACCATTGACATAAAATCGAGTGTTTTATTTTATTATGTTAACAAAATAGAGACAACAGCTTTAAATAATTAAAAATTAAACATTTGTGGAAGGACAAATTTGAAATTTACAAATCACACTTTGATAAAATAATAATAATAAAAAAAAAAAAATAATTTTTTAAGGCTCTGTTTGATAACCATTTATAATTATTTATTTGTTATTTTTAAAATACCTCTTTCACCTTTAAATCTCTTACTTTAATATCTATTTTTTCCCATATTTTCAAAAATTCTAGTCAAAATTTGAAAACGGAAGAAAGTAGATTTTAGAAACTCATTTTTGTTTATAAATTTAACTAAAAATACGGCACTCTTACTTAAGATTGATACAAACCATGCTAAGAAATTGAAAGAAAATCAATTTAATTTTAAAAAACAAAATGATAAGAAAAGGGAAGAAAATAAACTTAATGTTAAATCAAAATAATATATAAAAAAAATGATATTTTTAGAAAAACATTAAAAAGGTAAAAACTTGGGAGATGGGCAGGGCAGGTACAATTTTGTACTTCAAATGGGTTAACCACTTAACCAAAGAACAAAATTTTGATAGTTTGGGCAAATCTTGGTATTAATTATATATATACAAACCCACCTATTTCAGTGGTCCATTCTTTGGATTTACCTTTCATTCAATGTAGGCAAAAGATTTAATTCACTTCATTTTGAAATGTTAAACATTTATCACTATGTGTGATTCGTGGGCATTTCTTATGTTTATGTTTTTTTTTCTTTCATTTTGTGAGAAATAGTAAGGGGATGTTCCAACGAGGATAAATGCTTTAGATATATAAAGTTAGAAAAATGTGGAGAAATTACCCTTTCAAGTGTCAATCACTCAAATTAACGACCTCGATGTCACCATAGATACTGCACAAAATGAAAGTCCAGTTACAATAAAACATTACCTGACATCAACTCAAACTTTATATTCTCGAGATGCTCAAACAAGTTGAGTATATTAGAGAGCACGATTAAGTTGTATTGCACTAACGCAGACGAAAATCATTTGGATTCAAATCCAACAACAAATATAGGAAGATTTTGCAATGTTTCCTTAAACATGGGAAAATCTAACAAGACAAATACATACCAAGTATGTATTTGTAATAATAATAATGGAACATATTAGTGGACAAACAGATTAATAACAATAAGTATTAATGATAATATTGAAACATGGCACTAAGAGAATGAAACACATTAATTTTCTATGATACAAATTTGTATAAAAAAAATAAGACAGTTTGGCCGAGTGGTCTAAGGCGCCAGATTTAGGCTCTGGTCCGAAAGGGCGTGGGTTCAAATCCCACAGCTGTCAAATTATTTTAATTATTTGTAGTTTTATTTTATTAATTATTTATGGAAAAAAAGATTTTTAAATTTCCATTAGCTTTCTAATTAATCCCAGTACACATATAAATTCCACTAATATTTTGATGCTTTTGCTATCTAACAAACAGTTTCTGTCCCTATTTCCTTTTAGGTTTCTACTTTAATCTTTATATTTTTTTTTTGTTTCTTTTCATTTTAATTCTTATACTCTTAAATTATTCATTTTGGTTCCTATACTTAATTTATATGGTAGTTCATTTTGATTTTTGTTATACTTTCAACATGTTTATTTTGATTGCTGTACTTGCAACTTTGGTTCATTTTGATTATTGAATATAAAAACTGACCATTTTGATCATAGAAAATGATATAAAAAGGGAAATGAACGTACTACAATAGTCTCTTTTTAAAAGTACAAAACCAAATGAATCAAAGTTAAAACTACAGGGACCAAAATGGATATATTAAAAAGTATAAGAACCAAAATAAATCAAAACAAAAAATATAGGGATCAAAATAGTATTTCAACCTTGTTTTTATTCATACAATTTCCATTATCTATTTCTTGTAGGATCTAATGGTAACAGTTGAGGGGGTGAATAGGGTTGTACAAGACTATGACTTATTGTTCATTAGAGAGATCTGCGGTACTTGAGGAGTTAGAAGTAACTACAGGTGCAAAACGGTAATTTTAGTTCAGTTGTAATTATGAGCAATTTGTGAGGGGTCATCGCGCTGGTGACTGGTTATATCCAATAGACACGAAAATATATCTGTAGTGTGAAGAGTGCAACTATCGATCTTTAGTGAAGTATCCAATAGTTAATGGATGTTGAATAATTTTAAAAGAATTTAATTAATTATTCAAGCACCATTGGAGCTTCAATCTATAAGACTATGTGGTTTCCTCTGTAGCTCAACGAGGATTTAATGAGGATCAATTTTGGATTAATTTGAATTGTCAAATTAATTGAGGGAATTAATTATGTGTGATATAATTAATTTTAGATAATTATATATATGATATAATTACTATAATGTATATGATGCATTATAATATAAAGTTTATTTGATAGAAAATAAAAATTTGGATATGATTTAAATATTAATTATATGAGTTAGATTCATATAATTAAAATTAATATAAATGGGAACATGTATCAATATAGGACCTCGTTAGATAACTATTTCGTAATTTGTTTTTAAAAGTTAAGCATATTTTATCTTATTTTCTCATGATAGTTTGCATTTTTCTCAATTACAAGAGTTGAATTCTATTCAAAATTCCAAAATAAAACATTCTTGGCCAAATTCCAAAAAAAAAAACATTGAAGAGGATGTACAATGTCGGTTTAAAACCGACATTAAAGAGTTTTAATAACACTATCTTTAATGTCGGTTTAGCCAAGAATTCTTGTAGTATAAACACAAGTCAACGTTAGAGAATTAACCCAAATTTTTCAGCAATAAATAAGTATTCCAATGGAATTCAAAACCTTAAGAACTTACTAAAATCCACCAGAACGGACTTTACCTCTGCTGAATAGCATTGACACCCTCTAAACTTCAAATCCAACCCCGAAAAACAAAATTAAGCCAATTATTAGGCCAAAACTTCAATGGGTGAACAAGACCTTCATGAAAAATCAAAACTTACCAAAATAAACTAATCCTTACCTAACTCCAAGATTCCGGCGAAATCCTCAGGAACGACGGAGATTCATTGATTGCAGCGCACGGTGGCAGAACTCGCATGCCCGAAACCCGAACAGACGCGTGAACAGAAAGAGATTGACGGCTAGGCAAATGTAGCACTGGGACGCAGGCACAGATCTAGCTGTCCGATAGTGACCTGCAGACATCATCGGCGGCTGGATCTTCCTAATCAATCGTGTGGGCGGTTGCAGCTCGACAATGGCAGAGGCGATGCAGGCTATTGTGTGAGAGGAAACTTAGAGAGAGAGAGAGGTTGGGCGTTAGACATTTAAATTTTTGGGTAATTTATTTTTCTTTTCCTTTTTAGTTGAGGATTGGAGGGAAATGAAAATCAGGGAAGGGAGGGAACAAAATTTGGTACTTTAAACTTTTTTTTATTTCATTTTATTTTTAAAAAGTGAGGTTTTAACATGGTTTATCTACGATGTTGGTTCTAAACCGACATTGTAGCCTTGTCTTTAATATTGGTTTAAAACCGACATTAAAGATTCATTTTCTTAATTGAAGAAACGGACATTGTATATCTGTTTTTAGTTTTTTCTACAGACATCAAAGTCCAGATTTCTTGTAGTGTGTTTATCCCTGGCCCTTGACATTTTTTGCGGTGGTGCTTCTTGATGGATGGAAGCTTGTTGAGGACTTCTATCTATCAAATAGAATTTATAATATCCAATCATGATCTTCAACTAAATAATAGTCTTAATAGCAGGATCGAGTTGAACAACATGAAGTCTGATAAAATCTCTCTAAGCTAAATAAGTTTTGGGAAAGCAGTAGAAATAGGGAGTTTTGGATCTGGTTGACAGGAAAACTAAATTGTAGGAAATCAAAGTGCATGAAAGTAAAATAGATGGAGAAAGAGAAAATAATATATGAGATTACCTTCACCGATTAAGAGATTATTGGGCTATTTATGTATTAATTAATTGATTTATCATGCTAATTAAGTTCATGGGTTAACTTATTATCTAGCCTAATCAACTCTCTATAAAAGCTAGACAAACTCCCTTAAGAAAAACAATGTGGATGTCAATTATTAAATTAACTAAATATTGTCACACAAGTCTTTTGACGTAGCTAATTGTATTAAACTCTTGTATTTATTAGAAAATTGGAATAAAATTGGTCAAATTTAACCTAACGCATTCCTATTACTTAGGTTTCATTATCTTTTATTACTAGGTGACTCTAGAAACTTTATAAGTCTAACAATAACTTTAACTAAAACCTATTGCTACGCAATTTTTTTTTTTTTTGGCTTTTTGGCCCTTAATCTCAAAGTAATTAATTTTTGTTAACTAATTAATGAATATTTTGATGATAACAAAACTACTTTTATTTACTGAAAATTAGAGTATTTTAAAGTGTTAATTGCGTAAGACTCAGAATAAAAATTGAAATGCAATTTAAATTGTCCAAATCGGAGGTCAAATGAAGAAAACATAGACAAAACAAATCTAGCGGAAAAATCTCGAGTTAATGACATGGCAAATTCTTTTATCAAAGTGGACCAAATGAAATGTGCCACTTGGAGCATGGGAGGAATAATACATGGTGAGTTTACGATTTTTGGATTGATTTCTGGAAGAAAATGAATTTAATATTATTGTTAGGTTTTTAAGGGATATATATTTTCTATGTTAATTCCCCAAAATTAGGTTGATTATTTTTTTAAAATGTTAATTTTGTAGGTAAAACGGTCCCAGGGCATTTAGGAGTCATTAAGGGAAACTTGTACAAAAAGGATCCAAAATAACCAAGAAAATCAACAAATTGAAGAGAATCAAGTATTTACAAGAATGCCATCGAAGGTTGTTGAATAATTGAGCATCGAGTATTTAGCAAAATACTATCATGTATAATCGAGTAAATCCCATTGAGTAATCAACTATCAAGTCATCGAGTACTATTGAGTTCCTTCTTATTCATCGAGTATCATGAAATTCCACTGAGTAAAAGCTATTAAGTAAAGGTCATCCAGCGTCGAGCATCGAGTAAAGTATCATCCTGCATCGAGGATCGAGTATGAAACATAAAACTTGCATTTTAAACTACAAAAAACTCGATGCGTTCGTTCTTTTTTCTGAATTTTGACACGATTCATCCCCACGCCTCACGACGCTTTCCTGCTGGTATAAATTTTGGTTTAGTTATTCAGCAAAAAGGAGGATATCATTTTTTAGAGATCATTTTTTGGAAGAAAAACTTCAGGAGGAAAAACCCATTTTTTGCTAAGGGGAAGAAGCACGTTTTTATGGAGGCTGGAATTTCTCTATGTATCAATTAGTCTCCATGGTAATTTTGTCTCCTATCTAGGTCAGATTTTGATTTCTTTTTTATTTGTAATCAATAACTTGTAATTCTTCATGAATTTGTATATGGATTTATGAAGTAATTCAATATTGTTTCTATTTCAAGAGTTCTTGCAAATTCTTTTGAGTTTTCTACTTTTCTTTTAACATTAGCAATCTGAATTTGAGCATTCTTGAATCTGATTTTAATTCTTGAAGCATATTGAATGATCCATATATTGAACATGTTTAGTTGTAAACCCCGAACTTAGGTTCCTTAGATAGCATGTTTTGGCCAAAAGGGGTGCTATATTACATTTTTTTTTTTAAAAGTAGATAAATATGTTGTTTATAGGGATTTTGAAGAAAGGGAAGGAAATATCTTAAATGAAGGAATTCAATCAGTATCTGGCTGGAAGCACTAAGAGAGGATGACGTGGCAATTTACTCATTGAATTCAGGAAGTGGCAGAGAGATTAAAAGGGAAGAGAAACTTCAAAGGCATGGTTTCAACAATTGACAAAAGGAAATCTAGTAAATTCGGTGCCATTTGAAAGCTGGAAGAATCTAGTTTTCGAGGTGGTCCTGTTGGAGAACGATTGCAAGAGGAGAAGAACAAAGGAGGAGAATTTGCAAAAGAGGCAGAACCACGGATTAATCTAGACCTGAGGTGAATCTTAGAAGTTCCAAGCCAAACTACAAGGAAGTTTGGGCTGAAATTTTAAGGTAAGAAACTAACTCAAATCTAAACAAGTTGTAGAAGGAAGTTTCTTGAAAATAGCTCTGGATTTTGAGTTATGAATTTTTGAAGTTGTGCCAAGGAATTGGGCATAAGCAGAAAGCTGCTTGTGAAGAACAAGTAAGCAGTTCAACGTGGAGAATTACAGTGAGACTTTGTAAGAAGGTATCACTCTCGGGGAAATCTCGCTAGGAATTGAGGTGAGTATCGCTAAGAATTTCACAAGAAAAGCTTGGTGTCGCTCTAGAGGGTATCGCTGGTGTGCTGGTATCGCTAGTATCATTCTAGAGGATTTCACTAGTGTCACTTGTGGGGATCTCGCTAGTGTCGCTTGGGGGGAATCTCGCCAGTGAAGCTGTCTGTGTTGATGGAAGTTCTTTTAATAAATAAATTATTTGAGATAAGCTAGGAATTCTAAGTAGTTTTAATCAGGAGTTATATCTTTTTAGGCCAAGAGGAGCTAAAGGAAGCGTATAAACCAGTAGGAGCCTGACGAACTGTGAGTGACTAAGTAGATTCTAAGTTTTTAATATTCACGCATATCTGATCAAGTAAAGAACAGTGACATTAATGATGTATTTACACTTCCTCAAGCAACAAATTGTGGAAGAATAACTTAATGCATGTCTCTCGGTTTGTATGTGTCGAGCACAGGCCAAGGTATGTTGTATAACCTTTACAAAAGCTATGTTCTGATTTTGATATATGCTTTCTAAAGGAAGGTTATGGGAGAATGAATTCTTGTGTAAATTAGTGGCAATGGAATAACTCTTGTGTTATACTAGGCTATGGAACTTAGTGTGTGTTACAGAATACACATTTGATACCGAAGGACTTTTGAGAAGGTATCCAACCAATTAGGTACCGAAGGATACTTGAGAAGGTACCTGGCCAATTTGATACCGAAGGACTTTTGAGAAGGTATCCGGCCAATTTGATACCGAAGGACATATGAGAAGGTATCATAGAAGCTCGATATTGAAGGACAAATTTGAGAAGGTATCTGAGCCAAAGTATCTAAAATATGATAGTAATTAGAGTGGCCACGTGCACGTAGGTAGTTATGAATGAGGGACCGAGGTATGGGTCTCTTGGCTAGTTGTAAACATTGGGAGCTAGAGCATTTAGGCTCGTTCTTAATTAGGGAATAATAACGTTTAATAGTGTTGCGAGAATGGCTTAAAGCTATATTTAAAGACAATTGTTGAGTTTACTCGTTTGTGTGTTTACATGTTCATAGTATTGCTATGCTTGTTGTGTTATGATTCTATAGTCACTCACTGGGCTGTTAGCTCACCAAATTTTTGTATTCTCTTTTCTCAGGTAGCGGTCAGTTTCCTCAAGGTTGATCCTGCTGCTGCTTGCCACCAAAAGTCTCGGCTTATTAAGAAGATTTAGGTTGATAATCTGTTTATGTACACATGTTTTGTAAAAGGGACTAGGGCTTCTTTAGGAATGATTGGGCCTCTGGGATGTTTCCTTTATGTTTCCTGTAAAAGTAATGTTGTGGCTATATGCGTGTGTTTATAAAGTTTTGTAGAATCCCTTTGGGAGGTTTGCTGTATGTGTAGATTATTAGTGTTTGTAACAGGTTGGTATTAGATTAAAAGACTTGATGGTGGTCAGGCAGTAGGGGCTAGTAACTACCACGGTCATGTCCTTTTCCTGAATAAAAGAGTAATCTGGGAGGGGGTGTGACAAGTTGGTATCAGAGCGTAAGATTTTGGGAATGAGAGGGGAAGTTCATGCATGAGTCTAAGTCTCTAAGTGTGAGTCCCTAACATGTGTACATTGTATTAGGTGAAATGTCGAGGCAACGTGGCAGACCAAGAAAGCAGACAGGTGGCAGGAATACTGACCCTACCAATAGGGGCCCGGAGGTGACTAAGGGAGAGTCTAGTACTCCCCAAGCAAGAGCGGATTCTTAGCTAGAAGATGTGGTTTTTGACAGGATAGTATAGAGTAGCAACCAATGTGGCTCTGCATGAGCTGACCCAGAAAAGAAATATGGTATGGAGAGGTTTAAAGCCCTAGAGGCTGTGATATTTGAAGGTACAACCAATCCAGTCAAAGCTGAGTTGTGGCTGGATGTAATTGAAAAATGTTTTAATGTTATGAATTTTCCTGAGGACAGGAAAGTGGGATTAGCCACCTTTCTGCTACAGAAAGAAGCAGAGAAATGATGGAAAGTGATGTCTGTCAGACGAGCCAGTACAGATGTAATATTATGGCCTGAGTTCAGGAAGGCCTTTGAAGAAAAATATTACCCCAGTTTGTTCCGGGATGCAAAAAGGAATGAGTTCCTCAGATTAACACAGGGGACGATGTCGGTGGCTGAATATGAGTAGAAGTTTACAGAGTTATAACAGTATACATTGCCCTGCCAATTATTGCTGAGAAAGAGATAGAATGCAGGAAATTTGAACAAGTCTAAGGAAAGGAAATCAGAACTCCGGTGACGTCTATGGCTAATTGGCTAATTTTAACCAATTAGTAGAAACAGCAATACGAGTCGAGCGGAGTCTGGCAGATGTTGAGCAGTTTGTCAGAGGTAGTGAGGCTATGGTAGGGCCTAGAGACAGGGGATTCTGATCTCCAGTGGCAACACAGAACTAGTGGAAGCCATTTCAGGGGAACCAGTTGGCAGGGATCTAAGAAAAGAAGACGAGACCCCTCGGCCGATAGCAGTTACCGATCAGCAGGTGCCCACGAGCGGGTGAGACGGTGGCCAGCATAGATAAGAGATTCGCCCTAATTGGCAAGAGACATTTTGGGGTATGCTATAGTGACAGAGGTGCATGTTTCCGATGCGGACAAACAGGACATTTCAAGAGGGACTGTCCCCAGGTGAACAAAGACGTCCCAATAGCACAGTAGCCGACCTCCCAGACGGTTAACCAACCAAAGAATGCTGGAAATCGAGGCGAAGGGTCGGGTGGTGCCAAGCAGAAGAATGTTGTGGGTCGACCCCAGCAGCAGGGGCGAGTGTATGCCATGACACGCTAGGAGGCAGCGGAGTCTCCAGATGTTATGACGGGTAATGTTATGTTATGTGGACAGCCTGCTTATGTTTTATTTGATCCTGGTGCCACACATTCATTTATATCTAACATGTATGCACCTAGTATAGATAGGTTGGTTGAACCTATGTCTAAAGAGTTATTTGTCTCTACCCCTTTGGGAGATGTGATAGTAGTAGATATATGTTATAATCGTTGTGAGGTACTGATCAATGGTCAGAACTTCTATGTTGATTTACTTCCTTTAGAACTGTTAGAGTTTGATGTCATCCTGGGGATGGATTTTCTAAGCAAGTATCATGCCTCAGTAGACTGTTACAAGAAGGAGGTGGTGCTCAGAAAATCGAATGGGCAGGACGTAACACTGGAAGGAAGCAAGCAATTAGTCGAAGGGAATTTGATATCGGTAGTGAAAGCTTGAAAGTTATTGAGCAAGGGATGTAAAGCATACCTAGGAGTGATGGTTACTCAAAGGAAGAAACTGAACCTAGAAGGTATCCCAGTGGTAAATGAATTTCGGGATGTATTTCCTGAAGAATTATCGGGATTACCACTCGATAGGGAGGTAGAGTTTACTATTGACCTAGTTCCAAGAACAACTCCTATGTCGTAGGCACCGTATAGAATGACGCCGACTGAGTTGAAGGAATTAAAGGTTCAGTTGCAAGAGTTAATTTACAAGGGATATATTCAACCTAGTGTATCGCCCTGGGGAGCTCCGATATTGTTTGTAAGGAAGAAAGATGGTACACTTAAATTGTGTATCGACTATAGGCAGCTGAATAAGGTGACGATTAAGAATAAATACTCGTTACCATGCATTGATGATTTATTTGATCAGCTAAGAGGAGCCACGGTGTTTTCAAAGATAGACTTGAGATCAGGTTATCATCAACTGAAAGTGAGAGAAGTCGATATTCCAAAAACCACATTTAGAACGAGATATGGACATTAAGAATTCCTGGTAATGCCATTTGGATTGACAAATGCCCCTGCGATATTTATGGATCTCATGAACAGGATATTTCATCCCTACTTGGATCAGTTCGTGATAGTATTCATTGATGATATACTGGTGTATTCTGGTAGTAGGGAGGAGCATATTACCCACCTGAGGATAGTACTACAGACATTGCGAGATAGGCAGTTGTATGCTAAATTGAGTAAATGCGACTTTTGGTTAAATCGGGTAGTATTTATTGGTCATGTTATTTCAGTAGAGGGTATTAGTGTAGATCCCCAGAAGACAGAAGCAATAGTTAATTGGGAACAACCCACAACTATTTCAGAGATATGCAGTTTCCTGGGTTTGGCAGGTTATTATCAGAGGTTTGTGGAGAGTTTCTCTAAGATAGCCCTTCTGTTGACGAACCTAACCAAGAAAGGCATGACGTTTGAATGGTAGTTGGAGTGTGAACATAGTTTCCAGGAGCTGAAACGAAGACTAGTATCAGCACCAGTGCTTACCTTGCCTATTCCAAGTAAGGAATTTGAGATTTATTGTGATGCATCCCGACAAGGATTGGGATGTGTGTTGATGCAAGATGGAAAGGTGATTGCATATGCCTCTCGTCAACTTAAGAAACACGAGGGCATTTATCCCACGCATGATCTGGAGTTGGCGGCAGTTGTTTTGGCACTGAAGTTGTGGAGACATTACCTATTTGTAGAACGCTACAGGATATTTACAGATCAAAAAAGCTTAAAATATATCATTGATCAAAAGGAGTTAAATTTAAGACAACAAAGATAGATTGAATAGATTAAAGATTACGACTGTTCCATCAAGTACCACTCTGGTAAGGCTAATGTTGTGGCAGATGCACTAAGTAGAAAATCCTCGGTACCCAAGGCCATTGTTAGTTCAATAAGAGGAATGCTATTGCAGGAGTTCAGGAATTCCAGAACCGCCTTATCAGTGGAACTGTTAGGGGGAATGATAGCTACTTTTCAGATAAGGTCGACCTTAGTGGAAAACCTTAAGTGGGATCAGTTGAAAGACCCTGATTTTCAGAAGATTGCTGATGATGTAAGTAAGGGCATCATGGTTGACTTTCAACTAGGAGCAGACAATGTGCTAGAAAAGGGAGGGAGAATGTGTGTGCCTAACAAGCTACAACTTAAACAAGCCATTCTAGAGAAAGCACATAGTTCCGCCTATGCTATGCATCCAGGTAGCATCAAGATGTATAGAACTTCGAAGAAATCTTACTGGTGGCCTGGGATGAAGAGAGACATAGCAGAATATGTGGACCGATGTATAATCTGTCAATAAGTAAAACCTGAAAGACAAAGACCGGCAGGATTACTCAATCCACTTCCAGTGCCTGAGTGGAAGTGGGAGCATGTGACAATGGACTTTCTATTTGGATTGCCTAAAACACCCTCAGGATTTGATGGTATTTGGGTAATAGTTGATAGACTGACTAAGACGGCCAAGTTCATACCAGTAAAAGTTACTTTTACAATAGACCGTCTAGCTAAGATTTATGTGGATAGGATAATCAGTCAATATGGAGCCCTAGTGTCGATAGTGTCGGATCGGGATTCAAGGTTCAGTTCGAAATTTTGGCCTAGTTTATAGAAGGCTATGGGCACTAAATTGCATTTCAGTACGGCTTTTCATCCTCAAACAGATGGACAGTTGGAAAAAACTATATAGACACTGGAAGACATGTTAAGAACGTGTGTACTACAATTCAAAGGAAGTTGGGATACACACCTACCGTTGATTGAATTCGTCTACAACAATAGCTACCATTCTAGCATCGGAATGGCTTCCTATGAAGAATTATACGGCCGACCTTGCACGACTCCAGTATGTTGGAACGAAGTCGGAGAACGACAATTACTAGGTCCAGAATTAGTTTAATAAACAACAGGGAATGTGAAACTCATCAGGGATAATCTTAAGGCAGCTCGCGATACACAGAAGAGCTACGCCGAAAAACGAAGAAGAGAACTAGAATTTGAAGTTGGAGAACGGGTATTTCTCTAGCTATCTCCATGGAAAGGAATTCTCTGGTTTGGGAGAAAAGGGAAGTTAAGTCCACGATACATTGGGCCATATGAAATTATGGAACGAGTTGGTCCAGCAGCCTATAGATTGCAGTTGCCGATGAAGCTAGCTCATATTCACGACGTATTTCATGTGTCGATGCAAAGGAAATACGTGCCTAATCCTATGAACATACTAGCAACACAACCAGTACAACTCAAGGAAGATTTATCTTACGAGGAAGAGGCCATCGAGATTTTGGATAGGAAGAATCAGGTACTCAGGAATAAGACGATTCCTTTGGTGAAGGTGTTATGGCATAATCATGGAATCGAGGAAGCAACTTGGGAACCTGAAGAATAAATGAGGAAGAAATACCCTCAACTTTTCAGATGATAATTCAGGTAAATTTCAAGGACGAAATTTATTTTAAGGGGGAGATGATTGTAAACCCTGAACTTAGGTTCCTTAGATAAGCATGTTTTGGCCAAAAGGCGTGCTATATTACATTTTTTTTTTTTTTTTATATAAAGTAGATAAATATGTTATCTATAGGGATTTTGAAGAAAGGGAAGGAAATATCTTAAATGAAGGAACTCAATCATTATCTGGCTGGAGGCACTATGAGAGGATGACATGGCAATAATATTCCTTGAATTCAGGAAGCGGCAGAGAGATTAAAAGCAACAATTGACAAAAGGAAATCTAGTAAATTCGGTGCCATTTGAAAGCTGGAAGAATCTAGTTTTCGAGGTGGTTCTATTGGAGAATGATTGCAAGAGGAGAAGAACAAAAAAGGAGAATTTTCAAAAGAGGCAAAAGACTTGAGGTGAAGCTTGGAAGTTCCAAGCCAAACTACCAGGAAGTTTGGGCTGAAATTTTAAGGTAAGAAACTAACTCAAATCTAAACAAGTTTGTAGAAGGAAGTTTCTTGAAAATAGTTCTGGATTTTGAGTTATGAATTTTTGAATTTGAACCAGGGAATTGGGCATAAGCAGACAGCTGCTTGTGAAGAACAAGCAAGCAGTTCAACGTGGAGAATTATAGTGAGACTTTGTAAGGAGGGTATCGCTCTCGGGCGAAATCTCGCTAGGAATTGAGGTGAGTATCACTAAGAATTTCACAAGAAAAGCTTGGTATCGCTCTAGAGGGTATCACTGGTGTGCTGGTATCGCTCCAGTGGGTATCGCTAGTATCGCTCTAGAGGATTTCACCAGTGTTGCTTGTGGGGATCTCGTTAGTGTCGCTTGTGGGAATCTCGCTAGTGTCGCTTGGGGGGATCTCGCCAGCATCGCTTAGGGGGAATCTCGCCAGTGAAGCTGTCTGTGTTGATGGAAGTTCTTTTAATAAATAAAATATTTGAGATAAGCTAGGAATTCTAAGTAGTTTTAATCAGGAGTTATATCTTTTCAGGCCAAGAGGAGCTAGGGGAAGCATATAAACCAGTAGAAGCCTGACGAATTGTAAGTGACAAAGTAAACTCTAAGTTTTTAATATTCACGCATATCTGATCAAGTAAAGCATAGTGACATTAATGATGTATTTACACTTCCTCAAGCAACAAATTGTGGAAGAATAACTTAATACATGTCTCTCGGTTTGTATGTGTCTAGCACAGGCCAAGGTATGTTGTGTAACCTTTACAAAAGCTATGTTCTGATTTTGATATATGCTTTCTAAAGGAAAGTTACGGGAGAATGAATTCTTGTGTAAATTAGTGGCAACGGAATAGCTCTTGTGTTATACTAGGCTATGAAACTTAGTGTGTGTTATAGAATACACATTTGATACCGAAGGACTTTTGAGAAGGTGTCCAACCAATTAGGTACCAAAGGACACTTGAGAAGGTACCTGGCCAATTTGATACCGAAGGACTTTTGAGAAGGTATCCGGAAAATTTGATACCGAAGGACATATGAGAAGGTATCATAGAAGCTCGATATTGAAGGACAAATTTGAGAAGGTATCTGAGCCAAAGTATCTAAAATATGATAGTAATCCTTATACTACAGACCTATTTAGGTTATCACTTAAGGCATGATCCACTTGTATATCACATATACATGCTTAAGTTCACATAAGATAACCAAGGAGCTTTGTTTATTGGATATGAGTAAATGCCAGAATTAAATAACATTTATTTTATTCATTAAATAATGTGCATCTTTACAAAACAACGAGACTCCTGGAGAATTAGGACACCAATCCCAACAATCTCCCACTTGTTCTAATGACTTGAGAGACTAATTTACAATACAATAAAAAATGTACAATATACAATAAACTAGGGCATACCCTAGTATCATCTCCCACTTGCCCTAGACAAGATGTTGCATGTCCCGCAGACCAAGACTCTCCAGGTGACCCTCGAACAGTTTAGCCGTAAGGGCCTTTGTAAAGGGATCAGCAACGTTATGCTTCGATGCGATCTTCGTGACTTTCACATCATTGCGATGCAAAATCTCCCTGATCAGGTGATATTTCCATTCTATGTGCTTACCCCAACGATGTCTCTGAGGTTCCTTTGAATTTGCCATAGCCCTATTGTTATCACAATACAGTGTGATCGGCAAATCCAGATTTGAAACAACTTCCAAATCTGAAAGAAACATCCTCAACCAAACAGCCTTCTTAGCAACTTTACAAGCCGATACGTATTTGGCTTCCGTAGTGGAGTCCACGATGTATCCTTGCTTGATGCTTCGCCAGACTACAACCCCTCCATTCAGAGTAAACACTAACCTTGATGTCGATTTGCGAGAATCTCTATCAGTCTGAAAGTCAGACTTTGTGTATCCTGTAAGGATCAGATCCTTATCTCCATACACAAGCATGTAGTCCCTCGTTCTCCGAAGATACTTGAGGATTGTCTTGACCGCCGTCCAGTGATCAAATCTTGGATTTGACTGATACCAACTGATAATCTCTACTGCATACTAAATGTCGGGTCTGGTACACAACATTGCATACATCAAGCTTCATATAGTAGAAGCATAGGGAATCTATATCATCTCCTCAACTTCTTGAGGTGTCTTAAGACATTGATCATTAGACAGAACGATTCCATGCCAGAAGGGTAACAAACCCCTCTTGGAATCCTGCATCCTGTACCTAATCAAGATTTGATTAATGTACGATGCCTGAGATAGGGCTAACTGTTTGTTCTTACGATCCCGAATAATCTGGATCCCGAGAACATACTGTGCCTCACCTAAATCTTTCATTTGGAACTGGACAGCTGATAACGGGCAAAAATGCACGTTATCATAGTACTAAGTTCTTAAACAATGTTGGTTTGCGTTGATAAAATATGTTAGATTGCGTCCAAAAAGCATTAAATTCATAACATTATGGTCGCATGCGGTCATCGCATAAAAATAGTTGATTTTTGTATTTTTTTATGCAGAATATGCATTGACGCAAGATGAAAAGAGCAATCATAAGAAATCAGTGGACGAGCGCAGCATTACCGCAAGGCCTTGCGGTGATTTATGTTTGAAAAATCTGCTCAAGAAGCATTGCCGCATAGAGCTGGCGCAACTTGGTGGTCGCATAAGGGTGAAAGGATAATTAATCATGATGGGACAGAAAGCTGATGACGGTCGAATCCGAATTAAGTTGACAGCCGCTAACGATAATAAGTACATTTAGCTTTTCGGTGACAAATATTCGGCGCATTAGTCAAGGAATTAAAGCCATCCCATCTGTCCATTCATAAGAGAGAAGCCGCTTTTCTCTCGGAAGCTCTATAAATACCAAAGGCATTCTTCAGAAAAGGGGTTCACCAATTTGAAAGTTTCGAGTTCACAAGTTCTATTCATAGTTTATTCTTGTTCTTAGAATTTCTTTTATTTTAAGACAGACACGAGAGAAGGAGGTTGTGTCGACAGATCGTTCCGGTAAGCTTGGGAGAGCGTTAGAAGCTTCAAGATTAGAGAGAGAGCCGACTCCTGCGGAAGTAGGAATATCTTTTGAACCGAATAGAGATCGCCAGTGTAAAAATCTCGGTCAGCAAGGGATTGCTACCAGACTCTCTACCTTTATCTTCCATTGTTGTTTTGTATTCAACTCATTTATAGAAATGGAATTTACTTCTCTATATCTGTTCACTCTCTATTATTTACGCATGAGTGGCTAAATCTGTTGAATGGGTTGAGAAGCACTTAGCTAGCTTAACTGGGGATCTTCATTCTATGCGATTATCTTGTATTATGTATGCTTCATTCATCCATTAGAGATACTCAGGAAGGTAGTCTAAGGACAAGATCTAGGCTTGGGAAGGTCAGATCAGAATCTAGGCTTGGGAGAGTCAGATTAGAATGCATAATCAGAATCTAGGCTTGGGAGAGTCACATCAGCAGCTAGCCACTCCTTAATGTTAGTCAGATACCCTACATCATTCCCAATGAGTAAGATATCCTCAACATACAGTGCCAGGAAAGCTACTGAGTTGTTAATGATCTTCTTGTAAACACAAAGCTCATCAACATTCTGGTCAAAGCCAAATGACTTGACAGCAGTGTCAAATCTGATGTTCCAAGATCTAGATGTTTGTTTTCGGCCTATAAATGGACCTATTAAACTTGCAAACTCTTTGCTCTTAATCTAGAATGATGAACCCCCTTGGTTGAGTCATATAGATGGTATTCTCAAGATTACCATTCAGAAAGGCAGTCTTGACGTCCATTTGCTATATTTCATCATCATAAAATATGGCTATGGACAGGAGAATCCTGATAGACTTCAGCATGACAACAGGTGAGAAAGTTTCCTCATAGTCAACTCTCCCAACCTGGGTATAACCCTTTGCCACGAGTCTAGCCTTAAAGGTTTGCACCATTTCATCTACACCTCTCTTTCGCTTATAGATGCACTTACACCCAATAGGTCTTACCCCATCAGGTGGATCATCAAGCTCCCAGACGTTATGGAAGTAACATAGACTTCATTCCTGGTTCATAGCCTTAACCCATTCATCTTTTGTCAACATCTCCATTGCTTTCTCAAAAGACAACGGATCCTCAACCCCATCATTCGTAATGACGTTTTGGGCTTCAGTCAAACCCATGTAGCGATCCGATGGGTTCATAACCTTCCCACTACGTCGAGGCAGTTCTCAACTCTTGAGCTGGTTGACTAGACGTTCCGACCTCAACAACTCTTGTTTGATTTGTTAGGCCTATTCAATAACTCTTGTTGATTTGTTGGGCTGTTCAACAACTATTGTTGAACACTCAACAGTCTCAGTCTCACTTGAGATCTCACATAAAACGAGCTTACTTCGTGGCTTATGATCCCTCATGTGGTCTTCTTCCAAGAAGATAGCATTAGTGGAAACAAACACTTTGCTCTCACTCAGATCATAGAAGCATCCTCCTCTCGTTTCTTTTGGGTAGCCTACAAAGATGCAAACCTTCGAACGTTGTTCCAACTTCTTTGGGTTAGTCGCTAGCACATGTGTCGAACAGCTCCAAATCCTGAAGTGGCGTAAACTACCTTTACAGCCTCTCCATAACTCAAAATGTGTTTCAGAAACACTTTTCGAGGGAACGTTGTTTAGGATATAACGTACAGTCTGCACTACATAACCCCAAAACGAGTCTGGAAGATGAGCATAACTCATCATAGACTGAACCATGTCCAACAAGGTTCTGTTTCTTCTTTCTGATACATCATTCTGCCGAGGTGTACCAGGGGCCGAGAGTTGGGACACAATCCCATGTTCTATCATATAGTTCTGGAATTGAAGGTCCATATACTCTCCACCACGATTAGATCGTAGTATTTTTATCTTCTTACCTAATAAGTTTTCAACTTTAGCCTTACTCTTTGAACTTGTTAAGGGCTTCAGACTTACGTTGCATTAGGAAGAGATACCCAAACCTTGAATAATCATCTATGAAAGAGATGAAATTTTCATACCTACCTCGAGCTCTAACATTCATCGGACCACAGGGGTCTGAATGTACAAGCTCGAAGGTTTCCTTGGCTCTATAACCTTTTCCAGTAAAAATTCGTTTGGTCATCTTGCCTTCGAGGCATGATTCACATATTGACAAGGAGTTTTCTTCTAACTCTTTAGAAGTCCACTTTGTACCAACTTCTCAATCCTATTGAGGTTAATGTGACCTAACCTAAGATGCCAAAGATGGGTGTTTTCCTTTGGAGAAACCTTTCGTCTTTTAGCTGTTATTGCCGTATTGAACATTTCAGTGTTAAACAAGGCTTTTATAACTAACGACCTTAGTACATACAAGTTATTTTCTATTGAACCATAACCAATCTCATTCCATTCTTGAAAATAAACACTTTATTCTCAGAAAAGGAGACGGTGTAGCCTTGTCAATGAGACAAGAAACTGAGATTAAGTTCCTCTTAATATGAGGAACTACAAAAACATTATCCAGTAACAGATAACGTTTCTTGTCAACAAATAACTTCAGCCTGCCTATAGCAACAGCTGAAACAACCTCACTAGTACCGACTCGAAGAGTCATCTCTCTCTGTGGCAACGTTTGCCAGGAACTAAATCCTTGGTAATAGGAACTGACATGATTGGTAGCACCTAAATCAAGGATCCAGGCAAATTATCATTCTCTACCAGATATGTCTCCAAGACCAATAAATCACATTTACTGTCTTGTCTCCTCTTTTGGAGAGTAATGGGATGGAGGTCGTTTTCCACGAAATTCGTTTCACACGATTCTTTCCACTGTAAGTAATCGGTCATTTTTAAAAGCTTTAAATGGAAATACTAACGAGTTGCTGAAAAGAAAAACACATTGACCTACGTTAGGTTTTAAGCAAATACCCGTTGTAAAACAAAACAACATCCAATAAGGTTTTAGCAAAACTAACATGAACCCCGTGTGACATCTAGTTTAGCAATGACGCTTAGGACAAAAACCGCCGAAGGGAGGTCAGCTATCCCTCCTCTAAATTGAGAAGTTCTCAACCAGTCATTAATACCAGAACAACTCTTGTTCCTATAACGACAAGTCATCATTGATTTGGCCAAGAGATCATTAACTTACTTAACAATCTCCCTTAAGTGTGACCCGCCATTTTAAGTCCTAGAGGTCCGTCGCAAATGGCCAATCTGAAGGAAAAAAATTCGATTGAGGCAAAACCTAAAGCGACCCTATCCATTTCTGAAATTCACCTTGATATTGACCAACTGCACAAAACCCATGCGAAGGGGGACGCTCCGAAGGCGACACGAAGGCGTACAAAATGATCTCACGGTGTGAACCAATGACAGAGACCATAGGACGTGTTGTCACACACTCTTCATCCACTTACTATAAATACTCTCTCTGTCCACCTCGATATTGACTCATGCAAACACCATTCGAAGGGGGATGCATCTTGGGCATCTCGAGGCCAAGCATGAATCTCACGGTGTGAGCATACAGGGAGAAACGCGAGTGGAATCATAGACATATCTTATACGCCTCTTCCTTCCACTGAGTATTTTATAACCTAGGGTTTAGCTTACTTAGAAAAAACACGGCTAAGGATTTTAACTAAGTGACTTTTAGGTTTTCCCAAGAGTAATGTTTACCTTGGATATTTGAACAACTTTTGATCATCATCCATTAAACTCTTTAATGGAGTCTTTGACCAAATCATTGCATGCTTGTTGAAAATCTATCTAATTCACCTTTCCAAGTAGTTTCCTAGGTAGGGGTGTTACGTTTCCGTCAACTTAAGAACCCCAGCCTATCCATAACCCGCCTTAGACAAAAGGTCCATTATAATGTTTACAACAAATTTAATCTTTTATTCAACCAATTTAATCCTATTAAATCGATTTTAAAAGATTAATCTAGGTTACTAAACTCTTTAGAACCATTTGAACTTAGGTCTATCTCAATCCAATTTTAAAACCCTTTTAAAAACTTGAGTTCACCCTAAGTCCGCATGCAACTCTTAATTATTGATTTTAGGTCTAATTTTCTTTATAACACTTATAAACGGAAACAACCACCACAATGCGAAGCTAACACATGCAAGACATTCATAACACTTATAAATAGCCTAAGTGTCATGCTCAATACATTGTCCATTTATTGCTACTTCTTTTATATAACACTTATACAAAACAGTAATGAAACAAGCAAAACATACTTCCATTCACTCTTAGACTATAACAATTATAATAAAAGGATGATGCATGAGAATACTCACTGCATGCAAAATATAACTCTTATATTTCATGATGCATGAGCATGTAATAAGGGGTAGAAATGCACGTTATTACAGCGCAAAGATGTAAAACAATGTGGGTATGCGATGATAAAAATATACAAAATTATGTCCAAAAGTGTTAAACTAAGAATATTACAATTGCATGCGCCTATCGCATAAAAGCAGATAATTTACTTATTCAAGAAATTCGGCGCTCGAGCACATTGGAAGATCGTGACCGCAAAGTCATGTGATCGTATGCGCTCACGAAAATTCGCTCAAGAAGGTGGCTGTATAAAGACGGCGCATCAAGATGAAAGCATAATAAATCATGATGGGATGAATAAGCATGCTTTCAAGTAATTTCTTCATGCAATATTATAACATTTATAATTCATGATGCATGAATAATTGCACAACCTAAGGTGAGTTTTAACTATATGACAAACACTTTGGCATATAAGTATCATACATCACATGTATAAACAACCAATGTTGATGAACCGGTTAAAATTGGCTTAAAAACACAAAAATAAAGCCAACTATTACAAAAACAAGGAGGCTCCAGTTCAAGCAAGTGAATCGGGTCTTGAATCGCTCGAGAAAAGCATCGCTTCTCCAAACATCATGTACTAAGCACCCGCAATCGTCTACACGATAAAACAAATACTTCGTTCTATCGCTTACCAGTGCTCCTAGAGCTAACGATCGTTTAACATTTACTATACAATCGTCTAGAAAAATCTAAACGATCGTTTAGCTGTTACTACACGATCGTGTACCTTTACTAAGCGATGAAGGCTGAAGTACACGATCGCTTAGCACACTCCGCACAACGTCCACCTTCCGCGATCGTCTAAATGACTACGATGCCGCAAAGCACCATTGCCTAAGCGATCACTTAGCCACCTCCATATCGCATACGCGCGATCGCATAGGTAGTAACTAAGCGATGAAGCTTGCTAACTACACGATCGTCTAGCATGCGCCTTCTACTAAACGACGGGCATCACATGCTCCCACTACGATCATCTATCTCCAGCGCCTACGCGATCGAACAACCAATGCTATGAGATATGGTAAACGATTTACCTCATCGCTTAGCAATAGCTAAATGGTCATTTAGAATATACTATACGATCGTGTAGAAAAATCTAAACGATTGATTAGTTAAATCCCAACAATTGTTTACCTGAGGCTACACGATCCGACCAATGCTTGGTCTTCTTCTTCATTAAGAACCGCATCTCCATACGTCGAAGCTTCAACATGAACGACTCGACGAACTCAAACTTTTTGAATTACAGACTCGATTGCGATATTTATTTCGCCCAAAAATACAGGGGTCCTTACAATTAACACTTTCTAATACCGAAAGCTTTAACAAAAAAAAAAAAAAAATTTAACTCAAAACATTCATCAACGCAATCACAGATGCAGAAAATGGTTAACCACAAATGTAGAAACCCACTGCGACCGTAAAATGTGTTCAATTCAGAGTTGTAATTTGGAATATCAGAGAACCTGACTCTGATACCAATTGAAGGAAATTAGATTCGAGATTTTCATGAGCAGCAGAAAAAAGATTATTCCAAATCACAATCCAGAATGAACATCATATATTACAATCGACTTCAAACAAGTGGTTATATAATTAATATAGAAATTACAGCATGAATAACTCAAATGACAAAGAGCAAACTCTACGCACATTTGAAGATGCATCTCCACGCTCCTTTGTGCACAATCGCTTGAACAACAACAACCTTGAACACTCGATCTACATGACCGCAATACAACACGAACTCTTCGCACTTGTCCTCAACGATCGCCTCGGACACGAACTCTTCAGCAACAGTACGAACGACCTCCAGAAAACCTCGACAATGTCGAGTTGAGTATGACACCACCAACAAGGCTACCTTGGTATTCTCGATGTGAGAATCTAGAGGGTGTGCTCTGTTCGAACTTGGTATGAAGCAGATGAAGGAGGAAACACCGATCTTGTACACGACTGGGCAAGTGGGAGATGGCAGAGACCTATCGCATAGGTTGATGCCCAATCGTTTAGCTAAAGCTATGCGATCGTCTAGCAAAAGCTATGCGATCGTTTAGCTCATCGCTTAACTCGATCTGTCGGCTACAGACACTACACGATCGTTTACTTTAGGCAAGCGATCATCTAACAAAACTATGTGATCGTTTGGTAAATACTCTACGATCATTTAGCTCGCCACTATATGATTGTTTAGCTCGCCCTAGCCGTCGTTTAGTAAATCTATATTTACTTGACAACTACCGTAAGATCCTTTTTGCCGCGAGAGAACTCAAAAATTTTTATGAAAAACTTTTTTTTCAACAGTTTGTAAATGCTTACTAAAATTAGGAAAACCATTTCTTTTTATCTCACGGTAACCATGAATCCAATAACCACCCACTCAATTGGTTATTTAAAGAAAAAGAATTAATTATCCAATAATTAATATTATTAATATTTCATCTCATGAAACATATAAACCATAGTTCTTTTTCTATTCCATGGTACTTAATGTAAATCTCATTTACATCAATTCTCCACTAGATGTATCTCATACATCATACCGATTATAAGATATATAATCAAAATACCTCTTTTCAATTTGAACATTTCAAATCAACACCAAGAGCTGATCCTCAACTGAATCGTTTGAGTTACCAAGGGGACCTTATAGACCTATAGCTCGAAGCTCCAACGGTATGTGAATAACTGACTAAACTCTTTAGTCACGAGATCCACTATCTGTTAACTGCCAGACACTCCACTAAAGACCAACAGCTTAAGTCTCCTTACCACAGATATATTATGTGTCCATCTTAACCAATCAGCAGCACGACAACCCTTCACAAATCGCTCGTAAGTACAGTTGGGATAATAACCGTTATACCTCTGTAGTTACATCTGTCTTCTTATGTACCACTGATCCCTCTAATGAACATAAGTCATAGTCCTACTATGACTGAGTCCTCTCTTCTAAAGAGAAGCTATGGCTACTATGTTCAAGCCCCGGAATCAGCCCTTAAGGGAGCAATCTCTCTACTCTTTCCTGCTTGGGAAAGGAGTGAATTCCATCTTGTGGATTGAGTTTCCAGCTCCCAGATCAGACAAGTCCTAAAAAAGGTAGGCATGTTTAGTTGGCAATCTGGTCATTCTCACCCATACTAATCAAAGGACCACCCTTAAAGGCAGGAGTTCTCAAAACACTCAGGATTGAGGTCGTGTCACCTATGGTCATTTAGGTGAGATGTATGTCTCTAGAATCAACGACATTATATACAGAGTCTAATCATCTCGTGGTCCAGGTCTTATACAAACTCTTTGCTAGGACATCCCCGCTCGCACGTTTCCACGTGAATGGTTAAGATCAACCATCTGTAGCAGTTTACAACACTTGCAAATCTTTACAAAGCGGGTCGTATTCGTAGTGTCATCAGGATCAGGTATCTCATCTTAATCCTTATACTATAGACCTATTTAGGTTATCACTTAAGACATGATCCACTTGTATATCACATATACATGCTTAAGTTCACATAAGATAACCAAGGAGCTTTGTTTATTGGATATGAGTAAATGCCAGAATTAAATAACATTTATTTTATTCATTAAACAATGTGTATCTTTATAAAACAACAAGACTCCGGGAGAACTAGGACACTAATCCCAACACTTACTAGATTTGGAGAAAATTTTGTTAATTAAGTAAGCTATCTTAACAATTAATCAACGCAATTGAATCGTAGAACTTAGTGCACGTGTTTTCTCTTCTATATGACCGCTAAGGAACCCAATAGAGGTAAAAGCATGTATCTAGATTAGGGTTAGGGCTATCCTACCTTGATCGTTGATCAGGACGTTTTCTTGCTTTTGTAGAGACTAGTTTAATCTAGATTAAGTAAGTAGTTGCGTGGTTAATTGGATAGTGAATTAAATTTGTAGAATTCAATGATAAGAATTGCAATGAACGTCTAACTTGGATTACAAGCAAGATTGTTCTAAACTTGGTTACAACTATCCTTTATCCTTTGATTTTTAGCATGTTTCTTGTTTTAATAAAAAAAACCCCGTTTTATAGCTTTGATAGTTAAGTTTGATTAAATAAAAGATTAAATAACATTCCACTGGGGATTGACCTCTTACTTCCACTTTAACTACGAGTTAATTAGGTTGTTGTTTGAGTTTTATTGTTTGTTTCGGGTTAGGTAGAATTAACGACACCTACTTAACTTCGGACAATTATATATGTTTGTGCCTAATGCCTATTTAAAAAGTAAATGAATTTAACATGACTAGTTAACTTTAAAATATTATATTAATTTTTACTTTTAATCTCAACCATTCATTTTTCTTTTATAAAGATGTAGCGGTTAAAATTGAATTTGGTTTTTAGTAGCCAAGGATAGTGAATCAATGTGAGGTTAATTTTGTTATTTTCTCAAATAATGTAAATTTGGAAGAAATTCCCATTTTAACTCTCCAATGCCTCTTAAAATTTGGATTTGTGTATTTCTCAGCTAACTTATTTCTAAACCTCATTTTCTAAAAAGTCATGAATGGTTATCTATCCTTACAAATTTTATGAAAATGATATTTTCTTAGTGAGCAATCCAAACTTATTCCCCTAATTTGTATCTGTCTGACAATGACATCATGCATAGTCAACTATTTATTACACCTGGACTTAATTTATGTCTACTTGTCTTATTTTCTAATTATTATTATTATTTCCTAATCTGTATAAATTATTGTTTTAATCTTTATATCAAAACCAACCTCACATATAGTGTTCTGTAAAATAATAGAATGATCAATGTACACCTATTGTTTTAATTATTTTATATCAACATTTAACAACTATTTTATTGTAGGGTTGATTTTAAATATAGAAAAATAAATTAAAATATTTATTAAATATAGTAAAATTTTAGAACTATCAATGATAGACGCTAATAGATTCTATCCGTGTCTATCAATATCAGTGTTAGAAGTCTATCAGTGTCTATCAACGTCTATCATTGATAATTTTAAAATTTTGCTATATTTTGTAAATATTTTCAACAGTTTTATCATTTAAAATAATTCCTCTTTATTATACTTTAATTGTTAAAATATGACATGATTTAAATGGTAACTTATTAGTCTAAATTATTTGGTAGAAGTTTAGAAAAAGAAATCGTTATAAAACTATTGAATAAGTCAAATCTTATTGATATATATAATAAAATATATGTGAAAGAAAAAAAATGGAAAATTCTTATCAATAGAAAAATTCCAAAAATATTTACATTAAAAGTTTCAAATTATATAAAAGGATGTCATTGTAACTTCAAACGATTAATTAGAGAATAGGATAGTTTTGAAAAATTACTTTTAAAAGCTTGTAAGTTGGTGATTTTGTAGGTAAACAGAAACTAAACTTTGAATTTAACAAACTTGAGGAATAATGAATTGAACTATTTTTATATATAGAAAAATGAATCAAAATATTTATAAAACATAACAAAATTTTAGAACTATCAATGCTATATACTGATAGACACTGATAGTCTAATATCTCTCAGTGATATTGTTAGACACTGATAGGAGTCTATCAATGTCTGTCAATGTCTATCATTCATAGTTTCAAAATTTTACTATATTTTGTAAATATTTTCAATAGTTTTACCATTTTTAAATAATTTCTCTAATGAATTTTGCCAAATGTATAAAACGGTTAAAATTTTCATAAAATTGCTTTTGTCTCTGCCAAAAGCAATCCCATATTAAACTAGGTCTATATATTTGTAGATTTTCTCTAATCTTTTCAAAGTCCTAATCTTATTTTTTAAATATATATGTGTGCCCGAATTAATTTTATCTTGTCGAATTATAGATGCAATAATATTTGTTAGGCGATAAAATTAAAGAAAGCAATAATCTTTGTTTTGATATAAATTATTATTGTTTTAGGTATTAAAAATTGTTATATAGTTCTAAATATTGATCAATAATTACAGAGCGATGTATCTTTTTCACAATATTATTGAGTAATATTTGGAATTACATAATAAGCTTAATACCTATAGAATAATTGACTTCATAGTTTAATTAATGAAGTGTAATCCAAACAGTTAATTATTTTCACATCTTATTTTATCTCATTTGTAGAACTTACTTTATCCCATCTATTTGGTATTAAAAATTATTGATAACGGTCAAAAAGAGCATAGCTTAAATGATACAAAAATTTTGTTTTCAATCTCAAAATGATTGATTCGACTCTCCAATTCACACATTGAAAAGAAAAAAACAATTAGGATAAAAGTTTCTTTTTTTCAATTTCTTCCCTTTGTTGTAACAAGAATCCAATGAAAACAACAATATGTCTAATTAACTATTTTTTTTATCATTTAATTTGTTGATTAACACTTGTACAATTCATTCCTATAGTTAACTATGCTAAAAACTTCTTTCATCATATGTTTGAACTATTAAGAAAGATTTAATTAATTATATTAACATAAACATAGTTGAATTAGTTAAGACATATACCATCGATTAGTAGTTAGAGATTCAAATTTTCACTCCACCCATCGAGTTAAACTAAAGAAGAAAAGAAAAGAATATACTATATTTTTTGGATATAGTTGTAATGGATAGCAAACATGGTTGGTCATATTTGCAAATGTATCACATAAACAAATAATTACGAATGAGATTTTTTTTAACATTTTGGGATTATCATTGATAGACAATTTATATCAAATCTATTACCGACAAACTAAAACTATGTTTGGTTTAACTTTTCAAACGTTTGATTTTAAAAATAAATCATTTTGAAAAAAGCTAAAGGGTTCAACCACTTTAGTTTTTAAAGCTTAATCGATGCTTATCATTTATCAACTATATTTATGTATATTGTTAATAAACAATATTATTAGATCGGTGATCATTCAGTAATAAACATTATAGAAGTTAAATTGTGCCTTATTTAAAATCATTTTTGATAAGGACAAGACCCTTAAACTATCCACTTTGGGTATAAACCCGCATGACTTTGTTTTTTGTTTCAACCCAAAATGCCTCATATCAATGAAGATAGTCATCCTCACTTATATACCCATGATCCTCCTCTTATCTAACTAATGTGGGACTTTGGTCGCATTTCCAACAATTTTAAATTGCACGTGTTAACTTTACTATTACTTCGTGTTATATTGTCATATATGCAACTCCTCCATATATATTTTTTAATTACTCATATTTTATTTAGAATGATGTGTAACATTATTTGAAATGAATGGAAATAATTTTGAAAGAACATTCAAAAGATGCATCTATCTCTATACATCATAAGACATAATAATCAAATTGAATAATGTAAAATTATTCACGGGAGCTTCGTATAAAAAGGGGAAGCCAATGGGCATTGTTGTAAGCAATCTATCGAAACCATGTCTCTTCCTGGGAAGCTTGTGAGTGAAGTAGAAATCAATGCATCTGCTGAAAAATGCTACAAAATCTTCAAAGATCAACTTTTTCATTTCCCAATTATTTCTCCAAAATTCATTAAACAAGTTGATGTTCATGATGGTGATTGGGACACTCATGGTCATGGTTCTACCAAAAGTTGGAATTACCATGCCGGTACGTACATAAACGAGAGAACAACTAATCGTTCTTATTTCAGTAGTTATAATTTTGGTTTCAATCCATTTTGGTTTCTATATTTTTTTGAATGAGTGTTCGCCTTCTTCTAAACAATCACCCATTTTTCCTTTTATTTTTTTTTTTTATTTATGTTAAGATGGCAAAGTTGAAGTCTTCAAAGAGCGAGTAGAATTCGACGATGAGAATCTAAAAACAGTTCTGGTTGGATTAGACGGAGATCCATTTAATCACTACGAAATTTTTACACCAAGTTATCAATTTGTGCCAAAAGGTCCCAACCATTGTTTGGCTATTATAACCTTGGAATATAAGAAACTCGACGACGACGGTCCTAATCCCTACAAATACATCAAAATCATGGATGGCATTATCAAAGACGTTGAATCTCACCTTAAATGACAAGCTTTGTGATATTTCACTACGAGCTTCCTGCTCTATCTTTATGATATTACGGATTATGTGTGTCAAAGTTGTATTTTTATTTTTAAGTGATCTTTATGAACGGATCACACCAATAAGCTTAATATTACTATTCTATGGTGTATCTCTAAGTCTTTTATCACATGTAAGTCAATAATGGTCATCCACATGTAAAATTGTTGAAGATCGATTATTATATTACTTAAAATATATTATATGTATTATCTAAATATGATTCCAAGTTTTTGCCTACTTTTTGTTTTTCTCCTAGCATACAAATCAAATATTTCTTTAGTTTACAAAATGTGGAATATATTTGTGGATTAAATAAACATGTAATTCTCACACAGATCCATAACTTTTACTAATCAACTTCTTTCACTTATTAAAACAATATAATAAATAAATAAATCCACACATTGTTTATTGCCTCTGACAGTTTGACTGCTCCAAGGATGGGTTTCGTGGTCAGGTAATATGTACGGATAACATATTGTCCAAATGAAATTTGCCTTAATTTTTAAATTGTAGATTTTTTTTTATTTACTTTTGGTATGTTATTTCATCATAAAATTGGTAAAATTACTAAAATGAAATATTGTGTATGTGAGTTGGAATCTCGTTCACGATTGTTGATATACCAAATATAAAATATATTTCAAGATGATATATTTAGAGTATAACATTTAATATTTCAATTTTATATAAGTGTAATTGAAAATGTATTTAAAGTATATTGTTAGTGTATCAATAGTATATAATTATTTGTTTAAAATACAACACTAGGTGTTACACTGGCCAGTTTATCAATACTCGTTCATAATTCATTAAAAATTTAATAGTGGTGTATCAATAGTAAGACATTAAAAAATTATTTCAAATATATCACTAGTGTATCAGTAGTATATCAACGCTCATTTTAAATACGTTTCAAGTTTAAATTGGTGTATCAACACTATATCAATTACCTTATCAAAAAACAGTATATCAATTATATCAATTCTAAATTAAATTCAAATTATAATATTGGTGTCTTAGTAATATATCAATATCTATTCCAAATTCACTTCAAGTATGACTGTAATGACCCGACTCTCTAAGATTACTAACAAGGTTGTGATTAGATTACTAGCATGCAATGGAAGTAAACAGAATCAATAAGCACTCTAATTACATTTAATTTGAGTTCTAAAAGTATGCTTTGATAGAAAATCAAAGGAGGGTTTCTTATGAACGTACTTTTGATGAATCCTCCCAAATCCAAGTTGCTCTTCATGTGATTTCAACTCCAATTTTTCAGTGAACCACCAAGAAATCTTCTCTACTATTCTTAGCCTTGAATTTGAGTGGTGGAATTTCCATTAGAGTGAATTTGTGAAGGGTATTTGTGTGAGGTGAAGATGAATTTCTGCAACAGTCTTCTCAAGAACTCATAAATTCTCTGGCGAACAATTTCCAATTTTAGAGCCTTTATTTACAAAGTCCATGTAAATACTAAAACTCAGCTCAATGCCAACAACAACTTCATGAAGAAGTGAGATTTGTGTATAAATTTGGGAAGAACACCTCAGACTTAGTGTAAATGTTGGAAAAACCCACTCAAACCAAGTTTTCAAATTTTTGTATTTTTCAATTTAAAATTTCAATTAATACCAAAATTAACTAAAATGTGATTTAATTAATCTAAAACATCAAAATTCAATTCCTTAAGTTGAATTGAAATTGAAGTTTAATTTGATTTTTAATTAATTAGATAATTTAATATCAAATATTAAATTAATCACACACCCAATTTTAATCATGAATCTTATTTATATAATTAATATTTAAATCATTATTTAAATATTATAAACACTCTAATTTCATTTAAGTTCAATAAATTAACTTTTAATTATATCAAATATAATTATTCAAACCCTAATTTGAATTTTGAACTATTCAAATTCAAACTCTAATTTCAATTTGAACATTTACCGGTTAATCTCGGATTGTTGGAGCCTATGATCTAAGATCCGTTAGGTTTCCCTACTAGCTCATATGAAATAAACTTATAACAGTATAATAGAATAATTCAAATTGTTCGAATTAGGTGAAGAGAGAGAAACTGACAAGTATATGTGATATAGTGGTCGGGTTTCAATTTAGAGATACAGCTTTAATATTTAAATGTGATTTAAATATAAAAAATATGAATATGTTCATATTCGAAAGTTCGGAAATAATGGAAATGGTCAAAGATGTAAAAAGTCAAAGAGTTGACTTTTGACTTTGAAAAGTCAAATTTTGACTGACCTTATATTCAAATGTGATTTGAATTTCGAGAAATAAATGTGGATTCATACTCGGGAGGTCAAAATTAATCAACACGGAAAAAATCATAAAAAGTCAAAATGTTGACTTTTTGGTCAAAGTTTGACTTTGACAAAATGACTATTTTGCCCTTTGACTAAAGTTGGTGGGAAAATCCAAACTTTTGTTGGATAATTCCACCAACAAAATAGTGGGCTAGGTGTTGGCTTATAGTAGAGACATTAAGCCCACTTAGTGGATTCTAGGTATTGGGTTTTTATGAATTTATTTCATGCAATTGTTGCATGGTTTTTTTTCTATAAATTGGATTTCAATTTGGATGAAAAAGGTTTTTTGATATTTTGCCAATTTTCAAAATTGGGCTGAAAAAAAAACCCAAACCCTACCCAAATTCCATCTTCTTTCCATCTCTTTCTCTTTCTCGATTTTCTTTATTCACCGGGTCTCATAACCCAGTTCTGAGTCTAGAGGATAGTAGGTCAACTCTAATGGTGGTCTGGAAGAGTTCGGGTCGAGATTCAGCGAGGAAAAGCGGTTTTCGGGAGCTACAAAGGTATTCTATCCTATTAATTTACTGTTTTTTCATTTATTTCCATGCTAGTTTCCTTTTAATTAAAAGCAATTAGAGTATAATTAGATCTTAATTCCGCTGCATATGTCTCGTGTTCCATCATAACTAACATCTTTATTGATAATAGAATATGTTTAACTTTACAAATTGCGAGTTTTAGGACATACAACCCAATAGGTTGTTACTTTGTGCATATATAAATTTTAAAGTAAACTCTTTACAGCTTAAGCAAAAAGAACCAAACCATTTTATAAAATAAAGAAATTCAACAAAATAATTATAATTCAAATAACATAAAACCTTAGTTCAGAGTACCCCTAAAATCATAGAGCAAAACTAAAAAATTTTCACCAAATGATTTTTTCTAATATGTCTTCATTTTTTAGGAGTAGGTGATTTATGATACGACGAGCATTAAAGAGGTTCATCTGTTTGATGTTCTATCTGACGATGAGACTTCGAGGTGATCGTGCATTTCTTAGGAGCTGATTGAGTTATGGTATCTGATTTAGGGGGTTAGTCCTAATTTGGGTCGTGAGGATCATTGGGTGTGGGTTATGGGGTAATGGACAATCTTTAGTTGCAAATGCTTGGAGGTTTTGCGTCCTGGGCATCTTAGGGTGCCATGGTTTCATCTTATCTGGTCTAGAGAGAACTAAGGCATTCTTTTTATGCTTAGTTAGCTGTGAAGAATAGGTTGGGTACTAAGGATTGGTTGGGAAGATGTAATCCTTCTGTGTCGTTTGCTTGTTTGTTATGTGAGGGTTGATTGGAGTTAAGGGATCATCTATTCTTTTAGTGTGAGTTGGGAGAAAGGTTTGGAATGGGAGATCTGAGTCTGATGGCTTCCTCTCATAGAGCAGTTGAGTGGGATGTGAAGTTAAGATGGTTGTGTTAAGTAGGTATAGGTAAAGGGGTTAAGAGGAAGCTTTGGCGTGTCTCGTGGTATGTTGTTATCTATTTTATTTGGTAGAGGAGGAATCGTTGGTTGCACGGAGGTCATCCCTATGAGACGTCTATCCTACGGGTCGTACTCGTGTTGTCTCTTGGCCTTGCGATTTGAAGGGTTCGCTTTGGCTCCTTTGTGTTGGTTTGCATGTCCTCAAAACTTGCAGTTTGTAAAGTTAAGTATTTTCTGGTTTGCATATCCTAAAACTTGCAGTTTGTAAAGTTATGTATTTTCTATTATCAATAAAAATGTTATTCAACATTTATTCAATAAAGTTGTTCTTAAATTTTTAAATTGCACTTATAAAGACTAAATCCAATAAACTAAGATTTATGACTATTATATGAATACTTGAACTTTGTGTAGAGACCAAGATTGATCAAATTCGAGTAAATAGCCAAAATGATCTATATTATACGAATAAGGATGGATTTCTTATTCTGATAACACTATCGGATGCAACCCACTATAGTTATTATAATTTGTTGTAAAGTGCTACAAACAAAGTGATCCTGATTTGTTCATGTCACTACAACAAATTTGGGCTTCAAATGTCGGTTGAAAATAGTGGTCTCGGATGTATAATTTCGGTTTTAAACCAACATTGAAGATGGCCTACAATGTCGGTTTAAAACCGACATTAAAGGCCTCTCATTTTTTTTTAACTTTATTAAAAATCCATTTTCCTCTTCTCTCAGCTCAATCCTTTCACCTCACTTTACTAAAGCTAACCCTCTCGGTGATGCTCTCTTCACTTTACCAAACATAACCCTCTCCTCTCTCAACTGGTTGATTGCCTTCAGTTCGTGGGTTGTCGTCATCGGTATTCGTGGGTTTTCGATTTGTTTTCATCGGCGCGTGGGTGTTCCCGTGGGTTGTCGTCACTGGTTTTCCTTAGATCTCCGTCGTTGTGGGCTTCTTCCGGTGGTGGGTCATTGTCGTGGGTGTTCTCCGGTCGTTTTCAGTTTGTTTCCGTCGGAGTGTTCTTTGCCAGCCATGGGTTGTCCGATTGTTCGTGTGGGCTTTCTTGTAATGTTCTTCGTCGGTGCGTGGGCTTTCATGGGGTTTCGATTTGTCAGATCGGTGGGCTTTGGGTTTGTCGTCAGCACATGGGCTTTCGTTGGTTCCGGTCGTAGAGGTGGGTCGCTGGCATCATGGTTAGCTCACCGTTTGTCAGATCTGCCATCTCAACTCCGTTCGCAAAGTCCGATGCTCGCCGGCATTCCAATCTTCAAGCTCTGGTTTAGATCTCTTCAAGTTTGTGGATTGTTTAAGTTGTTTGCTTGGAAAGGTATACTTTTATTTTCATATGAATTTTCAATTTAGTAATTTAAATTTATTTAATTCATTTTATTTTTATTTTAATAATTAAGCTTATTGAAATTTTGAAATGTTGGAATTAAATTAGTTGAAGAATATATACTTGGTTGGTAGTCTTGAAATTTGGATGGAGCGATAAGAGTTTCACTGAGTTGTTGGAATTAATTCATGATATATTACCTAGTCCTAATGAAATTCCAACTTCTACTGATGAAGCAAAAAAGATGTTTGGTACTCTTGGAATGAAGTACGAGAAGATTCATGAATGTAACAACGATTGTTGCTTGTTTAGAAAAGAACTCTCTAATGCAAATGTATGCCCCATTTGTGGTACATCAAGATGGAAGCTTAAAAAAAATTAAAGGAAAGGGCTAAGAATATCCCAACAAAAGTCATGGTATTTCTCCTCAATTCCAAGATTTGAAAGAATGTTTCGAAGTAAATAAACAACAAGTTTATTGACGTGGCATGCTAAAAAAAAAAGAAACATATAGTTTATTAAAACATCCCAGAGCTGCCCTATCGTGGAAAAAGATAGACAATTTGTGGTCAGAGTTTGGGTCAGAACCTAGAAATCTTCGTCTTGCTCTTTTGAAAGATGGGATAAATCCACATGGAGATCTTAGTAGTAGATATAGTGGTTGGTCAGTGATGTTAGTGACGTACAATCTACCTCCATAGTTATGCATGAAGCGAAAATTTTTTATGTTGATTGTACTAATATATGGTTCTAAACAACCGGAAAATGACATAGATGTTTATTTAGCTGTTAGTAAATGATTTGAAAAAAACTTTGGAAAGATGGGGTAGAATGTTACGATGCATCTGAAGAACATTCCATGCTTAAAGCTATTTTATTATGGACCATTAATGATTTTCCTGCGTATGGTAACTTGGGTGGTTGTACGGCTAGAGGATATCATGCATGTCCAATTTGTGGAGAAAAACTTCATCCACTTATCTACCAAAAAGGAAGAAGATGACATATCTTGAGCATCGCAAGTTTCTACCACGCCATCATCCATATAGGAAACAAAAGAAAGCTTTTAATGGTGCACAAGAATTAGAATTTGCTCTAGAACCATTGAGTGGGGAAGAAATTCTTGTAGAAACAAGTAAGTATCAATATTCATTTGGTAAGAAAACTATCAATGAAAAGAACAGTGGAGATAGCCCTTCAACTTATTGGAAGAAAAAATCTATTATTTTTTGAGTTAGAATACTGGAAGTATCTTGACATACGGTATTGCTTAGATGTGATGCACATTGAAAAGAATGTATGTGCAAATCTTATTTGCACATTGTTTGATATTCCTGGTAAAACTAAGGATGGAATAAAAACTTGATTAGATTTGGTGAAACTGAACATTAGATCAGAGTTAGTCCCTCAAGTAGGAGAGAAAAAAGTCGTTTTACCTCCTGCATGTTATACATTAACATGAGCTAAGAAATTGAGCTTTTGTAAGGTACTATAAAAAATTAAAGTACCTGAAGGCTATTCATTGAACATTCAAAGTTTAGTGTCGTTCATAGATTTGAAACTTTACGGACTTAAGTCGCATGACCATCACGTTCTTATGCAACAATTATTACCTATAGCAATTCGTGATATTTTATCCAAACATGTAAGACTTGCAATTACTCACTATATGTTGCAAGGCGATCGATTCATCTCAGTCAAAGGGTATGCAAGAGGATATCGTTGTCACTCTATGTCTCTTTGAGAAGTATTTTCTACCATCATTCTTCACAACAATGGTACACTTGTAGTACATCTCGTAAGAAAAGTTGAGTTTTGTAGACCTGTTTATTTGAGGTAGATGTATCCTTTTGAACGATACATGAAAGTGTTGAAAATTTATGTACGAAATAGAAATCAACTAGAAGGATGTATTGGAGAAAATTATATTGTCGAAGAGACTATAGAGTTTTGTTCTGATTTTGAATATGGTGTTAATTCTATTGGGCTAAACTCATCAACAAAGAAAGCGAACTCAAACATTGATAGAGTATTGTCAGTTGCTTCTTTTATCAGACTGAGTAAGGATGAGTTGGATCAAGCTCATCTTTATGTCATTCAAAATGTAAATGATGTGCTTCCTTACATCAAGTATGTAGATCTCCATCTTATTTTCATTTTAGGTCACTTGATTATTCCATAATCTACTAACTTTGTCATTTATAATAGGCAACATATGGATATTTTGTCTAAGCTCAATTCTAGTAAAAATAAAAGTAGAAAGTGGCTTAAAGAATAGCATAATCGTACATTCAGTTAGTGGTTGTCCACACGGGTAATCTCTGGAGACCTACTATTTGATGTATAATTAAATGTTAACTACTAAAATATTATAAAATATATCGTAGGTTGCACTAGCTCTCAAAGTTTCCAAAAATTTCATATCGCCTTCTTTAAGATGGATAGCTAATGGACCTTGTCCAACTGTGGCAAAATATTCAGGTTATGTGGTTGATGGTTACTACTATCATACAAAGAATCACGATGATGTTAGAAGAGTTCAAAATAGTGGAGTTGGTATAATGGCTACCACAATGCAAGTCTCTAATGCTAAGGACAAAAGCCCATGTCAGATATGTCCTTTTATGGTGTAATACTAAATATGGGAGCTTGATTATCATGGATTATCATTTATTTTATTCAAATGTAATTTGGTTGAGAATAGAACTGGAGTCAAAACAGACGAGTTTGGGTTTACTATTCTGGACCTCAATTGTATTGGACATAAATCAGACCCATTTATTTTAGCCTCCCAAGAAAGACAAGTCTTCTATGTAAAAGACCCTGCAAATTCGGGTTGGCAATTGTTTTAACATCTCCACAACAAACAATTGAGGATGATTTTTATGAAGATGAAATAGAAAATATGCTAAAGAGTGTGGTTATGGAGGTATGCAAAGAATGCCCAATGTTGATACATCCATTGAGATTGATGATACAACATCCACATACATTAGAAATAATTATGAGGGTAGATGAGTTGATAAATAATGTATTAAACATGGTATGTCATTTACTATGGTCATATGTATTTAAATATTAAGATTATATGTTTTTTGTGTGAGTAATGTTTTTTATTTTTTTTATTTTTTGCAGATTGACATGAAAAATTCAGCAAGTAGCAGTAAGGATGATAGAAATATGATCCCACAAAAACATAGCAGAATAAGTATTCCACGTGGCCCAACTACAATGTCTGAGTTGGCACAAATAAGAACATTTGGACAATGGTTGACCATTGATTATAATGAACATGGACAACCGATTGAATTTGGAGCAAAGAAGATGCAAAGTTATATGGGAGTTTGTGTTTGACAACAAAAATCTATAACGTATAATTCTTGGAAAAAAGTTCCAAACCATTTAAAAGATAAACTTTTTTATTGTGTAGCGGTATGTTTTCTAAAATTTTAATTCATGTGCATAGTAGTTTATTAGTTTATTGTTTAACTATTTTTTTCACTGTGCAGATGTCGTTCGATGTGGACTCTAAGTCGAAATATAGTATATTCATGTCTGCATCTAGGAAGTTTCAGACTTTCAAGACCACATTGACTCAAAAGTTCATACTTCCATTTAAGGACGAACCTTCGGTCTTGCAATTTTCTGCCCAACAATATTCTCATATAGAGCAAGATCAGTGGACGTCATTCGTTAACGAACGACGTCCACTGATATGAACAATTGAGTGAAAAATGGGATGTAAGTCATTCTAAATAAATTAAATGTCAATATTATCATTGTTTTGATAGATAACTTCAACTAGATTTGTTGTACAGGAAATTAGTCGTCTTTTAAAAGAAAGATGCGCGAAATGTGTATATAATCATCACATTTCTCGAAAGGGTTATGCGAATTTTGAAGTTCTCTTCCCTTGTTATTGTCCTTACAACTGAATGACTGTAACCTTCAACAATTCCATTTCTCTTTGGGTTTCTTGTTGAATTATTCTTCCTTTCTTTCTAGAATTTAACTTCTAGACTTGTTTGCAAATGACTTAAACGGTTTAATTCCTACGACTTTTCAGAATTTGACTTCCTTGAAATACCTAGACCTTTCAAGTAATCAGTTCACTGCTATTGAAGGTGGACTTTCTTTTTTCATTAGAAACAAATGTGGCCTAAAAGTATGATTGATTTTGGAACTATAATCTTAGTAGAGATGTGTTTAAAAATAGTTATAAGAATGAATCTATGGGTTACATATAATAAGTTTGTTATTAAATTGACATTAAATTTATTTAATTTTTAATTTTGAAATTAAGGGAGGGAAGTCTCTCCCCTATTCTCTCTCAATCCACGTACTATGTGGGTGGTTGCATCATTTATGAGATCTTTTCTTCTTCTTTATTTGACAAAGAAATAGACAGTGAAGTTTTCTGAAAAATTCCCATATTCTAAATTTCTCTTCTCCTCTTTAATTTAATTTTTTCCTCACCAAAAATCACAGAGCCCACAAAACTCGTGTGGTTTTTATCCCAAATAACTCATAGGACTCCTACTGGTGGTGGCCATTTGGGTTAAATTAGGGTTTCGACTTCGTGACCATTTTGTAGAGGAGAAATCTTACAAGAAGAAAAGTTCTTCAAGGGCAAGTCTCCTATTTCTCTCTTTCTCTTATTTTTTGTCATAAGCATGTTGTAATTTTATTTTAAATACATAATATTCTATTTGATTCTGTAAAAATTACAAGTGCTGTAAAAATTAGGATTTGGGTCCAATCCCCATTTCCACTCAAGGATCTTCAATGGTTCATTCACTTTTATTTTCTTATTATATATATTTATTATAATTGAAAAACATTTGGTTGGATATTATATATTATAATAATGATTTCTCCTAATATTTTATTATACAGAATAAATATTTATTAAGTATTGTAAAAGTGTTTAAAATAATAATTTGTATACTTTGTCATTACAATTAAGTAACAATTTAGTATTTATTTATCATACACTGTAAATTGTTTTTTCATTTTCAAATTTGAAATTTACCCAACACTAATTTACTTAATTTTAAAGCTGATTATTCTCAAAGCAAAATTGATAACAATTATTTTAAAAGCTAAACAATCTCAAACGAAGCCATTGTAGTGATTTGATCCTCAACTGTAGAAAGGATCGGGTTTTGTTCTTGCTCCCAGAAAAAGAACTTGTAACGGTTCGGCTCTATGTGGTCGAAAGAGTCAAAGACTTCTAGTGAAGCATCTAAGAGGAACCTGAGAAGTGGATGTAGGCCAAGTTGTGCCAAAACACCATACAGTCACTGTTTCATTTTCTCTGTCATCCTTTACCTATTTATTTTTGCAATTAATTTGTTATTATATAGAAATTAATTGCAAGGTTACTAGAATTTAATAGATCATATTTGTTTATTTCGATTGGTAGTTTTTAATGTTCTTAATTTTTTACATCCATTATTGATCTTTTTATTAGAATTAAATGGGGTGCTTTAAAATGTGATTCTTATATTTCTTGGTTTAATTCATAGTAAAAATTAGTTGAATGAAATTTTTGTTTAAATTACTCATTAGCAAAATGTTTGTTAATTTGCTTAATCGGGCCCACGTTTGGAAAAAGTTTAACTATCCTTTCTAGGTTACCACATCGTTTCTATAATTGGTATCAGAACAAAGAGCTCTTCTACATAGATTATTTTTCAAGTATTATTTTGATACTTAGGGGTTGTTTATTTCATGGTAATCTTAGATTACCCCCGCATGGGCATCTTGATTTCTTTGTTTGTATTGCGGTAATTTTAAAATAGTCATACATCCAAAGATACCCCGCATCCTAAAATTCCTCCATTCAAGGCATCTCCATTCTCATTGAAACCATGGGTTTTCAAGATTTCCTACTATATATGTAAAACTATAATCATTACTCTTATCCCTAAGTATATAATTAGCCACCACCTTGTTTTCTTTCTCTCACCACCTTTTAATTACGTATCATCTTCACAGAGGTTCTTATACAGAGCTCTAATGAATTAAGCAAGGTATTTTCACATTCTTTTTCTCACTTTTTCTCCATTTTGCCCTTTTTTTTACTTTCTTCTTATTTTTTCTTAACCTTTCACATTCTTGTTATTGGAGCTATCTATTTAATTTTGATTTTTTCATATGAGATTTATGTTGAGACCTTACTTTGAAGTTGAAGGTCTCAATGTTTTTCATTTAGTATAGAACACGCATTAGATTGGGTTTATGTATTTTCTTTTTATTGCATTATTTGTTGAGACCAGACTATAACTAGGTTAATTTATGTATGTGTATTTTTTTTGAAAAAAAATCTTGATTGTGTTTTTTTGAGTCCATAGCACAATTTAGAGCTTTTTTTTGGGGAAAAAAACAACTTTTGTTCTCGTTATTGAGACTTGAGTCTAGACCTTATTATTACGGTATGACTTTCATTTATCAAACTTTAATTTTAGAAGTGTATCAATTCTCTTAAACTTTCAATTTTTGTTCTTTGAACTTTAAAAAAATTCTAATAAGTTCTTAAACTCTTAAATAAAATTAAGTATAATTAGATTCTCTATTTAAGTCAAGAACTAATTCTACTATAAAAGACAAAAAAAAAAAAAAAAAAAACAAAAAGTCCAACAATGAAATGAAGATAAAAAAAATGATTTTTCTTTTTTTTTTTAGTAAGAATATTAGATTTTATGTCTACGTTTGTTTCAAAATATAGAAAATCAACAATTGTTTTGAAAAGTCCAACGATGAAAGGAAGAAAAAAGATTAACCTTTTCTTTTTGTTAAAAGATCACATTTTTTATTCAAGTCCGTTTCAAACTTTTTATTCAAGCTTGTTTACAAGTATATAAAATCTACAATTGTCTTGGCAAAAAATACAATGATAGAATGAAGGTAGAAAATTTGTTTTTTTTAGTTAAAATATTAGATTTTGTATTCAAGTTTGTTACATATTAGATTAGGTTTTTCATTTTTTCTTCTTCAAATTAGATTGTGTATTTTCATTTTCTTCAAATTATATTTACAATTTTAACTTTTGAAAATTAAAATCTTGTTTTCTATTTCCTACTAATAATATTATGTATTTTCAATATATATATATGCCAATTAAATTATTTATTATTATTATTATTTTGTTTTGTAAGATATATTATGCATAAACCTGTTGTAAACTAATTTATGTATTTTTAATATTTATATTTATTATTGAAAATTGATAGGATAGTTTTTAACTAAAATTTTCTAATTCTTTGAGACATTTACAAGGTAAATTTAGTATTCATATTTTTAGTGTTTTGAAACTTATTTATGAAAAATATATTTATATTATTTGCATATATATGGATCATTGTACTTTGGGATTGATGGATAATATCGTGACAATGTTAATATGTGATATAGAACAAAATATTAAATTAATAAAGATTTTGTTGAAAAAACAACTTATAGAAGTAAATTTAGATTTATATAAAAATACAAATAAAGTTTTGAAGGAATTTGAATTGTTCAAATTAAATAAAGAGAATGTGCATTAAATGTATGAGATATAATTAATATAATATATGTAGATACATTCTAATATAAAGTTGATTTTGAATCAAATTCAAAATTAAATTTTATAATATGAGAATTATTTGAATGAGATTCAAATAATATGAATGAGATTCATACTAAAACTAGAGGTTAAAATAGTGAATGAGATTCATATTAAAATTATAGATTATGAGAGAGATATGCATATAAATCATGCATATTTAGTTTAATATATGAAATTTTTATATTAATTAATTAATTTGTTAATTAATATTTATATAATTTATTTAATTAAATAAACTAAAACTCTCCTACATTTGCAAAGGAGTGAGGGGAGTGGAGAGAGGAAGTTTCTCTCTCCTTTATATGCGCAGTCTATAATTACTAAGGGTTGGAGAAAAATCTGAAGTAAAGATACCTCTATTTCAAAAATTCTCTCTCACATAAGTTTATAGAGAACTAATTCTTCTCTGTAAGTTTTTTCCCAGTACTATCCTAAAAGGTTCCATCAACTAATCATTACCAAGAGAATAGTGGGGAAGTCCTTTAGGTGGTGTTCAACCAATTCATGCAATGGGAGAATGATTCATATGGAGAAAGCTTGTTGTGGAAAAAACTATTTGAAGAAAAAATCTTCAAGGGTAATTAATTATTCTTTCCTTGGTAACTTTCTCTTCCAATAGAAAAAGCATGCTTAACTATCGTTTTTCCTTTTCTGTAATTCTGTAGTTTTTAAATCGAAGTTGAGAGGAACATGTTTAATCGCTTTCGTTTGAGATTCGATCCCTTTAGAAGAGTCCAGTCAAGTCAGCTTTATTTTAGAGACTCTTTCGAAGAGTTTTCTTATATTCCGTAGCAATATTGTTATGAACAAAATTGACTACAACCTTACCACCCTCCTTAATGAACTCTAGACTTAGTAGTCTCTATTGAAAATCAAAGGATTGGAAGGGTAGGCAAATGTTGTCACCTCTAACAAAAAGTTCCACAAATGTTAGACCTCTGGAACTAAGCCTGGATTCTCTTCCTCTAGTACTAAAAATTTAAAGAGGAAGAAGGGTGGAAAGGACAATAAAGTTGCCCATACTACAGCCAAAAAGGGCAAGAAAACCAAGCTGCAAAAGGAAATTGTTTCCATTGCAACCATGATGGGCATTGAAAGAGGAACTGCTCAAAGTACTTGGCCGACAAGAAGAAAACCAAAGAAGGTAAATATGATTTACTTATTTTGTAAACTTGTTTGGTGAGAATGATGATTCTTCCCAGATAATTGATTCAAGGGCCACTACTGTGTTTGTTATTCTTTACAAAAATTAGTTCCTAGAGTCAATTGGAGGCTGGAGAGATGATCATGAAGGTCAGATCTGAGGAGGTTGCCTCTATTGTTGCTGTTAGGAGAGTCAAGTTATTTTACAACAAAAAACAATATATATTATTAGATAATGTGTATATAGTTTTTAAAATTAAGAGGAACATAATTTCTATTTCTTGTTTGATTGAACAAAACTACTCTTTATCATTTTCAAACAATAAAGCTTTATTTTTAAAAATGGTATTGATGTTTGTTCAGTTATACAAGTAACTGGTATGTACTAAGATCATAAATAACTAAAGCGATTCTAAATACTTAATTATTTAAAATAGCAACAACAAATACCAAAAGACAAGATTTATCCTAAAGAAATGCCCATGTTTGACATCTAAAATTAGGTCACATAATCTAAATAGGATTGAGAGATTGGTTAAGAATAGACTTCTAATCGAGTTAGAAGAAAATCATTTACCAATATGTGACTCATGATTTGAAGGCAAAACTCTTGTCTATAGAAGGGTACATTCAGACCTCTATAGTTTGATGAATATCACGAATACTTCATTTCTTTCGTAGATGATTATTCAAGATTTGAACATCTCTACTTAATGCAATATAAGTTTGGAACTCTTGAAAAGTTCAAAGAGTATAAAACTAGAGTTGAAAACTTGTTAGGTAAAACAATAAAATCACTTTGATTGATCGAAATTGAGAGTATATGAACTTAAGATTCCAAGACTATATGATAGAACATGGAATTGAAGGAACTCTTAAACAAGAGTATCCATGAGTGCGTTCGGATCTTTTCTATTTCATTGTGACCTTATTACCACACACACATTTTAATAAAACATCTATTTTAACATAAATTATAGGCATGCTTTGACAAATAAAAAACAATGGATTGAGTAAACCTACCAATTAAAGACTATCTCCACACGAACTTAAACAAGCGAAAGCGACTCCTCTACGGTCCAAATTGCCTAGCAATCAATTGTCTAATAGCACGATCGTCTACACGAACGGCAGTGCACGAACAAATAGCAACCGAGGACGATACCACTACTTGAATCCCTTGGTATTCTCGGAGTGAGAATCCAAAGAGTGGAATTTGATGGAATTGGCAGAGGAATGAGGAAAGGACGATTGTGTAGAACGACAAGTAAGTGGGAGATAGTAGGTGACTATCGTATAGCCGGGTGCTTGTTGATAACGGGCAGAAATGCATGTTATTACAGTGCAAAGTCATAAAACAATGCAGGATTACGATAGTAAAAATATATAATATTGCGTCCAAAAGCATTAAGTACTTTGGGTTAGTAATGGCGGGAAATTAGAAGTCAATTTTACTCGACAACCAAAATCCCGTGGATGCGGTATGCGATAGATGTTCCTAAGATATGCGTTGATAGTCATGCATCGATGGTCATGCGTTGAAATGATAATGCGTTAACAAATGTATGCGATGAACATGCGTCCTGCCACAGGTTTTCTTGCGCTCACGCCAAGTATAATGCAAATGCAAGTTTCTCGAGTAATCCAAGGTCGAACACAGGGACTTGTAGCTATATGATTGTGGTGATGTGCATGCGACGGGTTAAATAAAAGAATGGAGGGGATGTTGTTACGTTAATCCTACTCCTACTCCTATCTAACAGACAACGCAATGAGAATATGCATGAAAGATAGAGATACGACAAACCTTGACATGAAATAAATGTATGGAAAAATAGATAAATGCGGAGATGATTTCATTGCAACCCTTAAGAGTGACTGCGAGGACAACCCTAGTCAACGCAAGCCAATGCGTTCATGCTACACTCATGCACAGAAAATCATTTTCCAATGCAAATGCGGTGCTCCTAAGTTTAAGATGCATGTGTTGAATGTAAAAGTGTCCATAGAGCTTATTCTTAAGTCTTTACTCTTTTCCTATTTGATGATGCAAAATGCACACAACGCTGCGGTGACCGCACTCAATCGTATCCTATTTCTAAGATGCATGTGATGGGTTAATAGCAAACAATGCTCATTCCTAAGCTCCTATCTCTTGCATTATGTGTTCTAATCTAACTCTCCCAAGCCTAGATTCTGACCTAATCTTTCCAAGTTTAGATCCTGTCCTTAGACTACCCTCCCGAGTATCCCTAATGGACGAATGAAGCAATACTACAAAACAATCACATGAACTTGGTTGACGCAAGGTTGTTACTATCCATAGTGAACAACACATATATTGTTTAATGTGTCCAACCACTTACCCTCTCGAGCAATTGATTGTTGCTGACTTTACTCATAGACAAGCAATGCGTTAGCCTATAGACAGGTATTGCAGCAGCTTCACACTAAGCAGATAAGGTTACTCGCACACTCACGCAATGCACACCTCTCGATGGGTTGCTACATGCTTCATATCCCTAATCCACATGACTAAGTATACAATACCCAAGTAATCCCACTAAATGTTGCAATGAAAGTGAAGATGCTAAGCAAAGAAGATGGAGATGAAGTCGAAGGAACAGAGAAATGCATTGAAAAATGATTGTATTAATTCCTTAATTCCAAAATGCCATACAATACAATATGAGAAAAGAAAGGAAAAGGAAATGACCAGCTGGAAGCAAAGATTTTCTTCCAGCGAATGTGCATCAAGGCTGCCGGTGGTGCCATGGATGGGTGGAGGAGTTGCTGACTCTCTCGAGATCTAGCTCTGGTCGAAGGCTCCAGTCATCACTCGGAATGGATGAAGGAGGTGAAGAACTCTCAAGTGTCTTCTCACATATTTTGTTTGGATCGTGGGGAAAGTCTCTGGTTCACAAGGATCCTCCCCCGAATAACTTAAATTTCAGCTCATCGACTTTTATTTATAGAGCTTGGGTCACCGACATCATTAATTAGACTGCTCTGATTCTGACGTTCGGCCCGTTAGTCCTTTTCTAAAGCTCTGCCACTAACGACGTAGTAGGTGAAATGTCAACAACAGCTTTGGATTTTCTCGAGGTAGATGTGTTGATGCGTTCATTCCACCTACCTTGCATTGATCCCATTAGTTTGCGTTGTCGCATAGTCGCAATCATTCAATGGATGCATTCGCTTAATACCACAACTCTACACGATGACTGCAATCGCCTGACGAGCGCAATTCCCATGCGATGAACGCATGCAGCTGATCACTGCAACACCCATGCGTTGATCTAATGCGTTTGCCTTGCGATGGAGAGCTTCTTCGTATGTGGTCATCTATGCGGTGGTCTGGTTTCCGCGTTTGCGTCCATTTCCTGCATTAGCTACAAAAATAGAACATTGAACGCATAATTAATGCAAAATAACGGGTTAGTTGAGATTCGTTATGCTGATCGATGCGAACTCATATTCTCGTGAATTTCTATCATGATTGACACATATTTCGCCTAACAACCTTCATAATTCTAAGTAAAAGGCCTAAGATGACATGCATTTCTGCATGTCATCAGTTAGTCGCTAGCACATGTGCTAGACAACCCCAAATCCTGATGTGGCCTAAACTACCTTTACAGCCTCTCCAATACTCAATAGGTGTTTCAGAAACACTTTTCGAGGGAACGTTGTTCATAATATAACATGCAATCTGCATTGCAAAACCCCAAAACGAGTCTGGAAGATGAGCATAACTCATCATAGACCGAACCATATCCAACAAGGTTCTGTTTCTCCTTTCAGATACACCATCTTACTGAGGTGTACCAGGGGCCGAGATTTGGGACACAATCCCATGTTCTATCATATAGTTCTGGAATTGGAGGTCCATATACTCTCCACCACGATCAGATCGTAGTGTTTTTATCTTCTTACCTAACAAGTTTTCAACTTCAGCCTTATACTCCTTGAACTTGTCAAGGGTTTCAAACTTAGGTTGCATTAGGTAGAGATACCTGAACCTTGAATAATCATCTATGAAAGAGATGAAATATTCATACCCATCCCAAGCTCGTATTCATCGGACCACAGAGGTCTGAATGTACAAGCTCCAAGGCTTCCTTGGCTCTATAACCTTTTCCAGTAAATGGTCGTTTGGTCATCTTGCCTTCAAGTGCAAGGAATTTTCTTCTAAACTTTTTAGAAGTCCACTTTTCGCCAATATCTCAATCCTATTGAGGTTGATGTGACCTAACCTAAGATGCTAAAGATGGGCATTTTTCTTAGGAGAAACCTTTGGTCTTTTAGCTGTTGTTGTCGTACTGAACATTTCAATGTTAAACAAGGTTTTTATGACTAACGGCCTTAGTACATATAAGTTACTTTCCATTGAACCATAACCAATCTCCATTCCATTCTTGAAAATAAACACTTTATTCTCAGAAAAGGAGACTGTATACCCTTGTTCAATGAGACAAGAAACTGAGATTAAGTTCATCTTAATATGAGAAACTACAAAAACATTATCCAGTAATAGATAACGTTTCTTGTCAACATATAACTTCAGCCTACCTATAACAACAGCTGAAACAACCTCACCAGTGCTGACTCATAGAGTCATCTCTCCCTGTGACAACGTTTGCCAGGAATTGAATCCTTGATAAGAGAAATTGACATGATTGGTAGCACCTTAATCAAGGATCCAGGCAGAATCATCATTCTCTACTAGACACATCTCCAAAACCAATAAATCAGATTTACTGTCTTGTCTTCTCTTTTGGAGAGTAGTGGAATCAGTGTCAGAACAATTGACACAACTAGTTTTGTCATCCATCCCTTCATGCTCGAAAAGAAAGAAATGACGTTCAAACAAATCTTGCAACGAGTCCATGATCTTGCATGCAATGATCATGTTCTCAACTCTTTTGGCCAAAAAATCAGGTATGTTAGCCAAAATGGGAAGTCGGGCCAACAAATTAGCCTTCATCCACACCTCATATCCATTGCGAACACTTCGCGGTGCATCAAGGGTCGGGACTTGAGGACACACCTCAACCATGACAAATACGAGGTTGTTTGCCACGAAATATGTTTCACACGATTCTTTCCACTATATGTAGTCGGTCATATTAAAAGCATTAAACAAAAATACTAACGAGTTGTTGAAAAGAAAAATACATTGACCTACGTTAGGTTTTAAGTAAATACCCGTTGTAAAACAAAAACAACATCCAATAAGGTTTTAGCCAAACTAATATGAACCCCGTATGACATCTAGTTTTGCAATGATGCTTCAAAGTTTAGGACAAAAGCCGCCGAAGGAAGGTTAGTTATCCCTCCTTGAATTGAGAAGTTCTCAATTAGTCATTAATACCATAACAACTCTTGCTTCTATAAGGACTAGTCATTACTGATTTGGCCAAGAGATTATTAACTTACTTAACAATCTCCCATAAGTGTGACCCACCATTTTAGGCCCTAGAGATCCTCCCCAAAATGCCAATCCGAAGGGAAAAAATCCGATTGGGGCAAAACCTAAAGCGACCCTATCCATTTCTGGAGTTCACTTTGATCTTGACCAACTGCACAAAACCCATTCGAAGGGAGACACTCAAAGGCGACACGAGGGAGTATAGAATTATCTCACTGTATGAACCAATGATAGAGACCATATGACGTGTTGACATACCCTTCACCCACTTACTATAAACACTCTCTCCGTTCACCTTGATATTGACTCATGCAAACACCATCCGAGGGGGATGCTCCCAGGGCACCACGAGGCCAAGCATGAATCTTACGGTGTGAACATACAGAGAGAAACGTGAGTGGAATCATAGACATATCAGATACATCTCTTTTTCCTATTGAGTATTTTATAACCTAGGGTTTAGCTTACTTAGAAAAAACACGACTAAAGATTTTAACTGAGTGACTTTTAGGTTTGCCCAAGAGTAACTTTTACCTTGAATAGTTAAACAACTTTTGATCATTATCTTTAAACTCTTTAACGGAGTCTTTGAATAAATCGCGCATGCTTATTGAAAATCTATCTAATTCACCTTTCCAGGTAGGTTCTCAGGTAGGGATGTTATGTTTCTGTCAACTTAAGAACCCCAGCCTAGTCAGAACCCGCCTTAGACAAAAGGTCACCTATAGATAGATTTAAAATAAATTTAATCTTTTATGTCAACCAATTTAATCCCATTAAATCGATTTTAAAAGATTAATCTAGGTTACTAAACTCTTTAGAACCACTTGAACTTAGGTCTATCTCAATCCAATTTTAAAACCCCTTTAAAAAACTTGAGTTCACCCTAAGTCTGCATGCAATTCTGAATTATTGATTTTAGGTCTACTTTCCTTTATAACACTTATAAACGGAAACAACTACTACAATGCTAAGCTAACACATGCAAGGCATTCATAACGATTATAAACAGCCTAAGTGTTATACTCAATGTATTGTTCATTCATTACCACTTCTTTTATATAACACTTATACAAAACAGCAATGAAACAAGCAAAACATGCTTCCATTCGCCCTTAGACTATCACACTTATAATAAAAGGATGATGCAAGACAATGCTCACTGCATGCAAAATATAACTCTAATATTTCATGATACATGTGCATGCTTTCAAGTAATTTCTTCATGCCAGATTATAACATTTATAATACATGACGCATGAATAATTGCACAACCTAAGGTGGGTTTTAAACTATACGTCAAACACTTTGGCATATAAGCACCATACATCACATGTATAAAAAAACAATGTTGATGAACCGGGTAAAAATGCCTTAAAAACAAAAAATTAAAGCTAATTATTACAAAACAAATAGTCTTCGATTCAAAAAGGCGAATCGGGTCTTGAACCGTCCGGGTGAAGCAACGCGTCTCCAACCATCGTGTACTAAACTTCTCACGATCGTCTACACGACAAAACAAATGCTTCGTTCTATCGCTTACCAACGTTCCCAGAGGTAACGATCATTTAGAAAATACTACACGATCGTGTACCTTTTACTAATCGATGAAGCTTGCGGTACGCGATCGCTTAGCACGCGCTTCGCTTAACGCCCACCATCCGCGATCGTCTAAATGACTACAATGCGACAAAGCACCATCTCCTAAGCGATCGCTTGGCTAGCACCTCCGTATTGTATACGCGCGATCATGTAGATAGTTACTAAGCGATAAGCATCACATGCTCTTACTACGATCGTCTACCTCCAGCGCCTACGCGATCGGGAAACCAACGCTAAGTGATAGAATAAACGATTTACCCCACTGTCTAGCATTAGCGAAACGATTGTTTAGTAAATACTACACGATCGTATAGAAAAATCTACACAATAGCTTTGATAAATCCTAATGATCATTTACCTTAGGTTACACGATACGACCAACGCTTGGTCTTTTTCTTCGTTGAGAATCGCATCTCTATGCTTCGAAGCTTTATCACGAACGACTCGACTAGCTTAAACTCTTTGAATTACAGACTCGATCAAATTAACACTTTGTAATTGAAGAAAGCTTTACCTAAAGGCACCCGAAAACATTCATCAACTCCATCCACAAATGCACTTAACAATTAAATACAAATGTAGAAACCCACAGAGACTGTAAAATGAAGTTCAAAACAGACTTGTAATTTTGGAATACCAGAACAACCTGACTTTGATACCAATTGAAGGAAATTGATCATGAGGATTTCCACGAGTAGCAAAAAGATAATTCCAAATTACAATCATGTATGAACTTTACAATTACAGTCATAAACAGAAACAAATGTTATGCATTCATTATAGAAATTACAGCATGATAATATAAATATTCAAGGAGAAATCTACACACATTTGTAGACTCATCGCCAAGGCTCCTTGATCACGAATGCTCGAACACAACAACCTCGAACGCTTGTTCAACACGACCGCTACACAGCCCAAACACTGCGCACTTGAACTCAGTGATTGCCTAGGTCACGAACACCCTAACAGCATGAACGACCTCCACAGAACCTCGACGGTGTCGAGTTGAGTATGACACCACCAAGAAGGCTACCTTGGTATTCTTGGTGTGAGAATCCAGAAGGTGGTCTCTGTATGGACTTGGTTTGAGGAGGCGACGGAGGAAACAACAATTGTGTAAACGATTGAGCAAGTGGGAGATGGTTGAACCTATCGTATAGAACAATGCCCAATCGTTTAGCAAAAGCTAAGCGATCATTTAGTTCATCGCTTAGCTACGTGTCTGTCACCTACAAATACTACACAATCGTTTAGCGCGCTCCAAGTTGTCGCTTAGTAAATCCTATTTACTTGACAACTTCTGTGAGATTATTTTTCGAGAGAGAAAATCTCAAAATCAATTTTTTAACATTTGTAAAACTATTTTCCTTTTACCTCACGTTTATCGTGAAACCACCAATAACCTCTCACTGAATTGGTTATTAGAGAAAAAAGATTTAATTATCCAATAATTAATATTATTATAAATATAAATGATAACCAACTTATCATACTATATTTATAACCTATAGTTTTAATATTTCATCTCATGAAACATATAAACCATAGTTCTTTTTCTATTCCATGGTACTTAATGTAAATCTTATTTACATTAATCCTCTACTAGATGCATCTCATACATCATACCGATCATATCATATATAATCGAATTACCTCTTGTCAACTTGAACATTTCGAATCAAAACCAAGAACTGATCCTCAACTGAATCCATTGAGCTACCAAGGGGATCTTATGGACCTGTAGCTCGAAGCTCCAACGGTATGTGAATAACTAACTAAACTATTTAGTCATGGGATCCACTATCCGTTAACTGTCAGGCACTCCACTAAAGACCAACAGCTGAACTTTCCTTACCACAGATATATTATGTGTCTTAACCAATCAGCAGTGCGACAACCCTTCACAGATCGCTCGTAAGTACAACTCGACCAATAACCGTTATGCCCCTGTAATTATATCTAACTTCTTAAGTACCACTGATCCCTCTAATGAACATAACTATGATTGAGTCCTCTTTTCCAAAGAGAAGCTGTGGCCACTATGTTTAAGCCTCGAAATCAGTCCTTAAGAGAACAATCTCTCTACTTATCCCTGCTTCGAGAAAGGAGTGAATTTCGTCTTGTGAATTGAGTTCCCAGCTCCCAAATCAGATAAGTCCCCAAAAAGGTAGGCATGTTGAGTTGACAATCTGGCCACTCTCACCCATACTAATCAAAGGATCACCCTCAAAGGCAGAAGTTTCCGAAACACTAAGGATTGAGGTCGTGTCACCTATGGTCGTTTAAGTGAGATGTAACTCTTTAGTATCAACGGTGTTATATACAGAGTCTAATCATCTCGTGGTCCCGTCTTATACAAACTCTTTGTATAGGACACCCACCTCGCACATCTCCACATGAATGGTCAGGATCTACCATCTGTAGTAGTTTACAACACTTGCAAACCTCTACAAAGTGGGTCATATCCGTAGTGTCACCAGAACTAGGTATCCCACCTTAATCCTTATACTACAGACCTATTTATGTGAACTTAAGGCATTATCTACTTGTATATCATATATACATGCTTAAGTTCACATAAGATAACCAAGGAGCTTTGTTTATTGGATATGAGTAAATGCTAGAATGAAATAACGATTATTTTATTCATCAAATAATGTGTATCTTTATAAAACAACGAGACTCCGGGAGAACTAGGACACTAATCCCAACACTTACTAGATTTGGAGAAAATTTTGTTAATTAAGTAAGCTATCTTAACAATTAATCAACGCAATTGAATCATTAAAAACAACGAGACTCTTGGGAGAATTAGGGACACCAATCCCAACACAAGTTTCATCAACGTTCTGGTCAAAGCCATATGACTTGATCATTAGTTTCTATATGTTCCAAGTCGAGATGTCTGTTTTAGCCCATAAATGGACCGAATCAGCTTGCAAACCTTTTACTCTTAACCTGGCTATAAATCAATCGGGTTCCACCATGTAAATCGTTTCCTTCAAGATGTCATTCACAAATGTCGTCTTACATTATTTTGCCAGATCTCATAATTATAATAAGTTGCAAGGACAGAAGGATGCATATCAACTTTAACATGGCAACAGGCGAGAAAGTCTCTCATAGTCGACTCCCTCTACTTAGTATAACCCTTTGCCATAAGTCGAGCCTTGAACACGTTTGCACCTTCCTATCAGCACCCCGTTTGCGTTTATATATCCATTTACAAGTTATAGGGCTTACCCCAATAGGCTGATCTAAAGATCCCATACTGAGTTGAAGTACATTGAAACTTACAATCTCAAGATACCATGGCCGTTGACCCATTCTATCCCGTTCTACATCCTCCATTGCCTTCTGATAAGACAACGGATCCTCAATATTGCCATCTGCTACCATAGCAAGGATTTTCGTGAAATCTAGATAGCGAACAGGTGGGTTCGCAACCCTCCCACTGCGTCGAGGTTCCCTCTGAAGGATCTCATATCTAAGAGTTCCATGAGCATGTTCAGATCCCTCCGATCTTACAGTGACCGAAATACATAAATATACATTCAACACATATAGTTATATAAACAAATCTTAATTAACGGCATGCTAAGAACAAGATAAATAACAAGAGAAAGAGTTCCATACCAGTTGAAGACGTTCTTCACACTTCGGAACTCCAATGCACTGGAACCCTCAAAGCGATCTACCAACGCCCAGCAGCAACGTCAAAAAACAGCAGCACGAACAACCGCACGAACACGAATTTCGCGGGGACGACACTAGCACTAAAGAGCTCCGGGTATTCTCGGAGTGAAAACCCAAAGGGTGGGCTTTGGTAAATTTGGTAGAGAAAGGAGGAAAGACAAATCGTGTAGGCGATAAGCAAGTGGGAGGGAAAAAGTCGCTATCGCATAGCAGAAATGCTTATCATTTAGGAGGAGCTACACGGTTATGTAGGATTTATTAAACGATCGTTTAGGAAAAGGTACACGATCGTTTAGTAAAACTGACACATTATACGATCGTTTAGAAAAGCTATCCGATCGTGTAGGCGACAGTGTGAGATCATTTAGCGCGAGGTAGATGATCGTTAGGCAGAGAAGAGCAACAGTAGGAGTTCCCAACTCAATTAGGATTGAGGTCATGTTACCTATGGTCATCCTAATGAAGTGAAGTCTCTGTCATGAACAGTGTTATATAACAAGATGTTAACACTTCGTGGTCAGGTCTTATAGAAACTCTTTGTATAGGACGCCCCCGCTCGCATGTACCCAACAGAAATGATCAGGATCAGACCATCTGTGACAAGTCACAATACTTGTGACCATTCCACAAAGCGGGTCGCATCCGTAGCGTTACCAGGATAAGGTTCCCCTTCTATATCCATATACTACAAACCATTTTGGTTATCACTCAAGACATGATCCATTTGTATGCCACCACATACATGCTTGAGTCACATACAGATAACCAGGAATTTTATGTTTATTGGTTTGTGGTAAAGCAAATAAAACAAGCAATTGAGCAAAAAAAACAAGATGTGAAGTAAATATCATATATTAACAACACAAGCGTTCATACAAATTGTTTACAAACTACAGAACACGAAACTTTAGGGCATCAACCCCAACAATCTCCCACTTATCCTAAAGCGAAGTGAGGTGTACAAAAAACTAGTACAAAAAAATAAACTAGGGCATAAAAGCCCAGTACAAGAAAATCTCCCACTTGCCCTAGTCCAACTGCGGGCGATCCTGTAGACCCATGCTCCGTAGGTAACCCTCAAATACTATAGCCATGAGAGCCTTCGTAAACGGGTCAACAACATTAAAATGGCCTGGGTTAGACTGATCAGTCTCATCTCCTCAACCTCTTGAGGCGTCTTAGGACAGATATCCGTAGACAAAGTGACTCCATGCTTGAATGGCAGTAGGCCCCTCCTAGAGTCTTACATTGAGTACTTGAGCAACATCTTGTCAATGTACGGTGATGATGTCGAAGATGAATGGATAAAAGTTATGGATTTTTAGATGCACCTAATGGAGTCTATTACTTCAATTCGGTCTGAGATTTTATAGATGAACCTAATGGAGTAAAATCTATAGGTTGCAAGTGGATCTACAAGAGGAAAACAAGTGTAGATGGAAACGTACAGATCTTTAAAGATAGAATTGTGGCAAAAGGTTCCCAAGTAGAGGGAGTTGATTATGAAGAAACTTTCTCTTCTGTTGCCATGTTGAAGTCTTTCACATTCTCTTATCTATTGCCACATATTATGATTATGAGATATGAAAAATGATGTCAATACTGCATTTTTTCTGAATGACAATCTTGATGAGGGTACATGAATCGACCAAAGAGATTCATAAAACAAGGTCAAGAGTAAATAATTTGCAAGCTTAAACGATCCATTTATGGATTGAAACAAGCATCTAGATCTTGGAATATAAGATTTGACACTACAGTCAAATCTCATGATTTTGATCAAAATGTTAATAAACCTTGTGTTTACAAGAAAATCATCAAATGTATTGTTTCTTTTCTTATTTTGTATGTATCATATCCTACTCATTGGAAGTGATGTAAGCTTCCTTACTAAAATTAAGAATTGAACATCTGCTCAATTTCAAATGAGTGATTTTGGGAAAACACGATTTATTCTTAGTATTCAAATTATTAGAAATTGCAAGAACAAACATTAGTCTTGTCTTAAGCATCTTATATTGAAAAAATGCTTGTCAGATATTTGATGGAAAATTTCAAGAAGGGCAATCTACTTTTAGGTATGGAATTACATTATCTAAGTGTCCTAAGACACCTCAAGAGGTTGAAGAGATAAGACAGATTCCTTATGCATCAGATGTGGGCAGTCTTACGTATGCCATGCTATATGCTATGCAGTTGAGATTGTTGGTAGATATGCGATTAAGACAATCCTCAAGTATCTACAGAAAATGAAGGGCTATATGCTTGTGTACAGAGCTAAGGATTTGATCTTTACTAGATACACTGATTTTAACTTTTAAACCAATAAGGATTCTAAGAAATCCACATTAAGATCAATGTTCACTTTTAATCAAGGAGCTATAGTGTGACAGAGCATCAAATAAGGGTGCATTGTGGAATCTACACAAAGGCAGAGTATGTAGTTGCTTGTGAAGTTGCTAAGGAAGTTGTATGGCTAAGGAAGTTCTTGATTGATTTAGAAGTTGTTCCAAATATGTTTTTGTCCATCACCCTTTTATTGTGATGACAGTGGTGTTGTGGTAGATTTACGAGAACGTCAAAGCCATAAGAGAGGCAAGCATATAGAGAGAAGGTATCACTTGATGCAAGAGATTATGCAACAAAGAGATGTGATCGTCATGAAGATAGCTTCGGAGCAAAACATTGATGATCCATTTACAAAGGCTCTCACGGCTAAAGTTTTGAGGGTCAGCTAGAGAGTTTAGGTCTAAAGAGATATGCATCACTGGTTAATTTTTCGTTCTTTGACAAGGAAATAATTGTGGAAGACATGTTGAAAAGAATAACAAACAATTGACCGTATCAGCTATATTTGCCTTAGCCTGTCACACAAAATATAAGTATCTAATCAATTCAGCAATATACAAGAAACAAAAGAACCCAAATTAAGTTATTGATTTAGTTTTTTTGCAACGATACTTCAGAGGTTTAGAGCAACAACCACTGAAGGGTAATCAACTACCCCTCTTCTGAAATGAGGCAATCTCAACTAATTACTAATACTAGAATAAACCTTATTCTTATAGTTCTTAGCTACCTTTTTTCGACCAAGGATTCATTAACTAGCTTAATTCAACCTATAAGTGTGACCTTACCATTTTTGGATCCCAGAGGTACGCTTCAACAGGCTACCGTCAGGAAAGACAACTGTTGAAGATTAACCTAAGAAACTCTATCAATTACTAGAGTTTGCATTGTTCTGAATCCTATGATCAGACCCTTCGAATAGGTGATTGCTTTAAGATGACACGCAGAAAGATCATAGGAATCTCACGGTGCAACCTATTGAAGGAGACCATAGGATACGTTGACACACGTTCTTCTCCCATCTACTATGAATAGTTTCCCAGTTCCCCTTTATATTGACCCATGAAAACACTTTCTGAAGGGAGGTGATAACTTGTAGAAATACAAGTTATTTATACTGTTTTATTTAGATATTGCGGCAAAAAGAAAGAAAAGTTGTGTCGATAGTACAGAAATTGACTAAGAAATATGAGAATTATAAAATGTTGTCGATACACCCACTAACACCATTGTGATGGTAGAATAGAGTATTTTAATTTCTGTTTTGCAGGAAATCAATCACCGTATGCTTTAATGGCTCAAATATAAAAAGAAACAACGCATCTACGTCGCATTGCGCCCATCATTCAGGAATGAAAAGATGATCAACGCAATGATGGCGCATGCGACAATCGATCAAGAGCTTAGTGATCAAGCAATTTCAACCGCAAGCGGTAATAAAAAATAACACCGCATGCGTCGATCGATCGAGGATGTAAAGAGCAACACATTTGCGGAGGATTCTGGCAAATGTACAGCTTTCGATTGTGCATTTCTGACGGGTTAATTGCGTAATAGAAGGAATATTCACTCCGCCATTTCAGGAACTACCATAACCATAAAGTGGGGACCACGGTGTCAAAGAGCCAAGCTTCACCTATAAATAGCTTATGCAAATTCACTGAAAGATATACTTGAATACATAGAGACGTGTATATATTGATCTGAGAGAGAGACTGGTCTGAAGCGATTTCCAGAGTAGATCCGGGATAATCAAGAGACAAGGCTGAGAGGTGAGTCTCCGGGCAAAGAATCCTTCTGATCCCCGCCGTTGAAGCTCTGTACGAAGGTCACTTCTATCAGAAGAGCAAGCCTGAGAGGGAAGCTCTCCTCCCCATTACTTCCACACGCCGGCAAGCAAAACCTCCACCAGGATCTGTGTCAAAACGTTGACACTTTTCTGTATTTATTTCTAATCTCTATTTCATCACTTGTATTCATCTTCTTAATCTTTCATTCACACCATGTATCGAACAAAAAATCTTAGTATTAAATGTTATGGTAATTTCCATTGTCATCTTTCTGTCTATTTCCGTTCATCCATAATCCATTTTCTCTATGATGTTTTCCTAATTCTCTGGGTAAATAGCAAGAATTAAGCAAGTAAATTAATTTGTGTTAAGGAAATAATTAAGTTTAGCTAAAGCATGCTCGACGGCATCTTCACCTATGAGAGCAGAAGTGAAGATGTTATTCAGCCTATCGAGAAAGGGTTGGAAGAATGTGTTAACTAAAGCGAGAAGTACTTCCAGAGATGGATGCAACCTTGCGTTCATCACGTTCATCCCTGTTTCACCATAGAGATATGGGAACGCAGCTGATCACCAAGAGGTGTACGTCAAGGGAAAGCGGAACCTTAGGTGCATCTTTAACGCAATTAACAAACTTGCGATGTTTTTACTATTTATTCTTTCTCTTTTTGATTTATCCATAAAGACTTGCCATCATATACCATGATTCTTTGTATAACTTCACAGTCAGTCTCGAACTCAGTATCATGTATCATGTTTCTTGTATCTTGTATCATATTAGTTTAGGATTTTATTTTCAACACAATTTATCTTATCAACGAATTTTATTTTCATCGCACTTTAGATACTTATATAAACCAATTCTTTATTAATTGTAAAAATCGGTCGCATGTATCACAAAAGTAACATTAACGAAAACAATCCCTGTGTTCGACCTCGGATTAGTTTGAGAAACTTGCGTTGGAATTATACTTGGTTTCAGCGCAAGGAAACTTGTGAAACGCATTACTCTATCATATATTACAAGCCTATCATTAACAATGCATATTTAGAAGTAGTGTCTGTTTAACGCGAAGAATTCTGTTTAATGCACATTGACAACGCACATTACAATCTCTTTGTACTGTCTGTTTAACGCGAAGAACAGACTGACGGTTTATGAATACTGGAACTGATCCAGAATTCGAAGATGACCCAGATATCGAGCGTACATTTCGCACAAGTGCACGCCAGAAAAGAGCGAGGCAAAAGAGAGCCAACATGGAAGAAAACAACAACAATAACAATGAGGCACCCGAAGTAAATCTAGGGGTAAACCAGCCAGCGCAAGATCCCGTTTTTCTTGCCGTTGACCATAACATCGCAATGAAGAAATATGCGGTGCTTAATCTGTATGACTTCTCACTGGAATTTCATGTCCAATAGTTGAAGAGAACGCACATTTCGAGATTAAGTCGGTCATGGTCCAAATGATTCAGAATACAGGGCAGTTTGGTGGTCTACAAAATGAAGACCCACATGCCCATCTGACCAGTTTTATCAAGATGTGCGGTAACTTCTCCATCCCTAGCGTAACCTCAGAAGGTATCAGACTTTACCTCTTCCTATACACCTTGAGGGATGAGGCTAAGAGGTGGGCTCATTCATTGGAGCCAAATGAAATAACTTCCTGGGATCAGTTGGTGGAATGGTTTATGAAGAAGTTCTTCCCTCCAATAGTCAATGCAAGAAGACGAAAGGACGTGTTGAACTTCGAGAAGATGGATAACGAGACCCTAAGCACCGCCTGGGTGCAATTCAGAAGATTGGTGAAGAATTGTCCGCATATCGGGATACCCGATTGCGTTCTGATGGAAACGTTTTACAACGGCCTGAACAGATCAACGCAAGTTGTTGCTGATACCTCCGCTGCAAGAGGTATTTATGGATAAAACATACACTGAAGCCAAGGTCATCCTTGACTGCATCTCGCGGAATATGAATATTCGGGTAGATAACGGGTACGAACCGAAAGAATAAAAGAAGCGCGTGACACAGGTTGAAGATCGTCGTATGTATGCTCGACTTCGGTTGCCAGAAGAGGCTCCGAGAGAAGAAGAAATGATAATGCCATTGTACCTGCGAATATAATGACAACTTTGGTCGCCCAGATGGCCATGGTGACTTGTCTTCTACAATCGATGGCATTTAATTAAGGTGCTCTCTCCCAAGGATCAGAACAATCTAATGTGCCGAAATAAGTGGCCGCAATAAGTGACGTCCAATGTGGAGGGGGCCATGTGGAAATGTGCCCATCAAACCCGTAGCAAGTGTGTGCTATCTAGAATAATCCGTACAGTAACACTTATAATCCTGGTTGGAGGAATCACCCTAACCTCAGTTGGGGAG
>NC_052355.1:8914335-8927285 GCF_009727055.1 Benincasa hispida | reverse complement strand
AGTTCATCCACGGCCGACCAGTCTTCCCATCCGTCTTCTTTACCCTCATCACCTTCGTAAGCCAAAATCACCGCAAGTGAGGCGAAAATCCTTGCTGTTTCGGATCCTAAGGAAACTGTTCAAGCAGAGTCCTATGAGGGACCCATCAGGGTCGCTTTGGAGGAAGCGGTGCCGGATAAGCAGCCTGAAGTGGCTGAAGAGAAGAAGAAGAAGATCAAAGAGAAATGGGTTGAAAGAGATGAGGAAGCGCATCTAATAAAGAAGAAGGGGAGGAGGACGAGTGAGAAGAGGGAATGCAGATAGGAGGAGAAGCGCCTGAAGAAGGAGGAAGAGATGAGAAAGAAGGCTGATAGCCTAGAAATTACGGAGAATCCACTTTCGCAAGGGTGGATAAGGGGGAGTCAGCGCAATTGCGAGAATCAACACAACCCAAGGGGGAAATAACGCAAGTAAGAACAGTTGCGACTGATGATGGAGAAGATTCAGACATCACCCCCTTGATATGGTGTCGCAAGGAGAATACACTACACGGGTTAACAACTGACCCAACAATTTTGCAAAGTGCAGTAGACGGAAAGGAGAGGAGAAGAAGAGGTGAGGAAGAAAAGCAAAAGAAGATGTTGTGGGCACAGCAAATCGTCGCAGAAGGTAGTCAAAGAAGAAAATTACAAGATGAGAAGGTGCACTGCAACAACACAATATTGGCAGAAGAAGAAAGGATAAGGCTCGAGGAAGAACAGCGTATTTTGCTAGCCTCAGAGCAATTTGAAAGATAATTTGAAAAATAAATGAGAGAAGAAGAGGAAGAAGAAAAGAAGAGGAAGAAGAAAAGAAGAAGAAGGTTAAGAAGGAGAAGAGGCGCTTAGCAAATGATCAGCACATTCGAGAAAAGAAGGGTAAAGAAATTACTGAGTGGGAGAAGAAAGAACAATGCAAGGAAAGGGAAAGGAAACAAAAACAAAGATCCCGCCTTACGTTGATTAAAAAGAAGGGAAAAGCAGTAGCAGAAAGTAGTGAGCCTACGTTGGCTAAGGGATGACCATCAAAGAAGAAAGAGAATGATGATATGATGATGAAGATGGGATTCTTCCTTGCACCAACGCCACTACCGGATGTGATCACAAGTGTTGTGTTGGAACATGGATGGGAAATATTTTGCCACCGTCCATCCATCGTCATCCCAACGAGTTAGACTTTTATAATGGACGGCTCCATGGCACCAAAGATGTGGTGACCATGAAAGGGGAATAGTGCCTTTCAGCGCAAAGACATTAATGAATTATATTCTGATGAAGAAAATCCCACGCGCGGTAATAAAATCATTGATGATCCCACAGAAGAACAGATAGAGGATAAGCTGAAGGTTTAACGCAATCGGGCACTGTCACACCCCCTCCCAGGCTTATAACCCCTAAGACCGGGAAGGGAGCGTGAGAGGGATTATAACCCTTTCTAAGACAATATTTGTACTAACTATTGTTTTCGCTATTTATTATAATTTACAATGGGTTTGCAACATTTACCTATTTATCTATACATGTAATCAATAGGTTTTCATTATACCACCTATTAATCTATACAACCAATTAAAAAGTTACAATACTCCACCTATTTATCTATATATGCAATTTAATTGTTTTTAATACTTTTAACACATGATCTGACCGTGCCCCGAGAGTTTACCGAGCTTTTAGTTAATGGTGGTGGGTGGTGGACTCTTGTTTGAATGCTCCGCTCCGCTACCTGGGGGGGGGGGGGGGTTAGGAAAACAATTTGAAGAGTGTGAGCTACTAAGCCCAGTGAGTGGTTCTTTTAAAGATGAAAATCATTTTGAAAATCATCATTTTGGGAAACCAATCACATGTTAGCACTCACACTGAACTTAAGTGCAATCAATGGCATAATCACGCAGCTACTAATTTGTATTCCAATATCAACACATTGCAAGCATATTCTATCATCAAACAATACAATCACCTATGGAAACCTTCCTATGGCCCCCAATTCCCGCCAATGTGCACATCGACCATTTTATTTATCCCACTAGTCATGCTTAGGTACTTGACCTTATTTCCTGCTGGTCGTCACCTACTATTATTTTCTACCGATCGAAGCCGACCAATTTTCCTGTCGATCGAAGCCGACCAATTTTTCCCACTGATCAATTTTTCCCGCCGACCATTATTCCCCGCCAAACACCTTTTTTTTAAGCATGCTAACCACATCCCGAACATAATCACAATTTCCATAGTCATACACAAACAATATCATGGCTTCATAGTATTTACGATGCACTTCTCTTTTAAGTTAAGTAAATATTCACAATGGACTCTACTGTAATGCTTGTGAGAGATGACGAGGTTCAGGTTATACAACTATTAATTTACATTACGTACTGATTTATCAAAGACACAATGCTAACAAAGAAGTATAACACCCACAGTACATCAAGCTACTCACTATACTTTCTGACTAACAAAGCACGTACTATTCACCAAATATACTGACTTTACCCAACTATCATGCTCACAAATGATGCTTTGGAGTGACATAACCTTTACCACACATACTAACCTAGCAAAATTATCATGCTAGTAGGGATGGTATTTTCTCATGCAACATAATATGCACACCATCTACTAAGTTACTAAAAGTAATGTCACACTCACAACATATGTTAACTATAAAGCTATAACACTCACGGTAAGCTTTCCCTCTTAGAAGGAAATTTGGGCTGCATCTCCCTCGAGCTTCTCTCTTTTAAACTCACAGAACTACCTCACTCTCTCCACATGACTATTACTACTGGAATTTGTTTGAGAATGAGTAATTATTCAGCCAAAGCCTCCTATTTATAGTCGTTTTCAACTCTTCTCTATGTGACAACACATCCTACAAGTGGCCTCTGTTAAATTACTGGGGTTAACTGAGCTTTTGAGTTGTCTAATTTTAAGTTTGCCAACCAAAATTACTCCTATGGCATGTAATCTTGGCCGTGCATTTTAATCCCTAAGTTTCTGCATGAAATCTTCTATTGCCACCTAAATTGCTTAATTTCTTACTTAATTATCAAAAATATCAAAGATCACATTACATTCCTTCAAACACAGCATTCTGTCCAAATCTCGCTCTCTCCGCTCTCGCTCTCTCCAACTCTCTCACTTATTTGGCTCTTGGCAGTGTCGCTCTCTCCATGTTTCTCGCTAAGGATCTCGCTTTCTTCAGCCCTCTCACTCATTTGGCTCTCAGTGGTGTCGCTCTCTCCATGTTTCTCGCTAAGGATCTCGCTCTCTTCAGCCTTCTCGCTAGCTTGGATCTCGGCAAGGTCGTTCTCTCCCATTCTCTCGCTCAGCCAGTCTCGCTCTCTCCCATTCTCTCGCTCAACCAGTCTCGCTCTCTCCTATTCTCTCACTCTCGCTCTAATCTCGCTCTCTTCATTCTCTCCAACTTCCTCCAATTTCGCTAGTGGTCACCATCACTGCTTGCGACACTTGGATTCCACTTTTCTTTTAAATTTTTAACTTACCCCATACACTGATAATAAATTTTCACCTCCAAATCTCCCAATGAACAGTCTCCGTACAAAAGGTATCCAAATTCTTCCCACCTTCAAATTATTAATTTCTACCTCCCAAGCCTTCCAATGAACAGTTTCCAAATGAAAAGTTACCTAATTTCCTTTGTCCCTCGAATTCGCTAGCTTCCAACTTCCTTATTAATCTTCCCCGATTCTGCTTACTTATTCATAGTTATATATTCTATTGTTGGATAATTATTAATAAATTTCTTAATTTATCAAATTTTCCCCTAAATTCCACCCTACTTCCTCTTAATTTAATTTATATTTTTCATTATATTTTCCTTTATTTTCAGTATTTTATTTTCCCTTCTTTCTGAATTAGGGTTAGGGTTTTACAGGCACTCAGTGGTCGGTCTCCTTAAAAGGCATCAGAACCCTTGTGTCCAAGACATTGCTTCCAGTGGCGCGACTTTGAGTTTACTTGGTGAAACGGCGACTCATCCCGACTTCATATAACAAAACAATTTCAAGGGATAGAGTCATGGCCACATACTGCATCGCACGCGACATTCCATTAGACGTGGGCCAGTTGATCGCAAGACAAATTCGAGGTTTTGTAGGGCACATAAGAGGCCAATATTTCTTTCCTTGGACAGTCTCAAGCCTATGCCTCTCATTAGGTTTGGGTATTGAAGAGGAACCAATGCCGGAAGTACATGGCCTCATCAACGTCAAGATTTTGAGAATGTTTCTAAAAGATTCCCCACATTGCCCCGAACTTCCACCTAAAAGTCCCATGATCGATTTAAATGCGCCGCAGCAGCTGAAACCAAAGAAACAGTGCAAGGTTGACAAAGGAAAGAAAAAAGTTCAAGAGCCATCACTGCAAGATCCTGAACCCTTGGATCCTTTGCCTTTGATCATCCGCCCTCCAAGCCCTCCTGCAGAACCTTCTTCCTCACTCTCCAAACATTTTACCAACCTTCTTCTTGCCTCTGATTCTCCAACCTCATATCCAATAGCTCCATCCTCACCGCAATTTTCCCTTCCACTACCGCATGTTGATTAACCATGCGATTTGGGTGAAGGCACTTCTGCCCAACTCCAAGACGATGATGGCGAAACATCACAGGCAAAACCCAACATTGCCACCTTAGCTACTGAACTTGCAGATATGCATTCCCTTCTCTCCCATCAAAATGAACTCTTCTGCCAGTGCATGGCTGAGCTATACGAGCGATAAGCAGAATTGCAACGCAGCGTTGCTATGACAAGGCAGGTAATGATCAATATTCAATGCAACATTTATACGATACACCTGAACCAAAGGCAAGTAGCGGAGCGCAACCATGAATATTTCAACTTCTTGACAATGNATCAATATTCAATGCAACATTTATACGATACACCTGAACCAAAGGCAAGTAGCGGAGCGCAACCATGAATATTTCAACTTCTTGACAATGTATCTTCATGGTCCCTTGGTGCCTCTGCATCTCCAGCAACATTTGCATTTCCAAGAAGCTCCTCGCATACCTCATCAAAATCCTCCACCTGAACCTCCTCCTCCACAATAACTTTACAATTTTTTTTATTGCTGTCATTCTTTTATTTTTAATTTCAATTCATTATTTTTCTATGTATAAAACCTAATTACTTGATTCTTTGTACATGCTTAAAATTTTGTATTGCGTTATTTGTAATTTTTTGTATACTTGGTTAATTTTTAATACAACTAAGTAACAATTCTTTCTATATGCAATAGCCTTTTCTTTATCGTCCTTTTTCATTTATTGTGGTGTTCGTTATCTTTTATTTTGTGTTATTTATTGCGCTGCCATGATGACTTATATGCATACACTTAGTAACATTTCCCGCACTTTGTATTTTCTGACTAACACTTAGTTAATTCGTAGCAATAACACTGTTTTACCTTTTATCCTCCAAAATTCTGCTCAAACCTTCTTTGTAACATTTTGACTAAGTGTTTGTCTATTCTGTCCAAACAACGCAATGAGAACCTTGCGCATCTCTAAATTTAGGGGTGGGGAAGGTCTGAGCAGATGCGATCAAATGGATACGGTCATTAAAAAAATGAGTTCATTATCATCAAAATAAAAATTAAAAAAAAGAAAAAAAATCATACAATGCTTCAATGTCAACGCAAGGGAAATTCCAAAACAATCAGGTTAGTTGTGAAAGGAACCTGCTCGTAATTGGATGTTTGCATGACACCCGTGGGAGCAAGCCAAAACGAAGGTGGGTTTCCAAGAACGACACAATAAGAAAAGAAAAAAATATGAAAGAAAATAATAATAATAATAAGGTTATAAGAGACAACTTCTCTGACCAGCAAAAGTTAAACTTAGCTGAAAATCAAGAGTTGAAGTTGAGATTGGCACACAACCGTAGTTGGATATTCGCATGACACCCGTGGGAACAAGCCAAAACGAAGGGTGTAAGTATGATCAACAGTCTCTAATAAAATAACGCAATCCGACCACCGCATTCAAGACGCATCAAGTTGTTTTTGGAAGAAGAGGTAAACATTCTTTTTAAAACTAGAAGGGAATTTTTTAGTAGAGATTTGTTATATAGAAGAATAAAGTAGGGCTTACTTATGAATTATCAAGGATAGAAAGAAATTGCGTTGTTAAGTAATGTTGCCTAGGTGGAGCATTCGGAGCATAAAATCGACGCAAAATTTAGGATAAGAACTAAACAATATTGTCTTAGTAGAAGATATGCTTGAGAATAAGCATATATCTAAATTTGAGGGTGTGATCACTTGTAGAAATACAAGTTATTTATACTGTTTTATTTAGATATTGCGGCAAAAAGAAAGAAAAGTTTCGTCGATAATATAGAAATTGGCTAAGAAATGCGAGAATTATAAAAAGTTGTCGATACACCTACTAACACCATTGCGAGGGTAGAATAGAGAATTTTAATTTATGTTTTGCAGGAAATCAATCACCGCATGCGTTAATGGCTCAAAGATAAAAAGAGACAATGCATCTACGTCGCATTGCGCCCATCATTCAGGAATGAAAAGATGATCAACGTAATGATGGCGCATGCGATAATCTATCAAGAGCTTAGCGATCAACGCAATTTCAACAACATGCGGTAATAAAAAAATAACACCCCATGTGACGATCGATCGAGGATGTAAAGAGCAATGCATTTGCAGAGGATTTTGGCAAATGTACAGCTTTCGGTTGTGCATTTCTGACGGTTGATTGCGTAACAGAAGGAATATTCACTCCGCCATTTCAGGAACTACCATAACTATAAAGTGGGGACCACGAAGTCAAAGAGCCAAGCTTCACCTATAAATAGCTTCTGCAAATTCAGTGAAAGATATACTTGAATACATAGAGACGTGTATATACTGATCTGAGAGAGAGTCTTGTCTGAAGCGATTTCCATAGTGGATCCGGGATAATCAAGAGACAAGGCCGAGAGGTGAGTCTCCGAGCAAAGAATCCTTCCGATCCCTGCCGTTGAAGCTCTGTACGAAGGTCACTTCTACAAGAAGAGCAAGCCTGAGAAGGAAGCTCTCTTCCCCATTACTTCCACACACCGACAAGCAAAACCTCCATCCAGGATTTATGTCAAGACGTTGACACTTTTTTGTATTTGTTTCTAATCTCTATTTCATCACTTGTATTCATCTTCTTAATCTTTCATTCACACCATATATCGAACGTTTAATCTTAGTATTAAATATTATGATCATTTCCATTGTCATCTCTCTATCTATTTCCGTTCACCCATAATCCATTTTCTCCATGATGTTTTCCTAATTCCAGGTAAATAGCAAGAATTAAGCAAGTAAATTAATTTGTGTTAAGGAAATAATTAAGTTTAGCTAAAGCATGCTCGATGGCATCTTCACCTGTGAGAGCAGAAGTGAAGATGTTATTCAGCCTATCGAGAAAGGGTTGGAAGAATGTGTTAACTAAAGCGAGAAGTACTTCCAGAGATGGAAGCAACTTTGCGTTCATCACGTTCATTCCTTTTTCGCCATAGAGATATGGAAATGCGGCGGATCACCAAGAGGTGTACGTCAAGGGAAAGCAGAACCTTAGTTGCATCTTTAACGCGATTAACAAACTTGCGATGTTTTTACTATTTATTCTTTCTCTTTCTGATTCATTCATAAAGACTTGCCATCGCATACCACGACCCTTTGTATAACTTCACAGTCAGTCTCGAACTCAGTATCATGTATCATGTTTCTTGTATCTTGTATCATATTAGTTTAGGATTTTATTTTCAATGCAATTTATTTTATCAATGCAATGTTATTTTCATAGCACTTTAGGTTCTTGTATAAACCAATTCTTTATTAATTGTAAAAACCGGCTGCATGTATCACAAAAGTAACACATTAACGAAAACAATCCCTATGTTCGATCTCGAATTATTCTGAGAAACTTGCGTTGGAATTATACTTGGTTTCAGTGCAAGGAAACTTATGATACGCATTACTCTATCGCATACTACAAGCCTATCATTAACAACACATATTTAGAAGTAGTGTGCATAAGCGTTAACACAGCATAACATTCCATCTACATTCCATTTCTATGTCATAAAGTTTATGGCAATATGAGCTCGCAAGATTCATTCATCCACATTCATGTTTGTTCACATGAGACCGTATCCAGGGAAACACGAAACCGAGCATGGATCTCATGGACGTGAGAGCTAAAAATTGATATATCCCATATACCATTTTTTTCCACTAAAGTGTTCTACCGTTTTGGGTTTTCTTATACTTAGTTAAATTTTGGCTAATACATCTATCTAAGTCTATGCCTATTCCAGCTAATAAATCTATTTAAGTTTATACCTATTATAACTTTTATAATAGTCTTTACTCTAATGTTCTATGTGAATTAAACTATTTAATTAACCTAGTGATATTGCTTGCTAATATGACTAAAGTTAATTCAACTCAAGCTCCGGGTCAGTTTCTAGGTAGGAGGTGTTTCATAAATCGTCATCTTAAATACCCCCAACCTAGACAGAACTTCACCGTTGGAGTTTCCTTCTAACCTAAAGTCTTGTTTGTCCTACTCAGTCATATTTTAAATCCATTAAAAAAACACTTAATTATGATTATTAGAATCCATGATATAAGTTCTAAATTTATTTTAAACATTTTATAAAAAAAAAATTCCAATTCCCTAAGATCCTAAGTTTGTATGTAACTCTTCATTATATGTTGACGGTTACTAAATATTAATTTTATAACTATAGAAAAAATTATTGACCCTATATTCATGCTTTCTATGGTTTAATTAATTATCTATCACATTCTAACTAATAAGAAAATCATATTACACGCATTCATGACATCAATATAACAATTATATTAAACTTTGAATGTGTCATGCTCAATGCAAATTGATTTTCAACTTTATTAATATAACACTTATATTAAACAATTCATGAAAATCAACAAAGCATACATAAAACATTAATAGATCTAATCATTTATATTTACCTAAGTAATGTCATGCATCATGCTTTTCCAATTTCTTATATTTAACATTTCAAAATATATTCAATAACTCATGAAATGATATATATCAGGCATTAATACCATACATTATAACCCTTATAATATATTAAAATGCATGAACATGCTTAACCTATGGTGAGATTTATCTAAATGACATCCATAAAGTATTTAAATAGCAAATGAATTGGTAAATTAAAGCAATAAATTATAATATTTTTGTACACTTTATCCTAAAATAGTTTCTTCCGCTTTAGAACCGACCTAGACCGACCTAAATCGATTCAACTGCTTCAAACCGGACCCTAAAAAAACCAACCAAGCCATTCCAGTACAAAACCAGATCAAACCACCTTGAACCAGCTGAACTAGATTGGACCACCTTGAACCACCACAACGCAAACCCTTGCGTAACACATGTCGTAGCATTACAATGCTGCGACATCAGAAAGTGATTCTGGGCAGATCGTCGAATGTTCTTCCTTTTTTGTCAAAATTGGTCTCGATCTTCATTGTTTACAACCCTAATTCTAAACATGGGCTTACATAAGACAAAAAATTATATGATAAAATGCCCAAAAACGCAGGGTCCTTTACAAATTAATCAAATTAAACATGTGATCTAAGGCCAAATTTTACCATAAATATTCATTCGCAAACCACATTATGCAGTTCAACCAACCAAACTAATGCAAATTTCGAAATTTCTAAATTAATTATACGAGTTGGTTCTTATACCAATTGTAGGGTTAAAAGCCCTAACGCAATGAAATAATCAAGATCTAACTCGTAATCAATTGAGAAATTGGAATACTAATACATTGGGGAAAATACATATTACAAAGAAGTAAAAAAAAAAAAAAAAAACCTCAACCTACTATAAAAATTTTAGGTTAAGCATACATTACAAATTAGTTTTCGTGCTTTTTATTATAAACTTAATAAAAATTACACACACATAGTTTTGTGTTTTAGTATTTATATATATAAATACCGTCCCTCTTACCCCGTCACTAACTGGGGATTTGATTTAAAACCTTGGTTTGACCCCTATATCCGGTCAAATCAGGTATCGGGTGGGGGACCCGCAAAAAATGTTGTCATCTCTAATGTTGGGTTGTCATGCTTTATTTATAATGGAGTTTTATCAGGGGTCTTTCTTATCCTTTTAGGTAAAATTCTATTTCCTTTACCCATTTGAAAATCAGATACTCAAGGGTTGGATTAAGGCACTAGTGAGGTTTTAGAAATAAGGGCCAATTGCAGATTGGCCTCATTTGAAGGATTCGTGGGCCTTCGAGGCGAAGGCAGGCCAACTACTGCGAAGGCTTCGCTGGCCTTGACCTAGACCTCTAAGGCCAAGGTGAGCCAACTATCGTGAAGGTTTTGTTGGTCCTGGCCTCGACCTCTAAGGGTGAGGAGGGCCAATTCGCCTTGCGGTCCAATTGCTCTTTTCCTATTTGTATGGAGCTCACCTAGGCTTATTTACTGCCAATCTCAATCGTTTTTAAGATTAGGTAACTCTTATGGGTATACTTTTATCATAATCTTTCTACTAATCCAAAATTACCTATAACAATTTTCTAAAAATGTTGTAATATTTTTCTGTTTGTTATTTTTTTAAAAAAAAATATGTTTGGATGATTTGATTATCATCATATTTTCAAATTTTAATTTTTTTCTATTTGAGAAATTCTAAAATTTTATTTTCATTTGCAGATTTCTAATGGTATTTCTTACTTTCAAACTTTATCTAAAAAAAATATTGTTTTTTATAAAGATGAAAAACCAATATTATCATTTGCCTAGTGTATATGAATCACATATTAATGGATATGTATTTACAACAACATTGAAAAAAGAACAAAAGAAGTACAATAACTAAACTAAACTCATTGGTGTGCATTTACATTTATACAATTGAAAAATGAAACAAACAAAAAAGCCTAAAAAACCACTAAATTGCTTGAATCTTTAGAGCAATAGTGTTCTACTCCATCCTTTTCAATATGTTTGAATCACAGTGGTCTTCTTCTCCTCCCTCTTCAATATACGAAGATTAGTAGTATTTACAATAATTACAAAAATAGAAAGATCTACAAAAGTATTTACAAAATAAGAAATTGCATTAGATCACTGATCTTTTATAAGTCTATTGCTTGATCTTGAGAATGATCGAGAATTAAAATATTGGAAAAGTAAGATTTGAGAATTAGAATATTGAAAAGGGATGAGCTTATATAGACATAGAAAAAAAAGGATTTCCCCATTAATTCCATGAAGTTGTCTAAAATTTCCATCGATCTCGATATTTACATAAAATTGGGACATCGATATTTCAAACTTTGTGCACAACTACCATCGACCACCAAGTCCTTCAATCATCTCCAACAACTAACTATAACGTCCAATTCAATCAATCATATACTAAAAAAACTCAGGTGACGGTTCTTGAATAGTTATTTATATGTCATTAACCAAGGTTTCTTGTTATGTTTTATATGATTAAATGTCTATTCTTGTGGAAATTCGAGCTTCAGAATGTTACTGGCCGCTCGGGGTTAATTGAAACTATCAAAAGTGAAATCAAACATCTGAAGCAGCAAGGACACGCAATTACAATTTTACCCCTATGGCCAGCTCATCAATGCCATGTGTGGAGTTGCGCATTACGTTTGAAGGCAGAAATACGCATTGGCGAGAGTGTCACGGTGCCTCAAATTTTGATGAAAGGGCAGAGCGTTGTGCGTGCGACACTCGAGGTTTATACTCCAATTAAGGGTCTCAGCGCCGCTACGTTGAGGGATATTATATATAATCTATTCAAATTTTAAGGTTTTCTTTTTAGGTAGGAAGTCATGGACATCGATGAGATACTAAAATTTCTTCTTCTTCTTCATCTTTTCTACCATCTTTAGGTTAGATTTTAAATTTCTTTTGGATTGCAGCTTACGGATTGGATCTCTCCTCTTTGGTTTGTGCATGGATTGATGAGGTAATTTCTATTTAGTTTTGGAAGCAAGAATCCTTGGGGAATTTCTTTAGATTTTTGTGGATTGGATTGAATTTATGCTGAATTTATGCTTTCTCTGAATCCATTTTAATTTCTAAATGCATATTTTTGTGTGGCTATTCCTTCATGAATGCGTATTGCCCATGCTAATCGATTTGTAGCTTTTTCACGTTTTCCCTTGAATGTCTAGCCCAATCACCTAAGTAGCAATTAGTTAATAATATATTTTATGGCTAACCTAGAATGCATGTATTAACTAGCTTCTAAGATAAAATTGATTTATCGTTTATGCTACCCAATTGCTTAATCAAAACAATGGAACTCTTAATCTTAATGCGTATGTTCTTATTTCTATATGGACGTTATCGAATCCAATAGACTTAGGGACGTGTAGTTTAATTAGGACTTGGCTTAAGGCTTTAATTGTTAATTAGAGCGCTTACTTAGTTATCAAACGATTTGGTTGCCTGTAGCATCGTTGAGTAAGGTCTAAGTGGGTCGTTGTGCACTCATAAATCGAATGCATATTTAATTAGCATAAATCGATGATTGAAATTACATTTGCTCTCGAAACTAGATAAACCCAATCCTATGTTACATTGACCCATTGCCTTTATTTTTCTTGCACACTTATCTCTATCCACACACCAAACTCCCTCTCCCATTTTCCACTTTAATTAGTTAATTAGCTTAATGAAAAACTGATACTAGCATTTTCTTGTAGATCGATCTGGACTTACCACTGTTGCTATGTCATCGTAGTAATAGGAGTATACTTTCGGTAGTTTATAAATTTAATTGATTAGTAGAGGTTTGTAGGCAACAGTAAATCTCTCTCTATCATTGGACAATGAATTTGTTTTTAAATACAAATTTAAAATTCA
>NC_052355.1:8905294-8912016 GCF_009727055.1 Benincasa hispida | reverse complement strand
CTTCGTCGTCGCACTCTACTCCTTCGACGATGATGCCATTGCTTGCCAAGTCACTGATCTTGTTCGTCACCTCTGTGATGTTACTGAAGTTGATGGTGATGGATCTCTTTGCGACGACTTTATCGCCAGAGTTTCGGATCGGCTTTCTTCTGGCGCGTTGTCTTGGAGCCGTCGTCAGGTGTATATGGTAATCTTGTTTGTTCTACTGTTCTAGATTCGTGCGCATTTCGTTGTCAAAAGTGTGATTTTTTTTTTTCATTTGCTCCTTTTAGCTTCATTTTTATGGAATGCTTCTAAACTATTGGACAACAAATTTCCATGGCCAAGTTAAGAACAACGATGGCCTCGTGTCAAATCTCGTGTCAGGCCTTGAATTACCAAGGTGATAAACTGAATAATTTGAAAGAAGCAAATTATTTTGTACTACGCATATGCATTTTTTATGACAAGTTCTAAATTACTTTTCATATGCAGCGAGGAGATATAGGGAGAGATCCTCTTTATTCTATATAAATTGTCCACAATTCAATATGTATCTAACCATAACACTGAAAATGATATTCTCTCTGCATTTTGCCCAGAACTTCTGTTCTGATCTCTAGACGCGTTCATGAAGACTTAAAATGATGATGCCATTGAACTATGTAGATTTTTCAACTTCTTCAAAACCACTTTTTTTTTGTTTCCTAGACCAAACAAGATGGCTAAATCTTCTTTCTGGTTTATAGTTTGTAGCTGGTGGTGCATGAGTTGGGGTGATATTCTTCAATGTTTGCATTTGCATACAGATGAAGTTAAGTTTCTCATTTCTCATCTTCTTTTATCTGATGTGTATTGATTTGTTTTTTTAGCAATTCTAATTGTTCTGGCTCAAAGAGGGCTCTAGGGGAGTGAACATGAATACTATTCAAAGTTTAACGAGAAGGAAGGAGATAAACTCCCTTTGAATATTTTGTTTGCTAAGGCTATCAAAGGTCCTCTGCTTTCGTCAGACAAAGATCACCAACTTAACACTCTAGAGCTAATAATTCATTATTATCCTCAGAGGGCACTTTCATCAAGCCAAACCAACTATTGGTTGAAGAAAATAGTGGATTATGTATTTGAGATATAACAATTTTCAGGTGAGCAATCGTAGTCCTGAAAATTCTTGAACAAGCATAATCTATCAGAGATAAAGATATCTTGCTATTTTTTTTAGATCGAAAGGACACAGATGTACAACCTATGAAACAAATGCTAATCGTAGTCTTGAAAATTCTTGAACAAGCATAATCTATCCAAGATAACGATATCTAGCTATTTTTTTTTAGAACTCAAGGACACGTATATACAACCTATAAAACACTTCCTGTTCAAGTAAGGTCGTAGATATCTAGCTATTTTTGTGCTGGTAAATACATGAAAACTAGTCAAGGTCATAGATATCTAGCTATTTTTGTGCTATTAAATACATGAAAACTACACATTCTTTTTTCATAATAGAATATATGCCTTTGCATATTGCTGAAGGTAAAGATCCCTTAGCAAGTGCTTGTCTTCAGGCCCTTGATCTTCTTTCAAGAGCTGAATTGCCCTTCAATCAAAGGCTTGCGGTCGGATTTGTAACATTAATTCTAGTGTTGCGTCATGTAGCTGAAGTTCCTTTCCATCCAATTCACAACCAAACACTTGGTCTCGTTTTGAAATGCATTTCTCAGTGTCCTGGAGTAGTGGTTGTATCTCACATTGAAGAACTAGTTCTTATTTTGATGAGTATGCTCCATAAGAATGTGATTGGGGAGATGGGCATACATCCAAACACATTTGCAACAACCTGTGCAATCCTGGTCATGATTATGAAGTCTCCATCTCATAGGGTGCCACATCTAGCAACATCAATTCAAGAAGTATTAGAACATGTAGTTTTATTTTGTCTCAATACATTCGAAACACAACCAAGTCAACTTTTACATTCTTTATACCTTCTTAAGAAGTTCTATATATATAATCAAGTCAATACTGTCATGGACGACTCTATCACTAAAGAAATGAAAAATTGTGCTCTTGATGTACATACAACACATTTACTACCTTGGCTTTTAGCAACTATCAATGTAACTGGAACTTGTTTTGGGGATATTGGAAACTTTTCATTTGATTTTGCTCCAAAATCCTGACATCAGGACCATAGATTTTGCAAACACACTTTTATCTGCTTGTTAGTTGAGTTTCTCTTTTAGTTGTCTAGGCTCATTTCCTTATGAAAAGATGAAATGGAGAGTGTATCTAATGGTCAGTTCTCTAGTGAATGTCAACTTTGGAAATGATTCCATAATGCATTAGAGAACCTGTATCATTTTTTCCATCTGATCCAGTTGATTTACTGTTTCTACTTGGACAGGAAAGCTCCAATGACTCAGATCTTTCTTCTTGTTAGTCTGCTGTTTTGTTGTTACTATATACAAGTTCATTACATGATGATAGGTAAAACACTTTTGTTTCTTCTTTCTTATATCCTCTTTTTGGTATATATTTGTTGTCTATGTACTCACCACATGAATACCTCTTTGCCATCAGCTTTGGATTTTCTCGAGGTAGATGCGTTGATGCGTTTATTCCACCTACTTTGCGTTGATCCCATTAGTTTACGTTGTCGCGCAGCCGCAATAATTCAATGACCACATTCACTTAATACCGCAACTCTACATGATGATCGCAATCGCTTGACGAGCGCAACTCCCATGTGATGGACGCATACGTTGATTACCGCAACATCCATGCGTTGATCGACGCGTTCGACTTTGCGATGAAGTGTTTTCTCCATATGCGGTCGTCTATGCGGTAGTCTAGTTTCCGTGTTTGCGTTCATTTCCTGCATTAGCTACAAAAATAGAACATGAATGCATAATAAATGCAAAATAACGGGTTAGCTGAGATTCATCATGCTGATCAACGCAAGCTCACTTTCTCGTAAATTCTATCATGATTGCCTCATATTCTGCCTAACAACCTTCATCATTCTAAGTAAAAGGCCTAAGATGACATACATTTCTGCATGTCATCACATCCTCAAACTTAAAATCATGCTTGTCCTTAAACATGCATTATACTCAAGAAATTCTAACTCATCTTTCATGCTTTCTTTTGCGGATGGCCAGCTTCTCAGAATATAACTCACCTTCATGCTTTCTTTTGCGATGACCAGCTTCTCAGAATATAATTTACACACACCTTTGACCAGTCATTGCAAGCCAACCTGCATCGTCGAAAGCATTCCAGAATTCCCTAATTTCAAAACGCTGAAAACCAACAGTAAGGCATCTTTAAATGTCTGTTTAGAGTATGAGTTTTTAGTATCATAAAAGAGAAGCTTTATTGCATTTCCTATGCCATGCACATGTAATTGATCTGCAGAACTTGGAAAGATATTCACGATAGTTGACACAAAATTCACCACCAAAATGATATGATGTTCGACACCTTCCTCAACCAATTGTTCCAACAAGCGAATTAGAATGATTCCCACATAATTTTCTCCTTTGGCAATTAATTCGGCAATTTCTTGTGCACCAATAAACTAATTGTGGACGGTGGTGGTACCAGTCCCATTTGGGCCAAGGATTTGGCATATTTTCAAAACCTGATAACATAATGGATTTCTGATTTTCTCTTGCTTAAACAACCATACTAATGATGATCTATGAATCCTTGAAGAATGCATATCCCATTCACTTTTAGTCACCAATTGGAACGATATTCTCTCGACTTCTGAACTATAGGAAGTCTGGCGACTAGCATCAGCAACAGACCTATAAAACCCATATATATTCACCACTTGTGTGACTATAAATGGGTCATGGTATCCACATAGTAAGCCACTTTTGCTGACAAGAATATACTGTTCTAGAGATGCTAAAAACATCTTCTCATCAGCAAGTCTGGCAAAGAGGTATTCATGTGGTGAGCACATAGACAATAAATATATACCAAAAAGAGGATATAAGAAAGAAGAAACAAAAGTGTTTTACCTATCATCATGTAATGATCTTGCATATAGTAACAACAAAACAGCGGACGGACAAGAAGAAAGATCCGAGCCATTGGAGCTTTTCTGTCCGAGTAGAAATAGTAAATCAACTGGATAAGATGGCAAAAATGATACAGGTTCTCTAATGCATTGTGGAATCATTTCCAAAGATGACATTCACCAGAGAACTGAGCATTAAATACAATCTCCATTTCATCTTTTCATAAGGAAATGAGCCTAGACATCTAAAAGAGAAACTCAACCAACAAGCAGATGAAAGTGTGTTTGCAAAATCTATGGTCCTGATGTCAGGATTTTGGAGAAAAATCGAATGAAAAGTTTCCAATACCCCCAAAACAAGTTCCTCTTCAGTTACATTGATAGTTGCTAAAAGCCAAGGTAGTAAATGCGTTGTACATACATCAAGAGCATAATTTTTCATTTCTTTAGTGACAGAGTCGTCCACGACAATATTAACTTGATTATATATATAGAACTCCTTGAGAAGGTATAAAGAATGTAAAAGTTGACTTGGTTGTGTTTCGAATGTATTGAGACAAAATAAAACTACATGTTCTAATACTTCTTGAATTGATGTTGCTAGATGTGGCACCCTATAAGATGGAGACTTCATAATCGTGACCAGGATTGCACAGGTTGTTGCAAATGTGTCTGGATGTATGCCCATCTCCCCAGTCACATTCTTATGGAGCATACTCGTCAAAATAAGAACTAGTTCTTCAATGTGAGATACAACCACTACTCCAGGACACTGAGAAATGCATTTCAAAACGAGACCAAGTGTTTGGTTGTGAATTGGATGGAAAGGAACTTCAGCAACATGACGCAACACTAGAATTAATGTCACAAATCCGACCGCAAGCCTTTGATTGAAGGGCAATTCAGCTCTTGAAAGAAGATCAAGGGCCTGAAGACAAGCACTTGCTAAGGGATCTTTACCTTCAGCAATATGCAAAGGCATATGTTCTATTATGAAAAAAGAATGTGTAGTTTTCATGTATTTAATAGCACAAAAATAGCTAGATATCTATGACCTTAACTAGTATTCATGTATTTACCAACACAAAAATAGCTAGATATCTACGACCTTACTTGAACAGGAAGTGTTTTATAGGTTGTATATACGTGTCCTTGAGTTCTAAAAAAAAAATAGCTAGATATCTTTATCTCTGACAGATTATGCTTGTTCAAGAATTTTCAAGACTACGATTAGGATTTGTTTCATAGGTTGTACATCTGTGTCCTTTCGATCTAAAAAAATAGCAAGATATCTTTATCTCTGATAGATTATGCTTGTTCAAGAATTTTCAGGACTACGATTGCTCACCTGAAAATCGTTATATCTCAAATACATAATCCACTATATTTTCTTCAACCAATAGTTGGTTTGGCTTGATGGAAGTGCCCTTTGAGGATAAATAACGAATTATTAGCTCCAGAATGTTAAGTTGGTGATCTTTGTTTGACGAAAGCAGAGGACCTTTGATAGCCTTAGCAAACAAAATATTCAAAGGGAGTTTATCTCCTTCCTTCTCGTTAAACTTTGAATAGTATTCATGTTCACTCCCCTAGAGCCCTCTTTGAGCTAGAACAATTAGAATTACTACAAAAACAAATCAATACACATCAGATAAAAGAAGATGAGAAATAAGAAACTTGGCTTCATCTGTATGCAAATGCAAACATTGAAAAGTATCACCCCAACTCATGCACCACCAACTATAAATTATAAACCAGAAAAAAGATTTAGCCATCTTGTTCGGTCTAGGAAACAAAAAAAAAGTGGTTTTGAAGAAGTTGACAAACCTACATGTTCAATGGCATCATCATTTTGAGTCTTCATGAGCGTGTCTAGAGATAAGAATAGAAGTTCTGGGCAAAATGCAAAGAGAATATCATTTTCAGTGTTATGGTTAGATGCATATTGAATTGTGGACAATTTATATAGAACAAAGAGGATCTCTCCCTGTATCTCCTTGCTGCATATGAAGAGTAATTTAGAACTTGTCATAAAAAATGCATATGCGTAGTACAAAATAATTTGCTTCTTTCAAATTATTCAGTTTATCACCTTGGTAATTCAAGGCCTGGCACGAGATTTGACACGAGGCCATCGTTGTTCTTAATTTGGCCATGGAAATTTTTTGTCCAATAGCTTAGAAGCATTCCATAACAATGAAGCTAAAAGGAGCAAATGAAAAAAAAAAATCACACTTTTGACAACGAAATGCGCACGAATCTAGAACAGTAGAACAAACAAGATTACCATATACACCTGACGATGGCTCCAAGACAACGAGCCAAAAGAAAGCCAATCCGAAACTCTGGCGATAAAGTCATCGCAAAGAGATCCATCACGGTCAACTTCAGTAACATCACAGAGGTGACGAACAAGATCAGCGACTTGGCGAGCAATGGCATCATCGTCGAAGGAGTAGAGTGCGGCGACGAAGGGAGCGACAATGAAGTGAGAACAGAAAGTGAGGAAGGTCTGGAGGAATGGAGGCTGAGAAGGAGCCTGGGAGAACTGGGATAGTGCGTAAGAGACGTGTACTGTGGGAGAGAGGGGATTGGAGATGAGATTGGAGAAGCAGAGAAGGCAATTGGTTCTTCCTTCCTCCGTATGGAGGTAGAGCGATGATCGGTGGCCATGGGAGCATGATTTTGGAGGAATGGATTGATCGTCTTTTTC
>NC_052355.1:8899698-8900887 GCF_009727055.1 Benincasa hispida | reverse complement strand
AAAAGGTAAAGTAGTGCTATTGCTACGAATTAACTAAGTGTTAGTCAGAAAATACAAAGTGTGGGAAATGTTACTAAGTGTATACATATAAGTCATCATGGCAGCGCAATAAATAATGCTAAATAAAAGATAACAAACATTGCAATAAATGACAAAAGATGATAAAGAAGAGGCTAACGCATACATAAAGAATTGTTACTTAGTTGTATTAAAAATTAACCAAGTATACGAAAAATTACAAATAACGCAATACAAAATTTTAAGCATGTACAAAGAATCAAGTAATTAGCTTCTATACATAGAAAAATAATGAATTAAAATTAAAAATAAAAGAATGACCACAATAAAAAAATTGTAAAGTTATTGAGGAGGAGGAGGTTCAGGTGGAGGATTTTGATGAGGTACGTGATGAGCTTCTTGGATGCAGATGTTGCTGGAGATGCAGAGGCACAATGGGAACATGAAGATATGCTGTCAAGAAGTTGAAATATTCATGGTTGCGCTCCGCTACTTACCTTTGGTTCAGATGTATCGTATAAATGTTGCGTTGAATATTGATCAACACCTGCCTTGTCATAGCAATGCTGCGTTGCAATTCTGCTTATCGTTCGTATACTTCAGTCATGCGCTGGCAGAAGAGTTTATTTTGATGGGAGAGAAGGGAACGCATATTTGCAAGTTCAGCGACTAAGGTGGCAATGGTGGGTTGTGCCTGCGATGTTTCGCCATCATCGTTTTGGGGTTGGGCAGAAATGCCTTCACCCAAATCGCTGGGTCATCAACATGCGGCGATGGAAGGGAAAATTGCGGTGAGGATGGAGCTACTGGATATGCGGTTGGAGAATCAGGGGCAAGAAGAAGGTTGGTAAAATGTTCAGGGAGTACGGAAGAAGGTTCTGCAGGAGGGCTTGGAAGGCGGATGATCAAAGGCAAAGGGTCCAAGGGTTTAGGATCTTGCAGTGATGGCTCTTGGACTTTTTCCTTTCCTTTGTCAACCTTGCGTTGTTTCTTTGGTTTCGACTGCTGCGGCGCATTTAAATCGATCATGAGCCTTTTAGGTAGAAGTTCAGGGTAATGTGGGGAATCTTTTAGAAGCATTCTCAAAATCTTGACGTTGATAAGGCCATGTACTTCCGGCATTGGTTCCTCTTCAATACCCACACCTAGTGAGAGGTATAGGTTTGAGACT
>NC_052355.1:8892933-8898708 GCF_009727055.1 Benincasa hispida | reverse complement strand
TGTGCCCGCAACATCTTCTCTTGCTTTTCTTCCTCCTCTCTTCTTATCCTCTCCTTTTCCTCTACTGCACTTTGTAAAATTGTTGGGTCAGTTGTTGACCCTTGCGGTGCATTCTCCTTGCGACGCCGCATCAAAGGGGTAATGTCTAAATCTTCTCCATCATCAGTTGCAACCAGTCTTACTTGCGTTATTTCCCCCTCGGGTTGCACTGATTCTCGCAGTTGTGCTGACTCCCCCTTATCCACCCTTGTGAAGGTGGATTCTCCGTCAATTTCTAGGCCATCAGCCCTCTTTCTCCTCCCTTCCTCCTTCTTCAGACGCTTCTCCTCCCTTCCTCCTTCTTCAGACCCTTCTCCTCCCGTCTGTGTTCCCTCTTCTCACTCGTCCTCCTTCCCTTCTTCTTAATTGGATAGGCTTCCTCATCTCCTTCAACCTATTTCTCTTTGATCTTCTTCTTCTTCTCTTCAGCCACTTCAGGCTGCTTTTCCGCCACCGCTCCCTCCAAAGTGACCCTGATGGGTCCCTCATAGGACTCTGCTTGAACAGTTTCCTTAGGATCCGAAACGGCCAGGGCGCTCCTTCTCGAAGCTTCCTCCATCTCCTCCTCCATCTCCTTCTCGAAGCTCCCTCCTTCCTTCTCCATGTTACTCAAAATACTCCCGAACACTTCTCTGTCGTCTCTTTTTTTTCTCTCGCTTTTAGAAGACAATGTTGGGAGTGAGGCACTCTCCGTGCTCTGCCCCTCCCTAATGCGGAGTGGTCCGACTGCTACAGGCTATCATCGAGGTTTTCTTACGATTCGAGGGATGGTTTGTGGCTGGGCGGCGAGACGACAGTTTGCTGCAAGGATTGTCGCCTCTCTTACAGTGATTTTGGCTTGCGAGGGTGATGAGGGTAAAGAAGATGGATGGGAAGACTGGTCGGCGATGGATGAACTGAGTAAGAAAGCTGAGAAATACTTGGGGTTTTAAGAAGAGAGTAAGTCTGGGTATGCAGAGCTGCTAGGGTTTCTATTCGCAAAAGACTCAAATAGGCTCTCAAACGGAGGAAGTAGGAATTTATAGGTTGGGCCTTGATGGGCCCAACGCAAATTCCACAGTGGCGGGCCTCGAGGTACTCAAAAAGCCTACCGCCACACTCCTCACATTTATGAGTCCACAGAGAAGTACATCCTTTCATCTGCGAAATCATCATTTCCTTGGAAGCCTAAACGATTGGACTACTCTATTTGCAAAAAGAATTTATCTTTGGTGTTTTATTCGGAATGGCGCAAGGTTAAGAATCAACGCAATACTTCCATCAACGCAAATGCATCTTTGCAGAAGACGGGCAACAACGCATGTATCAGCGCAACACACCCCCCGACTCAATACATTTCTGGAGGACGGGTGTACTGTATTTCTACTGGCGCAACACTACCTCAACATAGTGCGTTTTCGCTAAGGACGGACGAAAAATACATACGTGCGCAACACACCCCTCAACGCAATGCATTTGGGTTGGCTGAACGCAAAGTGTCTCTTGTTAGCACAAGATGCACCCATCATCGCAATGCATACTGGATGTTGATTGTTATTATTATTATTATTATTTTCATCAACGTAAGCCACAAGGACTTTGCGGTAATAATTCTCTTCTTATTAAACAATCATTCACCAAAATTTAAGAATAACACATTTAATACAGAAAAGTAAGAAAATTAAAGAAAGCATGGAAATTAACGCAAGTGAATTAAATGAGAGATAATTTCATAAACAATAAAAGCAAATCTAAGGATTAAATAACAAGATTCATAAAGCAATAACGAAGGTGATTAAGAAAGCATTTAAACATAGAATTTAGAGATATGGACTGGCAGACAATTTTCCATGAAGAACGCAATCCACACCTCCGCAGGCGGTCAAGCTTGCCTGCACAATGTCGTCAAGGAAATTCCTTCCCGTGAGATCCTGGGGCTTCAGAATTGCTTGGCAGCGTTCCAGGTGTTCTATTGCGTAGTTCAACTGCCAGTTGCCCAACTTGGACCTCCAAGTTTCTGATTGAAGACGCCTGCGATTGCATTACAACATCGTTTTTCTCAATATATTGCTTGAGCAAGGACTCCAATGAATTTCCAGAGGTGTTTGAGGAGGATGGTTGGTGTTGCGGTTGTCTCTATTGACCTTGATTCTGGTTTTAGTGAAAAGGTGGAGGGTTTCCTCGATTCCCGGAGTTGCTATTCTGATGATTACTCGGCCCACCTTGGTTATGATTTCCTCCCCAACCGAAGTTGGGGTGATTCCTCCAACTAGGATTATAAGTGTTGCTGTACGGATTATTTTGGATAGCACACACTTGCTGCGGGTTTGATGGGCACATTTCCACCGCATGGCCCCCTCCACCTTGGACGCAACTTATTGCGGCCACTTGTGCCGGTGCATTGTATTGCTCTGATCCTTGGGAGGGCACCTTGATTAAATGGATTCTAGAAGAGAGGTCACCGTGGCCATCTGGGCAGCCAAAGTTGTCATTGTATCCGCAGGTACAATAGCATTATCATTTCTTCTTCTCTCGGAGCCTCTTCCTCCGTACCCGTCATCTATCCAGTCATCCATATTTTGCAAGATGCGGTCAAGGATGACCTTGGCTTCAATGTATGTTTTGTCCATACATCCCCCCGCAGCGGAGGCATTAGTAACAACTTGCATTGATCTGTTCAGGCCGTTGTAAAACGTTTCCATCAGAACGCAATCGGGTATCCCGATATGCGGACAATTCTTCACCAATCTTTTAAATCGCCCCCAGGCGGTACTTACGGTCTCGTTATCCATCTACTCGAAGTTTAGCACACATCCTTTCGTCTTCTTGCGTTGACTGTTGGAGGGAAGAACTTCTTCATAAACCGTTCCACCAACTAATCCCAGGAAGTTATTTCATTTGGCTCCAATGAATGAGCCCACCTCTTAGCCTCATCCCTCAAGGTGTATGGGAAGAGGTAAAGTCTGATACCTTCTGAGGTTACGCCAGGGATGGAGAAATTACTGCACATCTCGACAAAACTGGTCAGATGGGCATATGGGTCCTCACTTTGTAGACCACCAAACTGCCCCATATTCTGAATCATTTGGAGCATGACTGGCTTAATCTCGAAACATGCGTTCTCTTCAACTATTGGATGTGAAATTCCAGGCGAGAAATCATAAAGATTGGGCGCCGCATATTTCCTCATTGGGATGTTGCGGTCAGCGGCAAGAAAAACGAGATCTTGCGCTGGTCGGTTTACCCCTAGATTTACTTCGGGTGCCTCATTGTTATTATTGTTGTTTTCTGCCATGTTGGCTTTCTTTCACCTTGCTCTTTTCTAGTGTGCCCTTGCGCGAAACGTACGCTCGATCTCTGGGTCAACTTCAAATTATGGATCAGTTCCAGTACTCATAAACCGTCAGTCTGTTCTTCGCATTAAACAGACAGTATAAGATCTGTCCTGCAAAATACCACAAAAGTACTCAACACTAATCGTTACCAATCCCCAGCAACGACGCCATAAACTTCGTACGCTAAAGATTTATCTTACAACATGTGAACAAACATGAATGAATGAATGAATGAATCTTGCAAGCTTATGTTGCTATAAACTTGATGACATAGAAATGGAATGTAGATGGAATGTTATGCTGTGTTATCGCTTATGCACACTACTTCTAAATAGGCGTTGTTAATGATAGGCTTGTAGTATGCGATAGAGTAATGCGTGTCACAAGTTTCCTTGCACTGAAACAAGTATAATTCCAACGCAAGTTTCTCAGAATAATTTGAGGTCGAAAACAGGGATTGTTTTCGTTAATGTTACTTTTGTGATACGTACGACCGGTACAATTAATAAAGAATTAGTTTATACAAGAATATAAAGTGCGATGAAAATAAAATTGCGTTGCATTGAAAATAAAATCCTAAACTAATATGATACAAGATACAAAAAACATGATTCATAGAGAAAATGGATTATGGATGAATGGAAATAAACAGAAAGATGACAATGAAAATAACCATAACATTTAATACTAAGATTAAGCGTTCGATACATGGTGTGAATGAAAGATTAAGAAGATGAATACAAGTGATGAAATAGATATTAGAAACAAATACAGTAAAGTGTCAACGTCTTGACATAGATCGTGGGCGGAGGTTTTGCTTGTTAGCGTGTGGAAGTAATGGGGAGGAGAGCTTCCTTCCCAGGCTTGCTCTTCTGGTAGAAGTGACCTTCATACAGAGCTTCAACGAGGGGGATCAGAAGGATTTTTACCTGGAGACTCACCTCTCGACCTTGTCTCTTGATTATCCCAGATCCACTCTGGAAATCGCTTCAGACCAGTCTCTCTCTTAGATCAGTATATACACGTCTCTATGTATTCAAGTATATCTTTCAGTGAATTTGCAGAAGCTATTTATAGGTGAAGCTTAGCTCTTTGACTTCGTGGTCCCCACTTTATGGTTATGGTAGTTCTTGAAATGGCGGAGAGAATATTCCTTCCGTTACGCAATCAACCTGTCAGAAATGCACAACCGAAAGCTGTACATTTGCCAGAATCCTCCACAAATGCGTTGCTCTTTACATCCTCGATCGATCGCCGCATGCGGTGTTATTTTTTATTACCGCATGCGGTTGAAATTGCGTTGATCGCTAAGCCCTTGATCGATTGTCGCATGCGCCGTCATTGCGTTGATCATCTCTTCATTCCTGAATGATGGGCGCAATGCGACGTAGATGCGTTGTTTCTTTTTATCTTTGAGCCATTAACGCATGCGGTGATTGATTTCCTGCAAAACAGAAATTAAAATACTCTATTCTACCATCACAATGGTGTTAGTGGTGTATCGACGACATTTTATAATTCTCACATTTCTTAGCCAATTTCTATACTATCGACGCAACTTTTCTTTCTTTTTACCGCAATATCTAAATAAAACAGTATAAATAACTTGTATTTCTACAAATTATCACCTCCCTTCAGAAAGTGTTTGCATGGGTCAATACAAAGGGGAACTAGCAAACTATTCATAGTAGATGGGAGAAGGACGTGTGTCAACGTATCCTATGGTCTCCTTCAATAGGTTGCACTGTGAGATTCCTATGATCTTTCTGCGTGTCATCTTAAAGCAATCACCCATTCGAAGGGTCTGATCATAGGATTCGGAACAACGCAAACTCCAGTAGTTGATAGTGTTTCTTAGGTTAATCTTCAACAGTTGCCTTTCCTTATGCTAGCCTGTTGAAACGTACCTCTGGGATCCAAAAATGGTAAGGTCACACTTATGGGTTGAATTAAGCTAGTTAATGAATCCTTGGTAAAAAAAAGGTAGCTAAGAATTATAGGAATAAAGTTTATTCTAGTACTAGTAATTAGTTGAGATTGCCTTAATTCAGAAGAGGGGGTAGTTGATTACGGTTCTTTGGTTGCTTGTATTTTGCTGAATTGATTAGATACTTGCATTTTGTGTGATGAGTTAACTTATTTATAAATATAGCAAAATGTCACTGTACATCAGCGATAGACTGCGATAGACATCTATCCCGGTCTATCGACATCTATCACTATCAGTGGCATTGCGGTCTATCGTGGTCTATCATTGATAGATAATGACATTTTGCTATATTTGAAAATATTTTTAGTAGTTTTACCATTTAAAACTACCCTATAAATTTCATTATATTTTACACACTTCTCCTTAAAATTGTTTTTCAGCAAAAGTCAAAAGTTAACATTTATAATCCCCAAATAAGATTGTCATTACTCA
>NC_052355.1:8786945-8892833 GCF_009727055.1 Benincasa hispida | reverse complement strand
AAGCTTTGGTGTGAGCAGACGAACGGTTAGGGAAAGTATAGATCGTGTACAACCGATCTGGGAAAAGTGGGAAGAAGTCGAGAGACCTTCGTATTGGTCAAATGTGCTCATCGTCGTAATTAGAATAAGCATATGTGATCGTCTAGCAACATAGCTATGCAATCGTTGCAGTCTAATCGTTTAGCTTTTGGTTGATTATACACGATCGTTTACCTTGGCTACAAGCGATCTTTGAGCAAAGCTTGATGTCTTTGTGAAATACACCATGTTAATGCTATTAAACAATTGCATGTTGATAAGCTAAGCACCTGCATCGATCGTTGTTCCGTATCGCCACCTGGGCACGATCAGTGTTTTATCTAGCACCAGCCGTCGTTTTAGTAATATCTGTATTTACTTGACGACTTCCGTGATTTCTTATTCGCCAGAGAGAAAACCTCAAATTTTTTTTTCAAACAATTTTGTTAAAACATTATGTCTAATACAATCTCTTTTTTAAAATAGGAAACCGATTTCCTTCCTTTTAAACTCACGGTTACCGTGATCAATAACACCCACTACAATTCTTAGTTATATTAAAAATAATACTAATCTATACTAATTAATTATATTATTATAAATTATAGAAATGATAACCAACTTATCATAGTTACCTATATTTTATACATATAGTTTTAATAATTCTCATCTCTAAACATAATAAAACCATAAGTTCTTTTTTCTATCCATGGTACTTAGTAAATGTAAATCTCATTTACATCAATCGCTCCATTTATCATGTAGCTTAATACATCATACCAGTATTAGTAATCATCATATAAATCAAAATAGCATTCTTGTCAATATTGAACATTTTATCAAATTTCAACACAAGAACTTGGATCCTGTCAACACTGAATCCAACACAGCGTGTACACAAGGGAGGACCTCTCATAATGGACTTGTAAGATCCGATAGCTCCAACCGATACGTGAATAACTGATGCCTAATACTCATATATAGTCATGGGTTATCCCATCCGATACACATTAAACTGCCAGGCACTCCACTAAAGACATGACAGTTGAACTCTCTCACTATAGATATAATTATTGCGTCCTCTTCTTACCCATACTCCAATTGACTTATTTTCGCAACTTAACTACCAAGGATAAATGCAAGTTGGTATGGAGCATCGCTCGAAACATATCAGTTAGGAACAGGTCGATGAATCACGTTGGCGAATTTATGCCCCTGTAGTTACATCTGTCTACATTCAAGTAACTCACTAATCTTCTCTAAATGAAATATCATAAGATACATAGGTATCAACTATGGACTGAGTCTTCTCTTCCAAAGAGAATTTTGTGGCCACTATGTCCCAAAGCACCCAAGAATCAGCCTTTAAGGCAGAATTCTGCTCTACTTTTCTGCTTCGGGAAACAGAAGTGATTTCATCTTGTGAATATGAATTCTCAGCTTCCCAAGATCTAGACAAGTCCACCAAAAAAAAGGTAAGAGGTTGCTATGTGAGTTTGGCAAACTTTGGCACTTTCAATCCAATACTCCAATACAAGAAGACCTGCCCTCAAAAGGCAACGAGTTCACAAACCACTCAGATGTATAAGGTCGTGTCACAATGTCGTTGCCTAGGTGAGAATTCAAGTTACTTCTAGTCATCAACGATGTTATATATCAGAGTCTAGTCATCTCGTGGTCCAGTCTTATACAAACTCTTTGTATAGCGGAAAACCCTCCTCCACATCTCCGACACGAATGGTCAGGATCTACCATCATGTAGTAGTTTTACAATACTTACAAACCTCTACAAAGTGGGTCATAATCCGTAGTGTCAACCAAAGATCTATGTGCTACTCCGCACATTAATCCTTATAACTCCAATATCGATTTAGGTTATCACTTAAGGCATAGATCCAACTTTGTATATTCACATATACTGCTTAAGTCCACATAAGATAACCAACGGAGTTTGTGTTATAATCATGGATTGACGATAAATGCCAGAATTAAATAACACTTATTTATTCATTGAACAATGAGTGTTATCTTTACAAAACAGACGAGAATCTGGGAGAATTAGGTACACCAATTGCCAAACCATCATCCCTACCGACTCGCACCCGATTTGCCTTTTTATTCTCCTCTTTCCTCACACCGACCTGTCGTCCTTGCTAAACTCCCTCTTTTTCCCCACTGGCAAATTGTGCACATGGTCACCTAATGATTACTCACGAGTTGAAGTCGACATCTTCAATCGAAGGTTTGCTTTGCCTCTCCCTACGATTGATTGGGTCCTGCCAATCGAAAATCCACTATGGAGGCAATGCTTTAACTACTCCGTTTCTGAAAGAAAGCAATGGATCTTGAAATCAAAGATCTTATCTCAAATCATATCTTGGGATCCTTTGTTATTCAATATGTCACCAATAGTCACTTCTTATTGGTATAAAATAAGATATGGTGTCTATAAGAGATCGTTTACTCTGCGGGAGTTTCTAATATCTGGATACCCTTCCAAAAAAATGCAGAAAGGATCATGCACATTATGAACGGATTGTAGTCAGTTCTGAGATCATAAGGCCAGTTGATCTTCATTGTGAAGGTTTTCCTATTTAGAATCAGTTAGTATTACTTTGTAAAACCTTCAGCATCCCATTTGTTATTATAACCATCGAAAATTTGGAGTCCATTCTTATGATTGGGTGTGTATATATTTTTTATGGTTGGGATTCAATTGTCAGCTAGGCTTCAATAATCCTTCTTAAATGCCACCTTCATAAGGACGTCTATTATGGATCAACCACCTGGGTATGTTTATTCTACTTATCCTAATCATGTCTGGCAAGCTGTGGCAAAGCTCTATAATGGCTTAAAAGAAAGGGCATCGTGTGTGTGGAATAACCATGTTTAAAGACTACACTGAATCTCTTGGAGTTTTGCTTAAAACAATAATGGCTGATTCTTTCCTTGTATTATCTATTACCAAGGTCTTGTAACTGTGATTTGTTGGTTTATGTCGATGATTGTTATTGTGACTGTTAATTAATGTTCCTCTATCAATAATTTTTATGACCACTTTGTGTCGAAAGTTTTTTTCTAAGATCTAGGCCTTTAAAATTAATTCTGGCTATTAAGGATTCTCGTCTTAATTCTATGCTTATTGGCTTACTCAGTCTACCTACATTTGAAGATCTTTTGAATTAAACTAAATCTTACATCCTTGAAATCGCCTCGACGCCCTCTGTTGTTGGTTATGCATCTCTCCAATCTCATATGGTACTCCCTATCCGATCCTTTTGTTTACCGCAACACCGTATTGAAGCTTTTGCATACTTAACGAATACACGACTTGACATTGCCTATATCGTTAATCACCCTAAGCCCACTGTTTCTCAAGCTCGACGGATGTTCATTGGCAGACTATTAAACGAGTTTTTCGTTTATCTTAAGTGGCACAAAAATACTGGGTCTCTTAATCTCCCTATATGAGACTCTCCGTATCAAAAAGCTTACTCTAATGCTGATTGAGAATCCAATGTTGATGCCATAAAATTCTATTGCTGCCTATTGTGTCACCTAGGGCAACATTTAGCTTCCTGATTCCTCAAAGAAAAACATGACGTGGCCTACTCAAGCCTGAATTTGAGTTCGAGCCTTAGCTTATGCTCTGCTGAAATAAATTGGCTCAACAGTTACTAGTGAACTCGGTGTTCCGTAACTCCAGATTGGCCCATCTTATTGTGTGACAAGCAATTAAGTTTTGGGGCTTGTCATTTCTTTATGCCAGACAACACATTAGGAATTTCGTAACTTTCATGACTTGATTTTGAAATTTTGTTTTTTGTCTATATTCTACAGTGGATATTGTGTTACCGCGCTCGTTTTCGATGGGATTTAGGTCATTACTTATTATATTTTACCGACACGCAATACAGGGGTTTGATCCCCAGCGAACCATATGAATGTGTGTCTCAATTTTCATTTTAAAGAACATTGAAAACTCAGAGTAGGAAACATGGATAAACTAAATTAATTGTGTTTTCTCCTTGATTCCAGAGGGAAAGGGAATTTGAAATTCACCTTTGAAGTAACCGAGTTCTTTCGCTTCCTCTCCACACACCATGACTCAAGCAAAACTCCTTAGAAGAACAGCAACCCAAAAATGGTACATTAGCAATGGCACACACCAAAAACGTTCTCCTTATTAAGGATGAGGAACAATCAGAGATTGAGGCCTCTGATTTTTAATTTTTGGGTGAGGGAATTTACCTTTCAGAGAGAATCATCACAGAGAACATCTAACACTACATAAGAGTTTCTCTTTGGAGGATGGAGATGCGAGGAAGAAGATATATTTTTCATTTTGTTCTTTATGTTCTGTAAAGTCAATGAAGGAATTAGGGTTAAAGGGAGTTATCCCTCACCTTTTTTCTATTTAAATTAAAATTATAAATTTAAATTGAATTTTAATATATAAATATTAAACGTCCATATATATTAACTAACTTTAATGATATATATATATAGATATAAAACTGTATATGTTTACCACAAATAACATATAACCTATAGTGTATATTATCACATATAATATAATATGATTGTTTATTATTCTCTTCATTCAACCTATAGTAATTTTATGAATCAATAATCATATTAATTTAGTACCTAATAGTTTTGTATACGTGAGAGGTCACATTATCCATATGAATTAATATTTGAATTGTTTATTCAAATATTTAACTTCTTTCATTAGAAACTTTATATCTATGAATGTATCATTGGTTTTGGTTTAAAAGACATATATTTCTAATAATCAATTCCCTCAAAATCGTGTTGATTATTGCTTTTAATGCTCATTTTGTAGGTAAACACAGTCCCGAAGGCAATTAGGAGTCATTCCAAGAAATTGAGCTATAAAAGGATAAACAATGACCACGAAAGTCAAAAAAAGTTGAAAAAGAATCAAAAGAAATTACCAAAATGCATTAATACCCAACGTCACGACCCTAGAGAAGCATTGAGCAACGCTCTGAAAGACAGAAGGCATAATTTAACATTCAAAACAGGGTAAGTGTTGCAACTGCTCGCGAATTTAGACGCAAATATTCACGCGCATGGGCGCCTCATGCAACTCAACGTCGAGGTAGTGTCATGTCTCAAGCGCAACGCTTCTTGGCCCTTTTTGCGAATTTTAGCATTGTAATGCTAAGCCTCAGCATCACGACGCTACTTTGCAAGTATAAAATAGTTTTTTCTTTTCATTTTTGAAGTAGAAAGCACGATTCCGATGGAGTTCTAGAATTTCTCTATAGTATCATTTCGTCTCTATGGTAATTTGTTTCTCACTTAGGTTGGATTTTAAATTTCTTTCGGATTGTAAGAAAATCAATTTGTAATTCTTCATGAATTTGTCTATGGATTTGTGAAGTAAATCTGAATCTTAATTTCTATTTAGAGATTCTTGCACATTCTTTTGAAGTTTTCTATTTATCTTTATCATTTGCAATCTGATTTTGAGCATTCTTGAATCTATTTTTATTTCTTGAAGCTGTTGAATGATCTATAATCTTTAAACAGTTTAGCCTAGATGCTTGGTATTGTCACAATCGAGATTGAATGCATTTGCTCTTAATGTGTTCGATAGAATGCTTTAGCTAAGATTAAAAGAAGGCATTAGTAATTGTGTGTTTAATGGCTATCCTAGGGATGCACTAATTACAGTTTGAAGAAAATTCGATTAATCGAGTAAGCTATCTTGACAATTGAATCGGCGCAATTGAATCGTAGAACTTGATGCGCGTGTTTTCCTTCTTCTATATTGCGTTATCGAACCCCAATAGAGATAGAAAACATGTAGTGAGTAGGGTTACGCCTATCCAACCATTGGTCAATGATTAAGACCCCGTTTTATCGCTTTAATCAGTTAAGCTTGGTTAAGGAAAAGATTAAATAACCTTTCCCCTGTGGATTTCCTCTTACTTCCATTTAAACTACGAGTTAGTTTAGGTTGTTGTTTGAGCTTTACAAAATTTGTGTTGCTCTGGTTAGGTTAGAACTAACGACACCTACTTAGCAACCGAAAATCATATACCATTAAATCTTAATTATAACTTATAATAATTACTTCCTTCAAATTAATTTGGAGACATTCAAATTATCTAAAATTAATTTGAATTCTCACTAATCCATATTGAGCTAACAAGGGGACTCTTATGAAACCTAATAGATTGAACTTCCAAGTGATACTCTGATTAATTATTAAACTCTTTAAATTAAATTAATCAAACTTCCATTAACTGTCGGTCACTCCACTAAAGACCGATAACTATACTTCACTACAAATATATTTCTTGTCCATTGGATAATAACCATTAAAAATGCGTTTGAACCCTTCAGCAAAATTGCTTTAAGTAGAATTTGGGTCAAAATTTGATTGTCTTTTACCCCTATAGTTACGTCTAACTCTTTAAGTACCATTGAACCCTCTAATGAACAAATAATTATATCTAATTATAATCGAACCGCTCTCAGGCTAGAAAGAGTGTGAACCGCCAATTGTTCAAGCCTCGGAATTAGCCCTTTAAGGAAGCAATTATCTACTTCCCTACAATAGGGAAGGAAGTGGAATTGCTTCTTGGTGTAGTTGTGTTCCAACTACTAAATCAGATGAATCCCCGAAATGAGGGCGTAGGAGCTTATTGTGAGTTGACAAATCTAGCCATCTCAGCGCAATACCAAATCAAAGGATAGGAATAGCCTGCTCAAATTGTCTCCACATGAATGATCATTGATTAGATCATTTGTAGCACCTTACAAAATTATAACAACTACATAGTGGGTCGTATCATAGAGTCACTGCAATATAAAGTACTGCAACCTTCATCTCATCTACTATAGTTGGCTGTTTTGGTTACACTTTAAACTATGAGTGACCTATATGTCTTCCGATACATGTTAGAGTTACATCTAACTAATCTTGGATATTAGTTTATTGATTTTGGCGTTGAATCAACTAAAATGTCAATAGATACACTTATTTTTATTTAGATAAAGTAATACGTTTGTGACAATTATTACATGACTACAAAGTTCCTGAGATTTATGACATCAACACCAACAGAACACAATAAATTACCAACGGGGCATAAGAAATCATGAAAAATGCAAATTTGTTTTGAACAAGCTTATGCATTCACTTATTACCATGATGGTTCTAATGTGGCCCCACTTCGTTTTCGTCCTCTCTGAGTTTCTTTAGGGTTTCTATTCTACCTCGTTCGTATAAATTGAACATGTGCTTATGGTAATGTCAATATAGGAAAACATCAGAAAAATTTGCCTCTCTGTCAGCTCCCTCCCTTTCCTTTTTTCTTCTAAGTTTTCTTCTGGCTATAGGCCTACAACCATTTTTATGGCAGCAGATCTCCTCGCCGGTGGTGGCGTGGAAATTGAGAGGAAGGAGGAGAGAGAGAAATCAGGGGAGGGCGCTGTCGCAAGTAGGAAGGAAAGATGGGGTTTCCTTTTTTTCTTTGTATTCCTAAATTTTTTCATTAACCTTTTTTCTTTTAAATTAACTGTCACAGTTTTTTTCTTCTTTTTTTTTTTCTTTTTTTTTTCTTTTTTTTTAATTTTACTTCTATTTTCTTTTTTTACCTCATGTATGGTCCAAAACGAAACACCCCGAACAAAGCCCACCCTCTGGATTCTCACAATGAGAATACCAAGGTCGCCTTGTTGGTGGTGTCAGACATAACTCGACATCGTCGAGGTTTTCTGGAGGCCGTTCGTGGTGCTTTGGAGGAGTTCATTCATGGTGTTGCGGAAGAGTTCGTGTCGTGGAGGAGATCGTGATCGAGGAGATCATTGAGGACGAGCACGAAGTGTTCATGCTGTGTTCTACGATGTTGTGGTCGTGTAGATCGAGCGCTCATGGTTGCTGTTGTCGATTAAAGTGCGCATCGGAGCGTGGAGACGCTTTTGCTGTTGTTAGTATAGTTTTTCCCTCTGTACATTTGTTGTTTCATTTTGTAATTTCTCTGTAATTTGCATAATCGTTTATGTTTAAAGTCGACTGTAAATGTTATGTTAATTCATGATTGTAATGTGGAATAGTCTTGTTTCTGCTGCTCACGGAAATTTCGAGTGTCGATTTCCTTCAATTGGTATCAGAGTCAGGTTATTTGATATTCCAAATTACAAATCTGAATCGAACGGTTTTTACAGTCGCGATGGGTTTTTGCATTTGTATTAACCGTTTTCTGCATTTGTGGATGAATGTGATGAATGTTTCAGATATAAATTGTCTTTTTTTTTAAAAGCTTTCGTTATTACAAAGTGTTAATTGTAAGGGTCCCTGTGTTTTCGAGCGAAATTAACTTTGTAATCGAGTCTGTAATTTGAAAAGTTCGAGTTCATCGAGTCATTCGTGATGAAGCTTCGGCGCATGACGATGCAATTCTCAACGAAGAAGAAGACCAAACGTTGGTCGGATCGTGTAGCCTCAGGTAAACGATCGTAGGGATTTTACTAAGCGATCGTTTAGATTTTTTGTTCTAGACGGTCGTGTAGTATTTTCTAATCGATCGTTTAGCTAATGCTAAGCGAATTGGATAAATCGTTTACCATATTATGTAGCGTTGGTTGCACGATCACATAGGCACTGGAGGTAGGCAATCGTCGTGGGAGCATGCGATGCTCATTGTTTAGTATAAGGCGCGTGCTAGACGATCATGTAGTTAGCAAGCTTCATCATTTAGTTACTACCTATGCAATCACGCGTATGCAATATGGAGGCACTGGCTATGCGATCGCTTAGGCGATGGTGCTTCGCGGCATCGTAGTTGCTTAGACAATCGTGGAAGGCAGGCGATGTGTGGAGTGCACTAAATGATCGTGTACTTCAGGATTCATCACTTAGTAAAGGTACACGATCGTGAAGTAATAACTAAATGATCGTTTGGATTTTTCTAGACGATCGTATAGTAAATGTTAAACGATCGTTTAACTTTGGAGCGCTGATAAGCGATAGAACGAAGTGTTTGTTTTATCGTGTAGACGATCGCGGGGTGCTTTGTACACGATGGTTGGTTGGAGAAGCGATGCTTTACCAAGCGGTTCAAGACCCGGTTCGCCTGTTTGAACCGGAGACTCCTTGTCTTTGTAATAGTTAGCTTCTTTTTTGTGTTTCTAAGGAAATTTCACCCGGTTCATCAACTTTTATTGCTTATACATGTGATGTATGGTTCTTATATGTCAAAGTGTTTGTCATATAGTTAAAAACCCACCTTCATGCATCATGTATTATAAATGTTATAATATTGCATGAAGAAATTACTAGAAAGCATGCGCATGCATCATGAAATATAAGGGTTATATTTTGCATGCATTGAGCATTATCATGCATCATCCTTTTATTATAATTATTATAGTCTAAGGGTGAATGGAAACATGTTTTGCTTGTTTCAATTCTGTTTTGTATGAGTGTTATATAAAAGAAGTAGCAATGAATGGACAATGCATTGTGGTATGGGTTAGCTTAGCATTGTGGTTGTTTCCGTTTATAAGTGTTATAAAGGAAATTAGACCTAAAATCAATAATTCAGAGTTGCATGCGGACTTAAGGTGAACTCAAGTTTTTTAAAAGGGTTTTAAAATTGGATTGAGATAGACCTAAGTTCAATGGTTCTAAAGAGTTTAGTAACCTAGATTAATCTTTTAAAATCGGTTTAATAAGATTAAATTAGTTGGCATAAAAGATTAAATTTATTGTAAACCTATTTATAAGGGACTTTTGTCTAAGGCGGGTTCTGGCTAGGCTAGGGTTCTTAAGTTGACGGAAACGTAACACCCCTACCTAGGAAACTACCTGGAAAGGTGAATTAGATAGATTTTCAACAAGCATGCGACGTTTTGGTCAAAGAATCCATTAAAGAGTTTAATGGATGATGATCAAAAGTTGTTCAACTATCCAAGGTAAAAGTTACTCTTTGGAAAACCTAAAAGTCACTTAGTTAAAATCCTTAGCCGTGTTTTTTCTAAGTAAACTAAACTCTAGGTTATAAAATATTCAGTGGGAGGAGGAGGCGTATCAGATATGTCTATGATTCCACTCACGTTTCTCCCTGTATGTTCACACCGTGAGATTCAAGCTTGGCCTCGAGATGCTCCAGGATGCATCCCCCTTAGGATGGTGTTTGCATGAGTCAATATCAAGGTGGACGAAGAGAGTATTTATAGTAAGTGGGTGAAGGGTGTGTGTCAACACGTCCTATGGTCTCTGTCATTGGTTCACACCGTGAGATCATTCTGTATGCCCTTGTGTCGCCCTGGTAACGGCCCCCTTAGGAAGGGTTTTGTGCAGTTGGTCAATATCAAGGTGAACTCCAAAAATGGATAGGGTCACTTTAGGTTTTTCCCCAATCGATTTTTTTCCCTTAGGATTGGCCTTTTGGGATGGACCTCTAGGGCTTAAAATGGCGGGTCACACTTATGGGAGATTGTTAAGTAAGTTAATGATCTCTTGGCCAAATCAATGATAGCTAGTTGTTATAGGAACAAGAGTTGTTCTGGTATTAATGACTAGTTGAAAACTTCTCAATTCAGAGGAGGGATAACTGACCTCCTTTAGGTGGCTTTTATCCTAAACCTTTGAAGCGTCATTGCGAAACTAAATGTCACACGGGGTTCATGTTAGTTTTGCTAAAACCTTATTGGATGTTGTTTTGTTTTACAATGGGTATTTGCTTAAAACCTAACGTAGGTCAATGTGTTTTTCTTTTCAGAAACTCGTTAGTATTTCTATTTAAAGCTTTTAAAAATGACCGATTATTTACAATGGAAAGAATCGTGTGAAATGACTTTCGTGGCAAGCGATCTCCATCCCACTACTTTCCAAAAGAGAAGACAAGACAGTAAATATGATTTATTGGTCTTGGAGACATGTCTGGTAGAGAATGATGATTCTACCTAGATTCTTGATTCAGGTGCTACCAATCATGTCAATTCCTCTTACTAAGGATTTAGTTCCTGGCAAACGTTGCCACAGGGAGAGATGACTCTTCGAGTCGGTAATGGTGAGGTTGTTTAAGTTGTTGCTGTAGGCAGGCTGAAGTTATTTGTTAACAAGAAATGTTATCTGTTACTGGATAATGTTTTCGTAGTTCTTCATATTAAGAGGAACTTAATCTCAGTTTCTTGTCTCATTGAACAAGGCTATACCGTCTCCTTTTCTGAGAATAAAGTGTTTATTTTCAAGAATGGAATGGAGATTGGTTATGGTTTAATGGAAGATAACTTATATGTACTAAGGCCGTTAGTCATAAAAGCCTTGTTTAAAACTAAAATGTTTAGTACGACAACAACAGCTAAAAGACCAAAGGTTTCTCCAAAGGAAAACGCCCATCTTTGGCATCTTAGTTAGGTCACATCAACCTCAATAGGATTGAGAAGTTGGTGAAAAGTGGACTTCTAAAGAGTTTGGAAGAAAACTCCTTGTCGGTATGTGAATCATGCCTTGAAGTCAAGATGACCAAATGACCTTTTACTAGAAAAGGTTACAGAGCCAAGGAAACCTTGGAGCTTGTACATTCAGACCTCTGTGGTTCGATGAATGTTAGAGCTCAAGGTGGGTATGAATATTTCATCTCTTTCATAAATGATTATTTCAGGTTTAGGTATCTCTTCCTAATGCAACGTAAGTCCGAAGCCCTTGACAAGTTCAAGAAGTACAAGGCTGAAGTTGAAAACTTGTTAGGTAAGAAGATAAAAACAATACAATTTGATCGTGGTGGAGAGTATATGGACCTCAAATTCCAGAACTATATGATAGAACATGGGATTGCGTCCCAACACTCGGCTCCTGGTACACCTCAGCAAAATGGTGTATCAGAAAGGAGAAACAGGACCTTGTTGGTCATGGTTCAGTCTATAATGAGTTATGCTCATCTTCTAGACTCGTTTTGGGGTTATGCAGTGCAGACTGCATGTTATTTCCTGAACACCGTTCCCTCAAAAAGTGCTTCTAAAACACCTTTTGAGTTATGGACGGGCTGTAAAGGTAGTTTACGCCACTTCAAGATTTGGGGCTATCTGGCACATGTGCTAGCGACTAACCCAAACAAGTTGGAACCGTGTTCGAAGGTTTGCCTCTTTTTGGGCTACCCCAAGGAAACGGAAGGAGGATACTTCTATGATTCAAATGAGAACAAAGTGTTTGTTTCCATTAATGCTATCTTCTTAGAAGAAGATCACATGAGGGATCATAAGCCACGAAGTAAGCTCGTTTTACGTGAGATCTCAAGTGAGACTGAGACTACTGAGGGTTCAACAAGAGTTGTTGAATAGGTCGACAGATCAACAAGAGTTATTGAGGTCAAGATGTCTAGTCAACCAGCTGAAGAGTTGAGACTGCCTCGACGTAGTGGGAGAGTTTTGAGCCCACCGGATTGCTACATGGGTTTGATTGAAGCCCAAAACATCATTACGAATGATGAGGTCGAGGATCTATTGTCTTTAAGAAAGCAATGGAGGATGTTGACAAAGAACAATGGGTCAAGACGTTCCTCAAGTATCTTCGGAGAACGAGGGACTACATGATTGTGTTTAAAGCTAAGGATCTGATCCTTACAGGATACAACGTTGCTGATCCCTTTACAAAGGCCCTCACGGCTAACGTGTTTTAGGGTCACCTGGAAAGTTTGGGTCTGTGGGACATGCGACAGCTTGTCTAGGGCAAGTGGGAGATGATACTGGGGTATGTCCTAGTTTATTATATATTGTACATTTTTATATTGTATTGTACATTAGTCTCACGAGTCATTAGGACAAGTGGGAGATTGTTGGGATTGGTGTCCTAATTCTCCCGGAGTCTTGTTGTTTTGTAAAGATACACATTGTTCAATAAATAAAATAAGTGTTATTTAATTCTGGCATTTACTCATATCCAATAAACAAAGCTCCTTGGTTATCTTATCTGAACTTAAGCATGTATATGTGATATATAAGTGGATCATGCCTTAAGTGATAACCTAAATCGATCTGGAGTATAAGAATTAAGGTGGGATACCTGATCTTGGTGACACTATGGATATGACCCGCTTTGTAGAGGTTTGTAAGTATTGTAAACTACTACAGATGGTAGATTCTGACCATTCGTGTGGAGATGTGGAGTGAGGGTGTCCTATACAAAGAGTTTGTATAAGACCTGGACCACGAGATGACTAGACTCTGTATATAACATCATTGATACTAGAGACTTGAATCTCACCTAAACGACCATAGGTGACACGACCTCAATCCTGAGTGTTTTGTGAACTCCTGCCTTTGAGGGTGGTCCTTTGATTAGTATTGGTTGAGAGTGGCCAGATTGCCAACTTAACATGCTTACCTTTTTGGGGACTTGTCTGATTTGGGAGCTGGGAACTCAATTCACAAGATGGAATTCACTCCTTTCCCAAAGCAGGGATAAGTAGAGAGATTGTTCTCTTAAGGGCTGATTTCGAAGCTTGAACATAGTGGTCACAACTTCTTTTTGGAAGAGAAGACACAGTCATAGTGGGACTATGACTTATGTTCATTAGAGAGATTAGTGGTACTTAAGGAGACAGATGTAACTACAGGGGCATAACGGTTATTGGCCCAGCTGTACTTACGAGCGATCTGTGAAGGGTTGTCATACTATTGATTGGTTAAGATGGACACATAATATATCTGTAGTGAGGAGAGTTCAACTGTCAGTCTTTAGTGGAATGCCTGGTAGTTAACGGATGGTGGATCCCATGACTAAATAGTTTAGTCAGTTATTCAGAATCGTTGGAGCTTCGGATCTACAGGTCCATGAAGTCCCCTTGGTAGCCTGGATTCATGTTGAAAGATCAAGTTCTTGGTGTTGATTTGAAATGTTCAAATTGACAAGAGGTATTTTGATTATATATGATATAATCGGTATGATGTATCAGATACATCTAATGGAGGATTGATGTAAATGAGATTTACATTAAGTACCATGGAATAGAAAAAAGAACTATGGTTTATATGTTTCATGAGATGAAATAATTAAAACTATAGTTAATAATATAAGTAGATAAGTTGCTTATATTTATATTTATAAATAATACTAATTATTAGATAATTAGTATTTTTTTTTAAATAAACCAAATATAGTGGGTGGTTATTGATCATGGTAACCGTGAGTTTTAAAAGAAAATCGTTTTCCTATTTTAAAAAGAGGGTTTACATAAGTTTTTTACAAAAGTTTGAAAAAAATTTGAGTTTTCTCTCCGCAAAAAAACTCATGGATTCGTCAAGTAAATATAGATTTACTAAAACGACGGCTAGGCTAGGTAACGATTGTGCAGGTGCAGCTAAACGAATCGTGCACTGTTTACTAAATGATTACATAGCTTTGCTAAACAATCGTTGGCCCAAGTAAACGATCGTGTAGAACAACAGAGCTAAAACGATCGCATAGCTTTTGCTAAGACGATCGGCATAGCTTTATTTAAACGATTGGGCATCGACCATACGATAGTCTCCGACTTCTCCCACTTGCCCAGTCGTGTACACGATCTGTCTTTCCTCCGTTCGTCTGCCTCACACAAAGTCCGAACAAAGCCACCCTCTGGATTCTCACATCGAGAATACCAAGGTCCCTTGTTGGTGGTGTCAAACTCAACTCGACATCGTCGGGTTTTTTAACGTCGTTGGTGGTGCTTTGGAGGAGTTCATTCGTGTGTTTGCAGAGGAGTTCGTGTTTGCAGAGAGATCGTTGAGGACGAGCGCGAAGTGTTCGGCTGTGTTTGTGCGGTGTTGCAGTCGTGTAGATCGAGCGTTCGTGATTGTTGTTGTTCGATCAAGTGCGCATTGGAGCATGAAGACGCTTCTACTGTTGTTAGTACAATTTTTCTCTCTTTAACATTTGTTGTTTCATGTTGTAATTTCTTTGTAATTTGCATAACCGTTTATGTTTGAGTCAACTATAAATGTTATGTTAATTCATATTGTAATTTAGAATAGTCTTGCTTCCGCTGGTCACGGAAATTTCGAGTGTCGATTTCCTTCAGATTCGATAATGAAGAGTGATTAAGTTGATTTAGGCAAGATATGCACACGTGGGGTCCGATAGTTAGGAGGTTGTGTTGAATTAAGGCTACGTGGGGACATGGTTGAGTTGAAGTAGAGCAAATGGACAGATTGGAGAGCTTAGGCCATTAGAAGGTAGAGAGGAGTGGGCCGTATGGTATGAGCTGGGATTGTGAGATGAGAAAGGCTGAATTTTTGTTAGTAATGGGCCATTTTGTTTAAGAGGTGGGTTTTGAACTATGGGCTAATATTGAGTTGTAATCTGGTCATCCCAAGGCGACAAAGGAAGATCATTTGACAAATTTGGGCCAGCTAGTAAATCACAATGTGATTCTGATACAAAATCTGTAGCAAAAGGAAAAGAAAGTTCATCAAATTCAACATGCCTTGATATAATAATTTTGCCTAATTTCAAAAGGCATTTATGCTCTTTATGTTGAGGTGTATGCCCTAAAGCCTCGTAATTTTATGTTAGTTGAATAAATGGTTGCTTAATTTTATATTACTTGTGCAATAATCCATTAATCTAAGATCCAAGGTTATCTAATGTAACTTAAACATGTATATGGAGACATACAGGTGGATCGTATTTAAGTGATAACCTAAATGGTTTGTAGTATATGAATAGGATTGGGTACCTTATCCTGTAACACTACTGATATGACCTGCTTTGTAGTGTTACAATTTTTATAAAGTACTACAAATGATCTGAACCTAATCACTCTTGTGGAGACATGAGTAGGGGTATCTTATACGAAAGTGTTTGTATAAAGACCAAACCACAAAAATGTTAAGTCTTTCTTTATAACGTTGCTGCTAAAAGAGACTTAAATTTCACCAAGATGACTTGACCTAATCCTAAGTGAGTTGTGAACTCCTGCCTATGAAGGCGATCCTTTGATTTGTATGGGTGAGAGTGGCCAGATTCGCTTACTCAATAAGCCTACCATTTTGAGGATTTATCTGATTAGGGAGCTGGGAACACAGCTACACAAGAAGGAATTCACTTCTTCCCTATAGTTAGGGTAAGAAGATAAATTACTCCCTTAAGGGATGATTCTAGGGATTGAACAATGAGGCACTCATCTTCTCCTAACCCGAGAGAGGTTCGATCATAGTTGAACTATGACTAATTATTAATTAGAGGGATCACTGGTACTTAAGGAGTTAGATGTAATTATAGGGAAAAATGGTAGTTTAACCCAACTATACTTACGAGCAATTTATGAAGGGTCAACGCATTGTTAGTTGGTTAAATCTAATGGACACGAAAATATATCTATAGTACGAAGAGATTAGTTGTTGGTCTTTAGTAGAGTGACCGACAATTAATGAATGTTGATTAATTTGATTAAAATAGTTTAATAAATTAATTCGTATGATTGAAGCTTCAATCTATAGGTCCATTAAGTCCCCTCATTAGCTTAATGAGGACTAATGAGAATCAAATTAATTTTGTTTAATTTGAATTGTTCAAATTAATTAAAGAGAATTAATTGGAAAAGATACAATTAAATAATGTACATATATACATTATATAATGTATGTTGATACATTATATGATTTTATGAGAGAAATAAATATTTGAATATGATTCATATGCTAAAATTTAATGTGAATATGATTCATATTAAATTTATATAGTTTTATGAGAGAAATAAATATTTGAATATGATTCAAATATTAATTATGTGAATATCATTCATATAGAAACTATATGTTAAAATTAATATGAATATGATTCATATTAAATTTATATAATTTGATGAGAGGGATTGTTATTTGAATGTGCTTCAAATATTACATTATATGAATGTGATTTATATAAAAACTATAGGTTATATGTTATACGTGATATAACATATAGTTTAATGTATATATATATTAAGTTAGTTAATATATATTTTTTGTATGATTATTATTCAAAATTAAAATTATTTGAATTTGATTTTTGAAATTAAAGAAGTGGGAGTTATAACTCCCTCAACCATTCAAATGGGAATAGGAGAAAGAAAGGTCCTGGTCTCTTTCTCTCTCTAATTCACCTTTCCTCTGTTTTCTGTAGAATTGTTCTCAGAAAATTAGGTGAATCTTCTCCTTCCCTCATGCCAAAATTAAGTGCAAGCCCACACCTCTGCATGATTCTCATCCCTGAAAATAACGAGAAAGACCCCGTGGTGGTATTCAGTTGCAGTGTTCATGAGATCAGGAGAAGCGACGTGAATGGGAGAGGAATGCAAAGATTTTGGTCTTCAAAAGATAGCATGACTACAATCCCTAATCTCTCTTCTCCATTTTTTTATTAAAGCATGTTGTAGTTTCTTGTTTAGAATGCATATTAAGTTACTTTTTTAAAAATTCTGTGTAAATTTGAAAACGGGAAATGATCCTATTTCCATCAGTGGTTTTCACAAACCTTCAAGTGGTATCAGAGATAGGTTTTTTTATTCCCCCTTTTTTTTAATCTCTAAAATTTAAAAATTCAGGTATATGGTGGGTACTGCATTTTTTATGTGTTTCATGTGATGAATGTTGGTTTTTCAATTTTGGATGTTACGAGATTGGACTATACTTTTACTACTTTCCTTTACAAATTTGATTTGTAAGGGACCGGTGTTTTAGGCATAACTGTTGCAATTGAGTCTGTATATTCATTGTCCTATGTAGTTCATGATTTTTTCGATATTTTTCTGGAGAAAACGAGGCCTAAATTAGAGAAGAATCAGAGGAGAACGTCACTGTACAGTAGGCGACTGTACATCAACATTGCAATGCTATGCCCTATCGTAGCAACATTGCGAAGAGACCAACTGGAATTTTTTTTCGAGTGTTGCAATGCTAGGTCACAGCATTGCAACGCTTCGAAACAGAAAATTCACGTGGTTCACGAGGGATTCATGAAGTTTGGGCGGTCCGATTCGCTTGGTTTGAGCGATTTGCGGCTTGATTTGTGGCTTTGGTCTGGTTCAAGCTGTTTTTCCATTTATTTTTGTGATAAATAGTTGTTTAATTAATTAAATTAATATAATAGTTATATTAATTTAATTAATCCTTTAGGAGTCCAACCCTAGTCCATATGATTGCTGTTTATATTATGAATTGGATGTATAATTTAATTTTCTTAAATGTCATAATGTATGCCGTATAGAAAATTTCACCATAGGTTACACATTTTTCATGCATCACATATATTATAAATGTTATAATATAGTTGCACGATTCAGACTTATAGCATGCTCATGCATCATATTTAATATAAGAGTTATATTATATGATTGCATCATAGTAACATGTCCATGCATCATACTTTATTATAAATGTTAAATTAGTATGATGTATACTATACGTGTTATAAATGTAACTAATGAACATAAACTAGTGTGAGAAATAGGTAAAGAACAACCATTACCAACAATAACCTTTTCAATACCTCCATATTTAGTAGCATAGTTCATGTTGTTGGGATCTTCGGTGACATGATTTAAAGTTCCACTGTCCATATACCAACCGACATCTACAACAAATTCAGGAGTGGCAACAAAGATATTATTCCTTTGAGTAGCAAGGCTGGCTTGGTTAGATTAATGAGCTTGATTGTTAAGACTGTTACCTTGTGCTCGGTTGAGTGGAACATTGTTTTGGTTTGGAGGAAACCCTTCGTTGAATAGCATGTAACAAGTTAAGGCAGTGTGTCCTTGTTTAAAACAATACTGGCAGGTTGGTCGGCTGTTGCCACCATTCCAACGTCCTCTTCCTCTTCCACGACCAGTTCCTTTTTATCCATTATTTTGCTGAGGAGGACTATTATTGGTGGGATTTTATTGTTGCTTGTTCCTACTGACATTTGAGCCACTGCTTGTTGAGAGGTTAACGGATGAAGAGTTGCCAAGGGTGTCCGACTTGCTAGAATTTTGAATCTCAAGGCGTTTCTCAAAACTCAAGAGCTCAGACTGAAAATCAGGCCATTTAATGCTTGTTCGTCCATGGATCGAGGCCACGATGGGGTTGAATTCTTCATCTAGTCTGATTAGGATTTGAGAAATGAGAGGTCGAAGTATAATGGGACTTTCGGTGAGTTCTAATTTATCTGCATGATTTTTTATAACAGGTATATATACTCATTCATTTTCATAAGATAGTCTTCTTCTGCTCATGACTGGATTCCAGAAAGCTCTTGAATAGAGTCCACAAATTGTTGGCATTCTCATGACCCATGACTTGAGTAGCAACTTCGACTGTCATGGAGTTATAGAGTCAACCCAATAAGAGTTGGTCTGTGGCAACCCAAGACTCATATAAGGGATTCACAGTTACAAGGGAGGCAACAAAGGAACTCAACGCTTCATACGTCATTTCAGAGGTTGCCTCATGTGGGGTTGCGACTGGAGCTGGTGCCACCGGTTGGTCGGCTGTTGTTGGCTAAGAAAACATGGGAGGGTATAAGGTTTCTCCCGTCAAGTGGCCCTCTAGGTGGTAACTTCTCAAGGTGGAGAGAGCTAAATTTTTCCACAAAAAATTGTTCCGGTCAAGCTTGATGACTATGATTTAATGGAGGGCTACTAAAAGGTAGGACTATTAAAAGACCCACTGGTATTTGAAGAGACGTTAGCCATAGCTTTGATACCAAAAAAAAGTTGCAACCTATAGCAGAGAAAACTTAGAGAAAAAGGAAAGGGAGGGAGCTGACAGAGAGGAAATTTTTCTGATGTTTTTCTATATTGAATACCATAGCTTACATGTTCAATTTATACAACGAGGGTGTAGAACCCTAAAGAATCAGAGAGGACAAAAGAAGTGGGGCCACACAGCACATGGCAATAAATGAATGAATAAGACCTGCCAATATACAAATTTGCATTTTCTTTTTTCTCTTTCTTTGCATCTTCTTCGGCAAACTTGGCCACGGCTCTATCTGAAAACACATGATGGCGTTACACAATCAATGGGCCGCCCGGACGGAGTTGTTGGCGCTAGGCATGATAAACAAAAAATGGATTTTGCAAAAATTAATTAATTTAATTAAATTTTAAGCATGGCTAATTTATAGAGTGAGGTTCATTCAAATTCTGCAGATTTTGGATTCAAAATATTGGAGAAAATATCTTAATTTAACTTGGGATTTAAATTAGACTAAAAAATAATTTCATTTAAGTTTTAATTGGGGTTAAATTTGTTAATTTAAATTGGATTTTAGAATTTAATTTCATTTTCGTGAGAACTTTTTTTTTTAGTATATTTAAAATTTTGTCCAATTTAAAATGGGTTCTTATTTCATGATAAGGTTCTTTAGTCAAATTAAATTATGGGGAAGGCCTTAAATTTATCTTAAATCAAATTTAGGTTATTTTTCAAAATTCTATCTCGAATTCATCTAAATTTAAGTTCTTTATCTCAAATCAAACTACATTGTCGATAAAACCTCAAATTTATCTCAAAGTAAAAAAAAAAAAAAAGTGACCATATTATAAAATTTTATCCCAAATTCAAATCATTCAATTTAAGCTTTTATCCTTGAGCCAAATTAAATTGGATACCCAAATTCCTAATAAACTTTTATACTGAATTCATAATTTGATGGATGGAGTTAAAATCAAGAACAAATCAGTTGTATTTTGATTTCAACTCTAACTTTTTCAAGATTCACCCACCCCTACATGTGCTAAATTTCAAGAAGGGGCATTTTTTTTAATGAGAATTTTTAGACCAATTACGAATTGCCACATCATTTTTCAAATTAATGATGAAATTACAAATAATCAAATTTTTTACGAATTAAAAGTTGACATGTTCTTGAATTGAAATTGAAGATAAAGAGCTAACCAATTCCCATGATGTCATATATTTTCATCTTCATCATTGTTGGCACAAATTAATTATTTTGGTCCAATCGAGTATTAATATTTCGGTCTGGGTCCAAATAAGCCCAAAAATAGGTTTAAGAAACCAACCAAGCCCAAAATCTAATTAATTTGGCTCAAGAGTCAAATCCGACCTGAAGAGATTAAATCCCATTTGGAAGTATGTGAATGTCGGTATCATTGCTTTTCAAATCGTTTGGAATTCGAAAAAAATAGGAAAATAAACATACATAGATGTAGTATAGAATAAGATACATTTCAACTAGTATTAAGTTGGCTGAGAACAAAAAAAAAACGTAAAATAAAAATACAGATAAACTCAATTTTGAAGACGGTCTTCTTGGTGTTTCTTCTAAAAGCAATCCTTCCACGTACAAAATTGATGAGACATTACCATTAATGTCTTTTTTGTTATTCTCAAGCAAAGGAACAGATGGTGAGATCCGTAATATTATAAAAGATTAAGGAAAGGAATAAGAAAATTTCTCATAGAGAACTATTTACTATTCTTGAAATTTCTTGAGAGAACTTAAGAGAATATTTTTTTCAATACTAGAATTAAGTGTGTCTGTTCTCTACCATCCTTTACCAATTCAGAGAGAAAGAATGTATTTAATTGGACGAGGAGTTAAAACTCTGCCTTACGCACACTAATAACTCCCCATGGGGAGTTATTTTGTTTAAATTATTTATTTAATTATATATATATTAAATCTAATTTAATATATTAATAAATAATTAATTATAATTAACAATTAATTTATTCGTTAATTAAATATCACATATTTAGTTAAATTTATATTTGAATCATATTCAAATATGATTCTCTTTCATAATCTATAGTTCTAATATGAAACTCATTCATATTAAAACTATAAATATTTGATATGAATATAAATAAACTATTAATTATCCATAGCCTATAGTTTTAATATTAATATAATTCATATTCATTAATATTTGAATCTCATTTAAAAATATTATTATCTTATATTATATAATTTAATTTGAATCTCATTCAAAATAAACTAAATTATAATGTATCTATATACATTATATCATATACAATTAATCCCCTTAATCAATTTGAACATTCTAAATTCTTTAAAAAAAAATAAATGTTTCTTGTTTTACCCTTAGTGAGCTCTAATGATTTGAGATTAATTAATTTAACTCTTTAATTATGTTAATTAACATTCATTAACTGTGGATCCCTTCACTAAAGATTCATGACTACACTCCTCACACTATAGATATATTTCTGTATCCACGGATATAATGATTATCACATAAATCGATCTTTCACGGATTGTTCATAATTACATCGGGTTAAATTACCATTTTATCCCTGTGATTATCTCTTGTACCACTGATTTTTTTAATGAACCATTAATTTATAATCCAACCATAAGCTAAATTGCTCTCGAGCCAATAAGAGAGTGAGGCTTCATTGTTCGAGACTTAGAACCAGCATTTGAGGGACCACTTAAAGGATGAATCAATCAACCAAGGTGAGCATGAAGACTATTTAGTTGTTTTTGTTAAACTTTTGGTTTTTGTGATATGGATTGGCTTCGGTTAATTTGGTTTGGAGTTTGGTGGGGGATTTTAGCTTAATTTGGATTTGGTATAAAATACTTATCAATACAATGTGTTTGCTCTTTTTAGATTGGGTGTGGTTTATAACATTGGGTAATTTTATCAATTGTTGTCGTGGTTTATGACATTGGGAATTTTATCAATTTGAGTGTGTAGGGATAACTTAAGTATTTGCTAATTAATATATTTTTTTTTATTTCAAAAATTATTTTGTTATTTTTACTATATTGGAAACTTTTTGCTATTTTTACAAACAAAACTTTGAAGTTTGCTAATTATCTGGCCCAGCCCTAACATTTTTCCGTTTAGTTATTTTTTAAAGGAAGCCCACTAAAATAGCTACACATTCAATTGCCCCTTCCCATTTGGAGTTTTGAGATAGAACTTCAAGAAAAACAGCAAAATGGCTTCGTTGAGGCCCGAATTGAAACCCCAAGCCCCCATTTTCATTGCACCCACCTTTCATAAAGTGTAGCATCGAAACCCCCACATGGCAGGCCAAATTCTCTACAGAACGAATTGACAATTCACCACAAAACGGAAACAAACTCTTTGCAATCCAATCGCCGTCCAGAATCTATACCCATAAACCACTTGTACACCACTGGTCGACGGAATCACCATAACCGAAAACGATTGAGAAAATTCAAGCAAGAGGAATGACATAAAGAGCTGGAAGAAGAAGAGCTTCCGACGACAAAGAACAGTGAAAATGGTTCGGAACATGTGAGTTTTTCTACAATGTTTTTGGGGGTTTTTGTACAGAACACCCAAATTTGGGTGGGGCGCTTTTTTAAAATGAGGTTTTTCTAAACGTTAAATTCAAGTGAAATCATCCAAATGAATTTCTGCACGTAGAAAAGCCTCTCAAATTCTCGCTCTCTCATTCTCTCACTTTCTTTCCTCTATCGCTTCCTTTCTTCATTTATAGGTCGCTCTCCTCTCTCTCATTGTCTCGCTCTTGCTCTTGCATTCGCGTTCTTTGACACTATCTCATTCTCTTGCCCTTTAATTTTGTTGAATTTGGTCAAAGCTGCCCTCTTCCCACAGCTAGAGCTACTCCAATGGACTCATCACAGTATTCATTCACTCTCACTCTCGTACTCTCATTTTTTCTCATTCTTTCGCACTTTGGTTTTATCAAAGTTGACCGGAGCTACTTTCCTCTCTCAAGAGCAAAGACGCTCCTGTGGACTTGCCTGAGCTGGTGTGTGGTTTTACGAAAATTGATCACACCGAGAAGGAGGAGAAAAAAAGAAAGAATAAAGAAATCTGAATGAAGGGAAATCTGTTACTTCACTTATTCGTGATACCAGAAGGTGGTCACCATTTTTTTTTTCTAAAAGAAAAAAGAGTATGTTTTATTTTGGACCTTTAAAATAGGTTAATTGTGTAATTTTCTTAATAGGGGTATTTTGCAGCATAAGAAAGTTGGGTTGGGTGAGCTTTTTAAGCCCATCGAGTGTTTGTTTGATCGATTAAAAGAAAACGGGGGATTTAATAACCCACTATTTTGTTCCCAACATTTCGACTCGCTTTCATTACGCGATTTCATTACTCTCCCCTTTACTCACCCGTTTCTCTCTCTCTCTCTCTCTTCTCATCTCCTCTCTTCTTTCGCCATTCGGTCCGTCTCCTTCATCTCATCTCTACTTTCTCCCTCTGGCTCATATGAGTTGTGTTTCTTTTAGACTTCATTCTATATTTGCACTTTCTTGCTGAATCGTGTGTTTCTATTCTTTGGTTTTCTTTGTATGGCTATTTTTTTTTATAGATCTAGTAGATATGGACGATTTTTTGGTAGATCCAACTATTTTTTTGTTATTCTATGGCATCTTTTTGGTATTTCTAACTATTTTTTTTTTTGTTGAACCCTGCATTTCTCTTCTTCAATTTTCTTTGAATGGCTAATTTTTTAGATCTAGAAATATATGAACGATTTTTTGGTAGATTAAACTATTTTTTCCACTTCATATTTTTTAGATCTAAAATATTTTGAAATATTTGGTTTATGGGATTGGTTTTGTACATTCTCTTCTGGATTCCCCAATGTTTTTCGTCCTTGCATGTTTTCCATTTTTTTCAATGATATGAGTTCGATTTCACGGAAACGGTTCACATGGCAAATCTATTTTGTGAGGTTTTTTTTTTATATTCGAATTGTTTGGTTTTCATTTTATGACTAGTGTATATGATTCTTCTTTATGTCTGCTACTTTTTTTGGTCGTTATATGTTTGTCCTTTTCGTCTTGTTTTTGCTTCTATTGCATTTTTTCCTCGTATCTAGTGTAGCTTTTTTCCACTTGTATTATGTTTTCACTGTTATTTTTTTTCCGCTAATATCTTCTTCTTCTTCGTATGTGCTACCTCTTTCAATCATTATATGTGTTTACTCTTCATCTCTTATATTTTTTCCCACTTCTATTATGTTATTACTGTTGGGTTTTATGCCCTAAAACTCATAGATGTAAATGTGAATAATTTACTATCATCAATAAATAGTTATCAATGTTATTTCAATAAGTTTTATTGATTGTGTTGTATGCATTTTGTCTTAATAATCCCAAATCCAATAAACTAGTATCCTAGGTTGTCTTGTGAGTCTTGGACTGTATATGGAGACATACAAAGATCATTGTTTAAGATACAACCTAAATGGTCTATAGTATAAAGATAAAGGCTAAGTACATTATCCTTGTGACACTATGGATACGGCCCACTTTGTACTTGATAAAAACACAATGATCTAACGGGTTCGTGTAGGTGACATGGGAATGGAGGTATGCTATGCAATGAGTTTGTATAAGACCGGACCGCAAAATAGTAACCACTAGATGATTTAGGCCATTTCTTTAAGCTGGGAATAGTGGATTGGTCATACGAGATCCTAGAAAACCAGAACATCGATGTGAGGAAGAGGAAAATCTTCTTTTGGGCTTGCTTTAGGCGTCTTTGGACTCACAGAACCTGCTTTCACGTTTTTTCCCAAAGCAAGTTCGCCACCAACTCGAATCTTATGTTCCTTTTATCAAAGGGTGACTGAGAGAGAATTTGGGCCTGGCGTGCATCTGATTCGGTCAACAATAACTACAAGTCTTGGAGCTAGGCAGCTCAGTATGGTATGAAGAAGGAACTCTGCCCTCTCGTCACGCTTGACGACAACCCGCTTTCTATCCCCGACCCTATTACAGTAAGACCAATGCACTAGACAGCCGGTGGTATACCAGCCACCTATTCTGGAACTTCCAGTTCCAATCGAAGCATATAGATCCAATCAGTACAGAGGAGCTATGCCTAGGACATGCTATCGAGAAGATGGATAAACACAATAAGGGCTCGCTACTTGATAGTGACTTCTTGGCTTGACTTGGAAAAAGAAAATGAAATACAAACAACTCAGTGGGGATGCTCCCTCCAGCATGACCGAACCTTTTCGAAACTGGTTAGGTGAAGTTGCTCCTACCTACAGGAGCATCCGCCTTTTTTCGGGGGATCGGGAAGAGGAAATCAGGTGTGAGGTGTGAGATGTTTGTTGGTCTGGCTGCTGGTTTAGCGATCCCTCCTAGCCGCCGTCATCAGTGCAGCCTGCCTGTTACTTTTTCTTCTGTCTTATCTTTCGTAGATCGTAAATCGGCTTTCTATTCTTTTAAGGCTAGTTCCTGGAACAGTTGCCTAATGCATGTGGTCAGCATCAAACAAGGTTCTAAAATGTATCTGGCTTATGTCTAGTTGAAGGAGGGCGTAGATCAGAGGAGAGGGTGGGATACGAAGTCGGGCATCTAGGTGCAATCCTCCATCTATGCGGTAAAAGAGGTCTAGTCTAGGTCATTTCTTTTGCAAGGGAATATGTTGGCAATGATCCTTTTACGTCCCAAGGAGTCTCTGTTCATCTTCGTTCAAGGCAGGACACATTTTACCCCAATGTTACAGTGGCTCTAGCTAAGGCAGCGGTCTAGATATTCTTCTATTCGGCCAGGGAAGTTGGTCAATCTTTACCCAAAAGGCAGGGAAAGAGGTAATCTAGCTTTAACTTGAAGTACTAGGGGAAGGTTTTTGGTGACAACACCTGGAGATATCAGAAGTGAGAATGCTAACATGAGTAATGAGAAATCCTGTCGTTCATTTTGAGTCCCGATTTTCAGTCCTTGGATGATCTTTCGGGTCTTAATACAATGGATTCTGCATTAAAATGGAATTTGATTCTCAATTTAGGAGTAAATAGGAAAGGGCTTTTTGCCAAGTTTCAGAGGGGGGGTTGATCGACCTGGAAACATCATAAATTCTCGGCGTCGAGAGAGATTTGAGATTCCGTAAGTAACTCAATGAGTGCGATGCAGAACGGATTTCATAACCACCATCCATCACCAATCACATTTTCCTAAACCTACTATTTCACCTTCTATTTCCATTTTGACTGTTGGATCTTTTCATTGCACCGTTATATCCTTTTTCGTTCCTGATTACCCAAGTAAAGGACTCTCTTGAGACAACTTTCGGGAGGTCAGGTCAGGCTTTCTTTAGAATTGTTACTGGTATACCATTCACTTGCTTTAACTACTCATGCTATGGATGTGGGCATCAAACTCTTTCCTGTCTTCGGACATACCACATATGGCCTCAAAAAAGCTTAAAGATTGCTATCTAAGTCCAACAGAAAAGAGAGGCGTACATAAGAGAAAACCAGAAAAGAAAGGAACAAAAGAGAGGAAAACGAACGTATAAGAAATAGTAGAAGCCTGTTTACGAAGACTTTCGAGTAGTGCGAGATAGGCTAATCACCAGACTGCTCTGGAATAGGTTAATCGCCGGAACCCATCTATTTATTTATTTTTATTTAGTTATTCACTAGAGCAATTATGATCTGGAAGTTGATCAAGATATTCTTGACCTTTGCTTTCATTAGCTTTCTTCCTGGGTACTCCCTATCTGCGTATCTCACACTCCCAAAGCATCTTTTTTCTTTCATGACTGGCGAGTCTGCCGTCTCCACGGCTTTCCCTTTTGTGGGCAGCTCCTCAAGCCTTTGAGTGTCGATCTTCGCTTGGGCTGGCTCCTTAAGAGCTAACTCGGATAAGCTACCTTTTAAAAAAACACTAGTGAAAGGCAAAGAGAGGTCAAATGGCAAGGCCATACGCCCGTTTGGCTCCTCTCGGAGTATAGCTCACATCCAAACATCTGATTGGGGGCTAGCTCGTGCAATAAAAGTCCTTCACATTAGAAAGCTTGCTTTCTAAGCCCGGGTAGGACGTGGATCATTTGACCAAATAGGATCGTCCAGTTTCTATAGAACCTATCACTAAAATACCCCTAGAGAGGGATGGGGCTAATTAATTATTTGATTATTTCGACATCCCCTCTCATTCCCCCTTTTTCCATCATCAACCCCGCTTATTGATTAGGGCAACCATTTCTTTGACATTCTGGAATAGATTAAGCAATTTAGGACCAGGCCGAATCGGGCCACCACTTGGGGTGGGAATGGCTCAGCCCTTTCTAGAAGGGCTAGTCTAAAGCTAAGGCTACTAAGTCAAATAAATCCTAACTGCTAAAGGCTGAGAGATGACCGTATTGTTGCACATCCTGAATAAAGTACCGTAGGAAAGAATCTAACAAAAGCTTTGCAACGGTTGCGTTCTTCTATGCAAAAAGAAGACTTGGAAAGAAGAAAGAAGTTTGGATATTGGGGGGGGGGGAGCAGTCAAAGAATAAACCAAACAAAATGATTGTTCTAAAATGGCTATTCCTCACAATTGCTCCTTGTGATGCAGCGGAACCATGGCAATTAGGATCTCAAGACGCAGCAACACCTATGATGCACCCAACCTTCTGTGAACCTTTCTTCTCTTATGATTTTTGCTATGGAAGATTGGAGTATACAACTATCAATGGATAGGAGACCACAAGGTGTATCATCAAAAAGGGCGGCGTCGTGCAAGTCAAGTTAGTTTTTAACAGTCTCAATATCGAGTCACATTCCTAACTTCCAAAGAATGAATCTATGAATATGGTAGAGGAGCGAAAGTGGCAGGTGGCTGTAATGCCTATGCTATTTTCTTTCCTATAGAGCGAAACTGAGCTCTTTTTCGACCGATGGGATAGGCGACAGCTAAACCTGAGGGGACCAAGGGCTCCTTTTTCTGCTTTCAGAGTGTCTGAGGAGCTTGGATCGAATTGAATCTATTATCAGTGCTAGCAACCGTAGAACCAATGAAAGGCACCAGTTATTGAAGGTAGGCTGCTAACTCAGGGGATTCTTTGTCAATAGAAGGCATTCGCAAAAGTCGCCGATGAAGAGAAGCTTTACTAAAAGAGGGCCTCTCATTTGCATTTGGAAACAACAACCCTAGTTGCCATCTCTATATCTGGTTTACTTGTAAGTTTGACTGGGTATGCCTTATATACTGCTTTTTTTCAGAAAGAAGCCAGTACTGGCTTGTCCGTTTATAAAGAATTGGAATCCACAACGAGAAAGACAGACGACCGAGAAAGAAAGGTAATTGAGCGCGACCATAGGGAGAGGAGTAGACCTTAAAGAAAACAGATCATAGAGCTAGCTTTATCCGAGAAAAAGGTGAGTTAAGGATGCAGAAAGAAAGCAAGCATTGGCGATAGAAGAGTGACGTTGAGATTGGGCACGTGCGATAAGTAATAAAGAAAGCAAAGGGAAATCAGAGGAGTTAGAGTAGGGAACAATGGGCTGAATTCGAATCTAATAAGGGAAAGGTAGATTGTGGCTAACACTATTCCGAACCGGTGCCCTTTGTCGAACTCAAATCCAGATCGAAAAATAGTGTTGATTGAGATGCAGCTCTTTGATATCCACTTGGGTCTGCAGTTTCACTCATTGTCGAAGACCTTGAAGCTGCTCTACCTTTCGGCATTCCCACGTGTAAAGTTTTTTAAATGAATGTTGCCTCAACCAGAGAGATCAACATGAAGCTGCTACCCGGAAATGAAATGACACGTTATGTGTGGCAATAAGCCTCCTACCTTCTAGTCTCTGCTAGCTCCTACTCCTATTCGTTTAGTCGATCTGGGCATACCATGTCGGATTACCAGGATTCAGTGGAATCCAGTTAGATTCAGGCATGATACACTTTTTATTTATTGGGAGAACCCAAGTACTCTCATTCGGATCCAGGAAACAGCTCTCAGAGATCTTTTTTCCTTTTGGAAGATACAGGAGCGAAACAATCAACCAACAAGTTTTCCAAGTACTTAAGGAGAACAAATTGTATGTAAAGAGTCTCTATTGGTCTTATTCTTATTGTGCGCCTTGTGAGCATGTTTGGATCTGCCTTTAACGAACAGGGCTCAACCACGCCTTTGCTATCGCAAGAATATAGCAATCGAATAGCTATCGCTCGCTCAGCTGCTTATAAACATAACAAATCAAATTTTCATAGTGAGAAAATTCTATAAGAATTCATAGAAATGGAAAAGCCAGAAGCATATCTAGTAGCAGACGCGCATGGTTGATCTCTCTGGTTGAGGCATCACCGCTAACAATAGTTGTAACTCCACAAGGCTCTTGGCCTCTCTTGGCCTTTTATAAAAGAAATTATCTGCCCTACTGTCTGTGGTAAGTCAGTTCTGGGAGATCAAACAGAGCTTGATTAGTTTCTGCTAGACGAGAAATAGAAACTCCGAGTCTTGGCAGTTCAATTGAAAGCTTATTATACTAGTCCTACTAAGATGGTAGGGAAATGCAAATCTTAGCATCAACTACCATAAAAAAGCGGTGGCCTTGGGGACAATTTTTCTCTTAACGCAGAAATATGAACAGCATCCAAACCAAAGAGAGAACGTGTTTTTTCCTCTGAGTTTCTCTCTCATTCGTGGAGTGGGCCTAAACGAGTTTCACGGAGAAATCCATTATTTAAAGAGAAGTTGTTCATCACTAGACCAATGAGCCTGGTGGAGAAGGACATCCGGAAGCTCCACAAAGGGTTCTTGAAAGATCAAGAAAAGAGCCCTAGCTGCCTTTTACCTAGCGTTTAACCTCGCCGATACTGCTTTGACATATCTTTCAATGTCAATCAAGTTCTCGAATTCATTCCCCTTGCCTTTTGAGCTGAGGAATGCTGCCTCAACCAGAGAGATCAACCAAGCGCCTTTCATTGATGAGCTCAGGGGCTTGCGCAAGCAAGCAAAGTCGAAGCTTTGCCAGAAGCAAGACAAGGAAGGAGAGTTGTCGTAAGCAAGCAAGTCTTGGGGATGAGACGCCCATGCAAGGACCTCAATTCTCATTAGAAGGTCGAACCAAGGACTGTCGGGGCCCCTAGCCTTCATAGGCCAGCAAGGTGGCCGATGTGACTCTCAGAGTTCTATAGCCGACCGCTCTACCACTGAGCTACTGAGGAACAACGGACTTAAGGAAGCCCACTCTCGTTCTTTGGACCAACTTCTGACCGAACATGAACATGAGAAAGAAGCGTCTCTTTTTCCAAGGTTCACTGACTATATAGTGTGCATCTTTCGATGAAACTAAGCTCTTTTCCACTTTTGGTCACGGGTTGCTTTTTCCAATAAACCTTGGTTACATTTCTTTATGTTATTTGTACCAGTAACAGGAAGAGCCTTCTTCTAACTAGTTGATGGAGTCTTCTTCGGCAGTCCACCTGGTGGGTTTGTTTACCTTCCTGTTTTGAGTGTTTTCTTGCACACCGAGGGGGCTAGAAGTTAGTGAAAGGGAGGATCCAAGCTATCATGATAAGTCCAAGGTGCATGCCATTCAAGATTGGGAGCCACCAAGGTAACTCTATTGACTAGTTAGGATTCTATTTTAATAGTCAACTTAGTCTTAATGCTGAGTATATTATGAACTCCTATTCATGAGGGATTGTTCTTTGATTTGTATGGGTGAGGGTGACCAGTCAGCCGACTCAATAAGCCTACCATTTTGAGGACAAGATCGAGTGTAAAGATGGGAACATAATAATATAAGATGGATTTCACTCCTTCACAACTTTAGGGTAAGTAGATGAGTGTTTCCTTAAGTAGTGGCTCTAGGACTTGAACAAAGGGCCCTACCTTCTCACAGGTCTGAGAGAGATTTTTGTTTAACAGTTGGACCATAAATAGGTTATTCATTAGATGAGCATTGGTACTTAAGGATACAAAGATAATCTAGGGGTAAAAAGATAATTTGACCCAGTTGGTGTTACGAACACTCGTGAAGGACTAACTTACTATTATTTGTCTATATTCTTGGACACAGAAATATATCTGCAGTGAGATGAGAATAGTGCAGTTGTGGGTCTTTAGTGAAGTGTAGCCACAGTTGATGAATATTGATTAATTAATTAATGAATTTAGCCCATTAATCTCCTATCGTTGGAGCTTCTGATTTGTAGGTCCATAAAATCCTCTTGCTAGCTCATAAAGGGAATTGAGATAATTATGTCTTGAATTGAGTTTGAAATATTTAAATTCACTTAGAGAAATGGTATACTGTATAATGCTACATTATAATATAAAGTTTATATTTTAATTAAACTTTATAATATAAATTTAATTTTGGGATATGATTCAAAATTAATTTTTATTTATGGGAGAATTAAATATTTGAAGGAGTTCATATATTAATTTAATATGAATTAAATTCATATCAAAACTATAGGTTAAAATTAATGCGTATTAGATGCACATTAAAACTATAGGTTATGAGAGAAATACAATTAAATATGATTCAAATATATGCTAAATTAAATATTTGATATTTAATTTGATAATTAATTAATTGAAGAATTAATTAATTATTGATTTGATTTGATTTGATTTGATTAATTAAATTAAAGCTATAGGTTATGTGAGAGATGTTTCATTTAAATATGATTTAAATGAAATTATTAACAAAATAAGATTTAATTAATTAATAATTTAATTAATTATTAAATTTATTTTATTTTTAAATAAATCAAAAGGGGAGTTATCTAAAACATGGGATAACTCCCACGTTTTTCCTCTGTATCTATCCATTTGGTTTTTGCAAATGATAGACTTAACTACACATAATTGTTCTACACTCTCAAAATTCTCCTCTTCTTTCCACCATTCTTTTGGTTCTCACAAACCACACCCAAGAATTCATAAAGAATAGGAAGGAAGTCCTTTTGGTTGTGTTCGAGATTTCAATCCCAAAGGAGAATTGATATTCGAGTCTTCAAACGAGAGTAAGGTTCTTTCCCTTTCTCTGTAGAATTAATTTTGTTGCATGCTTAACCTAGGGTGTTTACAATAGATTTAATTTTGTTAAATCTCCGTGATTTATTCGGTATTTTCTCAGTGTATTGGGTATTTCGTTTTCTAAATTAATTTCAAGGAAAGTTCATGAGTTTTTCCGCTGTGCTAGGGCTTTTATCCCTACAATTGGTATCATAGTCATCTCGTAGAATTAATTTAGATTTTGAAATTTGCACTGGGTTTTGGTGGAATGAATTGCATTATGAATGTGGTTTTGCAAATGAATGTTTATGGTAATTTATGGCCATAGAATTTCATGTTTTGATTCAATTAAATTGTAAAGGCCTATGCAGTTTTGGGCATTTAATCATATAATTTGAGTCTTCTGTAAGTCTGTGTCTAGAATTAGTGCTGTTTGTGATGAAGATCGAGACTAATTTTGGCAAAAAATGCAAGAACAATCGAAGAACTGCCCAAAATCGTGTTTTGGTGTCGCAACGTTGCAATGCTTCTCTCAGCGTTGCAACACTACGACACATGCAATGCTAGGGTTGCGTTGCACACGGTTCAACTGCGATCCAGGGTGGTTCAGTCTGGTTTGGCTGGTTCAAAGTTGTTTGGTCTGACTTTGCACTAGGTTGGCTCGGTTTGTGGTTTTAGGGTTTGGTTCGAAGCGGTTCAAGTCGATTCAAGTTTGTTTGGTCTGGTTTTGGAGCGACAAAAGCATATTTTACGATAAAATTTGCATAATTATTGTAATTTATTAGTTTATTTTATCCTAGGGGCCAAAATTACCGATTCATTTGCTATTTAAATGCTTTGTGGATGTCATTTACATAAATCTCATCATAGGTTAAACATGTTCATGCATTTTAATATGTTATAATGTATGGTATTGATGCATGAGATGTATATAATTTCATGAGTTATTTAATATATTTTGATATGTTAAATATATGAAATTAGAAAAGCACGATGCATGACATTACTTAGGTAAATATAAAGAGTTATATTTATTTATATTTTGTCCATGCATGGTTGATTTTCATGAGTTGTTTTATATAAGTGTTATATTAATAAAGTTGAAAATCAATTTACATTGCGCATGACACATTCATAGTTTAATATAATTGTTATATTAAAGTCATGAAATGCATATAATAGGATTTTCTTGTTAATTAGAATTTGATTGTTAACCAATTAAACCATAGAAAGCATGATTATAGGGCTAATAGTTTAATAGTTATAAAATTAATATTTAGTAACAATTAACCTAATAAAGAGTTGCATGCAAACTTAGGATCTTAGGGAATTTGAATTAATTTTAAAATGTTTAAAATTAATTTAGACCTTAGATCACGTTAATTCTAATAAGATTAGAATTAAGACCTATTTTTTTAATAGATTTAAAATATGACTAACAGGACAAACAGGCCTTTAGGTATGAAGTTCTGTCTAGGTTGGGGTTCTTAAGATGACGGTTTACAGAACGCCTCTTACCTTGGAACTGGCCCAAAACTTGAGTTGAATTAACCTTAGTCCTGTTAGCATGCAGTGTCACTAAGTTAATTAAATGGTTTAATTCATCTAGAACATTAGAGTAAAGATCTTCTTATAAGAGTTATAATAGGTATAGACATAGATAGATTCATTAGCCATAATTTAACCAAGTATAATAAAACCCTAAAATGGTAGAACACTTTAGTAGGAGAAAATTGGTATATGGAATATATCAAATTTTAGCTCTCACATCCCTAAGAGTTCACACTTTGCTCGACTTCGTGTCGCCTTGGACACAGTCTCCCTTCGGAAAGTGTTTGCACAGGTCAATACTAAGGTGAATATGGTAACTGTTCATAGTAAGTGGGAGAAGTATGTGTGTCAACGTATCCTATGGTCTCCTTTATTAATTTGCACCATGAGATTCCTATGGTCGGCCTGCATGTCATCTTCAAGTGACCATCCCTTCGGAGGGCCCGATCTTAGGATTCGGAACAATGCAAACTCCAATAATGGATACAATTTCTTAGGTTAATCTTCCATATATGTCTTTCCTTACACTAGCATGTTGAAGCGTACCTTTAGGATCCAAAAATGGTAGGGTCACAATTATGTGATAAATTAAGTTAATTAATGAATCATTGGCTGAAAAACAGTAGCTAAGAACTATAGGAATAAAAGTTATTTTGGTATTAGTAATTAGTTGAGATTGTCTTAATATAGGGGAGGAATAGTTTATCACACTTTGGTGGTTGTTGCTCTAAACTTTTGAAGTATTATTGCAAAAACTAAATCAATAGTTTAATTAGGGTTCTGTGATTACTTGTTTGTGCTGAATTGATTGGATACTTGTATTTTGTGTAATGGGTAAAGGCAAAAATAACTGATATGGTCAATTGTTTGTTATTTGTTTCAGTATATCTTCCACAATTATTTCCTTGTTTAAGAACGAAAAACTAACCGATGAAAACTATGTGATGTGAAAATCTAACTTGAAAACGATTTTAGTTATAGATGAACTACGATTTGCCTTAATGGAAGAGTGTTCCTCAATCCCCGCTCAAAATGCATCCCAAGCATGGTGGGATGCTTATGACCGTAGGACAAAGGTCAATAACAAGGCCCAGGTCTATATCTTGGCAAGTCTATCTAACGTTCTTACCAAGAAACATAAGATCATGATCACTGCACGTAATGGAGTCCCTCCAGGAAATGTTTGGACAACCATCCTCTCGGATCCTGCACGAGGCCCTCAAGTACGTTTATAATATGTGCATAAAGGAAGGCCAATCAGTGAGAGAACATGTTCTTGACCTGATGATTCGCTTCAATGTCGCCAAAATGAATGGCACGGTCATCCACGAGTAAAGTCAGATGTCCTTTATTCTAGAATCTCTTTCGAAGAGTTTCCTCTAATTCCATAGCAATGAGATTATAAGTAAAATAAAGTACATCATAACTACTCTCCTGAATGAGTACTTATCAATCTCTTATGAAAAATAAGGGACCGATAGAAATAGAGGCAAATGTTTCAAATTCTAGGAGGTTCCATAAGGGTTCATCCTCTGGAACTAAGTCTGTTCCCTCATCGTCTAGTTCTAAAAAGATCCAGAAGAAGAAATGAGGAAAGGGAAAGGCTACCGCTACTGGGAAAGGCAAGGGCAAGTGCTTCCATTGCAATATGGATGGTCATTGGAAACAAAATTGCCCTAAGTACCTCGCTGAGAAGAAGAAGGAAAAGAAAGGTAAGTATGATTTACTGGTTCTAGTAACTTGTTTAGTGGAAAATGACCATAATGTCTGGATATTTGATTCAGCAGCCATTAATTATATTTGTTTTTCTTTATAGGGAATTAGTTCCTTCCAGCTCGAGGAGGGTGAAATGACACTCAAGGTTGGAACGGGAGATGTCATTTCAGCTCATGCAATGGGAGTTGCAAAGTTGTTTTTTTGGAAATAGATACCTATTTTTAAAAACTTGTATATGGTTCCCAAAATTAAAAGGAACATTGTATCTATTTCCTATTTAATTGAGCACATATATTCAATTTATTTTTCATTTAATGAAGCGTTCATTATGAAAAATGGTGTGACTTTTTGTTCAGCTAAATTAGAAAACAACTTGTATGTGTTAAGACCAACTGAAGCAAAAAGAACTTTTAAATCATGAGATGTTTAAAATTGCTAATACTCAAATAGAAAGACAAAGAATTTCTCCAAGTAACAATAATACATATCTTTGGCATTTGAGATTAGGTCACATTAATCTTGATAGGATCGGGAGATTGGTAAAAAGTGGGCTTCTATGCAAGTTAGAAGATGATTCATTACCTCCATATAAATCTCGTCTTAAAGGAAACTAAAAGGCCTTTTAGTGGAAAAGGTTCTAGAGCCAAAGAGCCCTTAGAGTTCATACATTCAGATTTTTGTGGTCCAATGAATATAAAAGCTCGAGAAGAATATGAATACTTCATCTCTTTCATAGATGATTATTCGAGGTATGGTTACTTATACCTAATGGAACATAAGTCTAAAGCCTGTGAAAAGTTCAAGGAGTATAACGCTGAAGTTGAAATCCTATTAGGTAAAACAATTAAAACACTTCAATCTGATCGAGGTGGAGAGTACATTGATTTGGCATTCCAAGACTATATAATAGAACATGGAATCCAATACTAACTTTCAACACTTGGTACACCTCAGCAGAACGATGTATCAGAAAGGAGAAATAGAACCTTGTTGGACGTGGTTCGTTCTATGACGAGTTATGCTTAATTACCTAGCTCGTTTTGGGAGTACGCAGTAGAGACTGCAGTTCACATCTTGAACAATGTTCCCTTGAAGAGTGTTTTTAAAACACCTTTCGAGTTATGGAGGGAGCGTAAATCTAGTTATATGTTACATCAGAATCTGGGTTTGTCCTACACATGTGCTAGTGACAAGTCCTAAGAAATTGGAACCTTGTTTAAGGTTATGTCAATTTGTTGGTTACTCTAAGGAAACGAGAGGTGGTCTGTTCTATGACCTTCAAGAAAACAAGATGTTTGTATCGACAAATGCTACATTCTTGGAGGACCACATGAAAGATCATAAACCACAAAGCAAAGTAGTATTAAATGAAGCTACTGAAGAATCAACAACGGTTGTTAATGAAGTTGGCCATTCATTAAGAGTTAATGAAGAAGCCAACATTTCAGGTCAACCTCATCCTTCTCAATAATTGAGAGTGTCTCGATGTAGTGGGATAGTTATATCACAACCTGACCGTTACTTGGGTTTAACTAAAACTCAGGTTGTCATACCAAATGATGGTATTGAGGATCCATTGTCCTATAAGCAGGCAATGAATGACATAGACATAAACTAATGGGTTAAAGCCATGGACCTTGAAATGAAGTCTATGTACTTCAATTCAGTATGGGAACTTGTAGATCTACCTGAAGGGATTAAACCCATAGGGTGTAAAAGGTTCTATAAAAGAAAGAGAGATGTAGCTGGAAAGATATAGACCTTCAAAGCTAGACTTGTAGCAAAGGGTTATACCCAAAGGGAAGAGCTTGACTATGAGGAAACTTTTTCCCCTATTGCTATGCTTAAGTATAAGAATTTTCTATGCTTAAGTATAAGAATTTTCTATGCTTAAGTATACAAGAATTCTCTTATCCATAGCCACATATTATGACTATGAGATATGGCAAATGGATGTCAAGACCGCCTTTCTAAATGGTAATTTTGAAGAGAGCATTTTTATATCTCAGTCCAAAGGGTTTGTAGCCTAAGGTCAGGAGCAAAAAATTTGCAAGCTGAATCGATTCATTTATGGGTTGAAGCAGGCATCGAGTTCTTCGAACATTACATTTGATATTGTTATCAAATCTTTTGTTTTAATCAGAATGTTGGTGAACCTTATATCTACAAAGAAATCATCAACAGTAAAGTAGCTTCCTTCGTACTTTAAGTGGACAATATCTTACTCATTAGGAATAATGTAGTGTACCTTACTGATAATAAAAAATGGCTAGTAGCCCAATTCCAAATGAAAGATTTGGAGAGACGTAGTATGTTCTTAGGATCCAAATTATTAGGGATCGCAAGAATAGAACGCTGGCTCTATCTTAAGCAACTCATATCGACAAAATGTTGATCCAATTTTCACTACAGAACATTAAAAAGGGTTTATTACCTTTCGACATGGGGTCCGTCTAAGGAACAGTGTCATAAAACATCTCAAAAGATTGAGGATATGAGATGTATTCCCTATGTCCCAGCTTTCAGTTGTTTAATATATGTTATGCTCTACACTAGGCCAGACATTTGTTATGCAGTGGGAATAGTCAGTAAGTACAAGTCAAATTCAAGGTTAGACCATTGGACTGCAGTTATGAACATTCTTAAGTATCTTAGGAGAATGAGGTACTACATGCTGGTGTATGGAGCTAAGGATTTGATCCTAACGAGATACACTGATTATGATCTACAAGCTGACAAGGATTCTTGGAAATCCACGTCGGGATTAGTGTTCACCCTGAACGGGGGAGCTATAGTATGTCGTAGCATCAAGTAAGGATGCATTGCAAACTCCATTATGGAGGCATGGATATGTAGCTGCTTGTAAAGCAGCAAATGAAGCAGTTTGGCTCAAGAAGTTTCTAAGTGATTTGGAAGTGATTCCATACATTGACTTGCCTATCACCTTATACTATGATAAATGTAAGGAAATAGCGAACTCTAACGAGCCTCGCAGCCACAAACGAGAAAAACATATTGAGAGGAAGTATCACCTGATACGGAAGATTGTGCAACAAGGAGATGTGATCTCATTTGTTGATCCATTTACGAAGGCTCTCTCAGCTAAAGTGTTCGAGAGTCATCTAGAGAGTCTAGGTCTACAAGACATGTACATTGTATAATCTAGGATAAGTAGGAGATGTATAATTGGTATATGGATGCCCTAATTTATTATATTTATTTACCATTCCCACTGTTATGGGTTATTGATATTATGTACATCCCAATTACTAGGTTCAAGTGGGAGTTTGTTGGCTTTTATGGCCTAAAACTCGTAGATAGTAAATGTAAATAATTAACTGTCACCAATAAAGAGTTATCGATGTTATTTCAACAAATGTTATTGATAGTGTTGTATATGTGTTGTCTTAATAACTCTAAATCTAATAAACTAACATCCTAGGTTGTCTTCTGAGTCTTGAACTATATGTGGAGTCATATAGAGATCAATGTTCAAGATATAGCTAAAAGGGTCTATAGTATAAGATTAAGGTTGGGTAACTTATCCTGGTGACACTTGGATACGACTCACTTTGTATTTGATACAAACGCAATGATCGAATGCATTCATATAGGTGATATGTGAGTGGCGGTATCCTATGCAATGAGTTTGCATAAGACTGGACCGCGAAATAGTAACCACTAGATGTAACTCCATTGACTAGTTAGGATTCTATTTCAATAGGATGACCTAGACAGCTTAGTCTTAATCCTGAGTATATTATGAACTTTTATCCACGAGGTATTGTCCATTGATTTGTATGGATGAAAGTGATGGAGTAAACATGCAAAATACAGAATCTAACAGAATTATTAAGTACTCTAATTACATTAATTTGAGTAACAAGTATACTAAAAAAAATAAGTTCTTTAAACAATAAGGCTTCATTATGGATATCATTGATGATTTTCACTTGCTCCTTGCAATTATCACGAAATTGATCTTCAATTTCTTCAGTAGACCACCAAGAGTATCTTTTCTACTATTCTTAGTCTTGGATTGAGTGGTGGAACTCTGAATTGAGAAGGAATTGGAAGTGAGTTTGGAGAGGGTTTAAGAAAACAATTTCTGAAAAAATTCAAAATGCATGTACATCAATTCTAGTTAAATTCCAAGTATTTAATCAACCTTAACATGCAAAACTAAATAAATAGCTATTTGACACTTCAAATAGCACCAAATTAGTGGCCTTAGGTGTTAGATTATGGAAACATCCACTATAAAAATGAGTTTGGGATAAATCCACTATAAATCCTGACTTTCAATTTTAATTATATTTAATTTAAAACTAAACTAAATTAAATATAATTTAAATTCACTTTCAAAAATTAAATTTATTTTTAAAATTAAATTGAATTGAATTGAATTAATTTAATTAATTAAATAATAATGATTTAATATCAAATATTAAATTGATAATACACCTAATTCAAACATGAATCCCTACTCATGTAATCAATATTTAAATCAATATTTAAATATATCAAACTCTCCAAAAACGTTAAATTTCAATAAATTTAAACGTTTAATTATATCGAATATAATTATCCAAACTCTAAATCGAATTTGGACTTTTGAAATTCACTCAATATTCTAATCCAAGATTTAAACTTTTACGAGCTAGTAGAGGGACCTTATGAACCTACAGATCATGAGCTCTACCGATTTGAGATTAATTGGTTAAATTCTTTAAACCGAATTAATCAATATTCGTTAACTATCGAGACATACCACTATAGCTTAATAGTTGCACTCTCCTCACTGCATATATATTTCTATCCAGTTGATTTAACTATGATCAGTAAGTCGATCCTTCACAGGCCGTTTGCATTTACAGCTAGGTCAAAATTTATATTTTACCCATGTAAACACATCTTTCTCCATAAGTCCCCACTGGCCCTCTATTGAATAATTGGTTTATAGTCTAACTAATAAACCAAATCTCTATCTTCTGTGAGAGAGCGAGGCCCCTTTGTTAAAGACCAGGAATCAGTACTTAAAGAAACAATCTATCTGCTAACCCTAAGTTGGGTAGGAGTGAATTCCATCTTGCAGAACTATGTCCCCAGCTATCTATCTAGTTTTATCCCCAAAATGGGAGGCTTATTGAGAAGTGATGTTGAATCAGTCTCACCTATTCAGATCAAAGGATAATCCCGAATAAACAAGAGTTCATAGTTAACTCAGGATTAAGATCGATTTACCTTAGGTCATCAATTTGAAATAGTCAGTTTTAACAGTAAACGGTTATTATAAAGAAAAGTGACTATTTCGAGATCTGCTCTTATGCAAACATCTTTTGCATATGATGTCCCCATTCACATGTCTCCACATGAACGATTTCAGGATCACATCGTTTGTATCAATATACAAAGTGGGTTGCATCCATAGTGTCCCCAAGATGAGGTACCCAATCTCATCCATATACTTATAGACCTTTTTGGCTATATACTAAAACTTGATCATCTTTTATGTCTATACATATAGTTAAAGTATTCATACTATAGCCATGGGTTCTTTTATTGGATTTTATAACAAAATGCAATTTCAATAACACTTTTATTGAATGAAGTCTCAATAAAACTTTTATAGCAAAAGTAGAATATGTTTAGTAATACGAACTGCGAGTTTTAGGACATTCCTATTAGAAAGTGGCCAATTTGCAGACTCGATAAGCCTACCATTTTGGGGACAAAACCGAGTAGGGAGCTGGGAACATAATAATACAAGATGAATTTCACTCCTTCCCTACTTTAGGGTAAGTAGATGAGTATTCCCTTAAGTGGTGTCTCCAGGACTTGAACAAATGGCTCTACATTCTCACTGGTCCGAGGGAGGTTTCTGTTCAATGGGTGGACCATAAACATGTTGTTCATTAGAGAAGCCCTGGTACTTAAGGATATAAAGGTAATCTAGGGATAAAACGATAATTTGATCCAGCTGGTGTTACAAACACTTTGAAGGACTAACTTGTTGTTATTGATCTATATCCATGGACAAAGAAACATATCTACAGTGAGAAGAGTGCAGCAATGTGTCTTTAGTGAAGTGTACCCACACTTGACGAATATTAATGAATTGATTAATAACTTTAACCAATTAATCTTCTATCGCTGGAGATGGGAATTGATTAATAAGTTTGTCCTCTTCCTAGCTGGTAAAGGGAATTGAGGTAATTATGTCTTGAATTGAGTTTGAAATGTTCGAATTCACTTAAGAAAATGTTATAATGTATAATGCTACATTATAATATAAAGTTTATATTTTAATTAAACTTTATAATATAAATTACAAGCACTATGCCAGTTGAGCTACACTCATGTTGGGCAATTTTGATTTGATTTGATTTGATTTAATTTAACTAATTGAGTTAAAACTATAGGCTATGTGAGAGATAATCATTAATTAAAAAATATTTAATTAATTAAATAAATTAAATTGTTTTTAATTAAATCAAATGATAACTCCCACATAGAGGAGTTATCTAAAATGTGGGATAACACCCACGTTTCCCTCTCTCTCTCCATTTGGTTAATATACCTAAAAAACTTACGTTTTGCAGATGATAGCTCTTGACTACATAGAGTTGTTCCGCACTCTCTAAATTTCTCCCCTTCTTTCCATCATTCTTTTGGTTCCCATAGACCACACCCAAGAATTCTCAGAGAATAGGAAGGAAGCCCTTTTGGTGGTATTCGAGATTTCAGTCCCAAAGGAGAATTGACATTTGAGTCTTCAAATGAGAGTAAGGTTCTTTCCCTTTCTCTGTAGTATTAATTATGTTGCATTCTTAACCTAGGGTGTTTACAATAGGTTTAATTTTGTTAAATCTCTATGATTTATTCTATGGTTTCCCAGTGTACTGGGTATTTCGTTTTCTAAATTAATTTTGAGAAAAGGTCCTGAGTTTTTCCGCTGCGTTAGGGCTTTTATCCCTATAATTACAACCAAGTCTCTGTTTTTTTTTTCCATTTTTATTCTATTTACTTCTTCGTCTCTATTTTTTCTTCCCCTACTGATACTGTTCTGTTTCATCTCTGTCTTCCCTACTTTTTTTTTTCTAGATCTCCTCTTGCCGTTTCAATAATAAACCATGTGTACTTCCCATGCCATTTTTTTTTTGCTTTTCCATCAAAATTGGACGGCGAGTAAATTCTTGGGAGGGAATACTGACCATGTTATTGGAGGTTGGTGGAGGCCTTCAATCCACCCCATAATAGCTTTGTTTTCTATCTTTTTTTCCCTAAGGCCAATGATGATTATTTCCAGATTTTGCATTCCAATTTTTTAATACGATTTCATATTCGATTTTACTTCATTTCGGTAATTAGATTCAAAATTTCGCATTCTTATTTTGGTTTCAGAATATTATATTTGTGTTTCTCCTTATGTTTTGTAGAATGTTTTGTAATTTCTTCCTCCATACATAGTCAATTTGTTTTGTATTTTTAATCTCATCAATGGACTTTTTTTTTGTTCCATTGAAAATGTTTTCAGTATTCAACTAAATTCAAACATTGAAATTGAACTTCAGTTTTACGAATGTTGCAACTATTTATTTTGTTTGTTTGGAGTTGGATTCGTTCCAATGAAAGAACTATGCCAAATCTTGAGACCCTCTTATCTTTATTCTTATGTCTGTTTATGTGTGAGATATTATGTTGTATTTAATTAAGTTACTCACTCTTTTTCAGCAATTTTATTTTATGGTCAACCACCCAATTAATATTGACCTGACCATTACTTACTTTATTTATGCCTGAGTTAAATCTCTTTCTTATAGGTTTAATGAAGCTACTATTTAAACTTATTGAGGTTAGGTGCACTTAAATGCACCAACTCTTGATGCGTGGAAAATGGAGCAAATAAATATGCGTTCATTGTTCGTTCTCCATGCGTCACTGGTCATTCGTTGGACTAAGGGATATGCAATATGCGTCTGATCACCATGCGTTCCTGCCACAAGTGCTCTTGCTATCTCGCCAAGTATAACGAGATCGCAAGTTTCTTGGGGTGATTCGAGGTCGAACTCAGAGACTTGTAGCTAAATGTTATGAAGCAATGTGTTGCGACGAAGAATAAAAGAATATTAAAGTTTAAGGGCTATGCGCTACTCTTACTAAACAGATTAAGCAATGGAGGTATGACTATGAGAGTTAGAGACACGGCAACTATTAACGCGTAATAAGATGTATGAAAAAATAGATAAAATGGTGGAGGGGATGACTTCACCGCATCAATAAGCTTGATCGCAAGGGTAACCCCAGCCAAAGCAAGTTATGTGATTATGCTATACACAATTGACTAAGACACATGCGATGTAATGTGATCGTGTCGATAGGACTTATTTCTAAGTCTCTATTCTTGCTTATGTGCTCCCACACATAAACAAAGTGACCGCATACCACCGTATCCTACTTCTAGACGCATGCGATGTGACCGCATACTTTCATATCCTATCTATAGAGCGCATGCGCTGTGTAATAGCAAAAAAAACTTATTCCTTGGCCTCTATTCTTGCTTATGCGATCCAATCTGACTCTCCCAAGCCTAGATTTGGTGTTTTGGACTACTCTTTGATGCTCGTACTTATGAAGTGGAAATATGGATGATATGCGTTGATGGAATTGCATTGTGCACTCAAGTTTCCCCAGCGGAATTCAAGTGTAAATTCCTCTGAGTTTCCTGATAAGTCCAGGGTCGAACACAGGGACTTGTGAAAATATATTGCGTTGGTGATTTTTATGAAGACTTTGCGGTAACCAGGTAAATAAATAAAACGTTTGGTTTGTTATTTGCGTTGATGAAAAAGAAATAAATAAATGCGGCAGATTTGAGAAAAGACAGTTGCATTGATAGATGCAATGAGTATGCGATAAATGGGTTGAGAAGATCTTTAGCTAGCGTTACTCGGGAATGCGTCAGACTATGCAATCATGTTACTACTATGCACAGCAAATCATTTTCCAATGTAAATGTGATGCTCCAAAATCTAGGACGCATGTGTTGAATGCAAAATGTCCCTAGAGCTCATCCCTAAGTCTCTACTCTTGTCCTATGCGATGATGCAAAATGTATGAAAGCAAGGTGACCGCATACAATCATATCCTATCTCTAGGATGCATACGATGCGTTGATAACAAATAATGCTCATTCCTAAGCGTCTATCTCTTGTATTATGCGTTCTAATCTGACTCTCCCGAACCTAGATTCTGACCTGACCTTCCCAAGTCTAGATCCTGTCCTTAGACTACCCTCCCGAGTATCTCTAATGGACGAATGAAGCATACATAAACAAGATAATCGCAAAGAATAAAGATTCCCTAGTTGTGCTTGCTAAATGTTTCTCAACCCATTCAACTGATTTAGCTACTCATGTGTGAATCACAGAGAGTGAACAAATATAGAGAAAAAAAATTCCATTCTTATAAATGAGTTGAGTAAAAAATGCCAATGGAAGTTAAAGGTAGAGAGTCTGGTAGCAATTCCTTGCTAACCGAGGCTTTTTACACTAAAATCTCTATTCTGATCTAAAGATGTTCCTACATCCGCAGGCATCGACTCTCTCTCTGTCTTTCGAGATTCCGGCGCTCTCCCAAGCTTACCGAATTGATCTACCGGCACAACTTTCTCCCTCACGTCTGCCTTAAAATAAAAGAATATTAAGAACAAAGATGGGCGAACTAAACAACTTGTTGTAAAAACGGTGAACCCCTTTTCTGAAGAATGCACTTAGTATTTATAGAGCATCCATGGTGAAAGACGGCTTCTCTCTCCCGGTTGTACAGATGGGACAACTTTAGTTCCTGATTGACGCGCCGAATAATTATCACCGATAAGGCTGAATGTATTTTGCGACCTTATCGACTGTTAACTTAATTTGGATTTGACTGTCATCAGCTTTCTGTCCCATCGCTCTTAATTGGCCTTTCACTTGGATACACCCACCATGTTGCGCTGATCAAGTTGCAACGATCCTTCTTGGGTGAATGTTTGCGAGCACGATCAACGCAAAGCTTTGTGGTGAAGTTGCACTCGACCAATGAATTCTTATGATCGCAATCTTTGCATTGCGTTAACGCATATTCTGCACAAAAATACAAAAATCAACTATTCCAATGCGTTGAACGCATGCGACCGCAATATTACGAAATTGATGCTTAATGGACGCAAAGTAACATATTTCATCAACGCAATCCAACATTGTTTAAGAACTTAGCACTATGATAATGTGCATTTCTGCCCATTATCACACCCCCAAATTTAAACAATGCTTGTCCTCAAGCATAAGCTAAAGATTCCTTTAGCAAGTCAACCGCAAAGTTCTTTTCCTAGAATTCTCAAGCATACCTCATTCAAATCCTATATACCAGAATTTCCTTAAGTCTTATTCAAGTCTCTTCTTAAAATATTTCTGAGACCTAGGGACTACAAGTTTAACTTTCAAAAGGACTTTACTAAATTCCGGAACATCGCATGATTTGTTTCAAAAAAAGAAAAAGTTTCTACCGGAGTGTCAAATGATTTTATCCTTGCACAAAAAATTTTCTTCATTGATATATATATATATATTATGACCTTGCGCTGATCCGAGTGCCTTGCCTTCATTTTGGCTTTCCCCCGCATGTGTCATGCAGACATCCAACTACAAGCAATGCACTCTTTCTCAGACTAAACTCATATCAATTTGGCAGTGGAGTTGCAGTCATTGATTTATGCGTTGATCCTGGTGACTTACTTTTGTTTTGGCTTGCCCTCACATGTGTCATGCAGACATCCAACTACAGGTAAGTGCCTTTCACAACTTAACTCTTATCAACATGGGTTTTCCATTGCATTGACAGTGGAGTTGTTATTCTCAATTTTATTTTTTTTGAAATAGAAAGGTCGGAAACAAATACCCCACACCCAAATTTAAAATGCGGCAATGTTCTCATTGCCAAAAGATTAAAAGAAGTCATGCGATGTTCTAGAATGCGTTGTAAAGAGAGTTTGAAAGAAAGCTAGCAAACCCCTAACTTCTAGAAATATTTCACGAGGTGACTATCTTAAGATTAAGTTGACTCTAATATATACGAAAGAAATAGAAGCATATTTTCCATCATTGAAATCATACTTGGCAAAGAACAGAATGCGGTAAACTACTAAATTTATCTATGTCAAATGATTGCGGTGATTAAAGAGAATGCGGTGATAAAACTTGTAAAACTAACATGCGATGTGATAGCGCAAAATTTGAAATAAAGATAAGGAAGAGTACACGCCCAAATTTTGCGTTGTCGCCCGCATTGTATTGACGCACCCATCTTTGCGGCGATCTATCTTCTGTGGATTGCGATGATGGAGTGAGATCATTTGCCTCTTCTTGAAACATCTCTGCAATCCTGTGCCTTAATCGTTGTAAACAGACAAAGAGAGGGTCAAATTATTTTAAAACAAAATAAAACTCGTTATCGCATTTTTTTTCTTTTTTTTTTATTTGAAATAGCAATAGTAAAATAAGGATAGATAAAGATTGAAAGGATAAAGTGCAGATTTCGAATAGTGGTGAAGAATTGAAGAGTTGATGCTTCCAAAAACTTGCGTCCCTGATATGTTGCGATCATTTGATAACGCAAGGATCACTTATTTCCGGCTGGTTTGTTCACGTTCATGATGGCTTTTCTCTCTTTTCTTTGTCCTCTAGGATCTTTGCTGCCTTAATCCGGAGTTTTTCCCCATGAATGCTTATTACAATTTCCCCCTTGTGCACATCAATTTGAGCGCGACCAGTTGAAAGAAATGGTCGTCCCAATATGATGGGCGCATCTTCGTCCGCTTTATAATCCAAAATGTGGAAGTCTGCCGGCAGGATGAATTTATCGATTAAGATTGTGGCATTTTTCAACTCTTCTTCAGGATGTATTCGAGATCTGTCCGCGAGCAGGAGAGTTTCCTTTGTGGGCATAAGTGTGCCGGCATTCAATTGTTTGAAGATTGACAATGACATTATGTTTATACTTGCCCCAAAGTCGCATAGTGCTTGGCCACTGAAGGTCACTCCGATAGAGCATGGGATCGTGAAGATTCCTGGGTTGCCTATTTTATGTGGGATCATAGCATTTTGTGCTGCATCATCTATTGCGATATTTTCTTCGTCAATTTGTTCCTCTTTCAATCTTTGCGGAGTTACTGGTGGTTAGACTTCTTCTGTCTCAAGATCCAGAGGCTTAAGGGTGGACACAACTTCAGGGTCTATTTTCTCGGGCTTCTCCAAACTATAGGTCAATGGGTCTTCGGTTATCACCGCAATCAAGTTGGTCGCAATGCGCTTCTCCCCTACTTCCGCAATCATGTCATCTAGCAAGGAGACTGCTAAGCATTGTTCCTTCCCATTACCCCCAGCATTGCGAGGCAGCTCAGTTGAGCTCAGCAACGCTCCTTGCGGTCTATTTTTCAGCTCGCCTACAATTTCTCCCATTCGAATTTTGAGATTTCTAATGGATGTAGCTTGATTCTGAAGCACAGATTCGTTATTTCTCAATATACTGCTTCAACAAGCTCTCTAAGGACGAAGATTGCAGTGGTTGTGAGCTGCTAGCTTGGCTTTGCGCTGGACCGTTGTTTTGCAGGAAAAATCCGGGTGGCCCTTCTTTTTGTGCCACAGGTTGAAAGCTTTGTTGTTGATTTTTTCACACAAAATTTGGGTGATTTCGCCACCCGGGGTTATATGTATTGGAGTAGGGATTATCTCTCATGAAGCATACCGACTGTGGATTTGTTGGGCATTCCTTCATCGGGTGAGCATCATCGCAAATGACACAACTTGCGATCGTTTGAGTGATTGCACTGACCTGCCCTTTTTTCGCTCCCATATTATTAATTGTGATGCCTTGTATTAAACTCATCATCGCAATCATTTAATTTTGCAGAGATGCGATGGCGCTATTGTTTGCGTCATTATCTTTAATTCTTAATCTCTGATCGCTTTCTCTCCAATCCCCATGATTTTTGGAAATGCGATCAAGTATACTCTTAGCCTTCTCATATGTTTTGTCGAGCAGACCACCAGCGGCTGCCGCATTGGCAACGGTTTGCGAAGAGGGGTTCAATCCTTGGTAGAAAATCTCCATTTGCAGGCAGTCTGGTAAGCCATTGTGTGGATAGTCTCTTACCAGCCGCTTGAACCTTGTCCAAGCATCGCTGAGCGATTCGTTATCTTCTTGTTCAAAATTTGTTATTAATTTCCTTCTCCTAGCGTTCTCAGTTGTTGGGAAATACTTCTTCATAAATTTTTCCACCACCTGTTCCTACGAAGTTATCTCTCTCAGTTCGAGAGAATATGCCCAATTCCTCGCCTGATCACACAAAGAAAAGGGAAACAAAGTTAATCGAAATTCCTCGATTGAGATATTCGGGAACACAAAAGTGTTGCAGATTTCTATGAAGCTCCGGAGGTGGGCGTACGGGTCTCGCCACGCCTTCCTCCAAATTGCCCAGCAGCCTAGATCATCAGCAACATTATCGGCTTCATTTCAAACCTCGATCCATCTAGCGTTGACCTCATGATTCCTAGAGAGAAATCGTAGAGGTTAGGTGAGCGGTCATTTGCCAGAAGGATGGGGTTGGCCATTATATTATTCGCATTAGCGGCCCTTGCGTCCGGTTGCTCCGCTATTCTTGGTGTTCCTTCTTGTTATTGTTGGCGGTCTCTTAATCTTCTTCTAAAAGTCCTCTCAATCTCCGGGTCATAATTCGCCAGAGATTGAGAGTTCTGCAAAGAAATCAAAAAAATTACCGTTAACAAACTATTTTGCCGAAGTCCCCTGCAACGACGCCAAAAACTTGATGCTCGTATTTATGAAGTGGAATAATGGATTATATGCATTAATGGATTTGCGTTGTGCACTCAAGTTTCCCCAGCGGAATTCAAGTGTAAATTCCTCTAAGTTTCCTGATAAGTCCAGAGTCGAACACAGGGACTTGTGAAAATAGATTGCATTGGTGATTTTTATGAAGACTTTGCGATAACCGGGTAAATAAATAAAGTGTTTGGTTTGTTGTTTGCGTTGATGAAAAAGAAATAAATAAATGCGACGGATTTGAGAAAAGACAGTTGCATTGATAGATGAAATGAGTATACGATGAACGGGTTGAGAAGATATTTAGCTACCGTTACTTGGGAATGCGTCAGACTATGCGATCATGTTACTACCATGCACAACAAGTCATTTTCCAATGTAAATGTGATGCTACTAAATCTAGGACACATGTGTTGAATGCAAAATGTCCATAGAGCTCATCCATAAGTCTCTACTCTTATCCTATGCAATGATGCAAAATGCATGAAAGCAAGGTGACCGCATACAATCATATCCTATCTCTAGGATGCATGCGATGCGTTGATAACAAATAGTGCTCATTCCTAAGCGTCTATCTCTTGTATTATGCATTCTAATCTGACTCTCCCGAGCCTATATTCTAACCTGACCTTCCCAAGTCTAGATCCTATCCTTAGACTACCCTCCCGAGTATCTCTAATGGACGAATGAAGCATACATAAACAAGATAATCGCAAAGAATGAAGATTCCCTAGTTGTGCTTGCTAAATGCTTCTCAACCCATTCAACTGATTTAGCTACTCATGTGTGAATCACAGAAAGTGAACAGATATAGGGAAAGAAATTCCATTCTTATAAATGAGTTGAGTACAAAATACCAATGAAAGTTAAAGGTAGAGAGCCTGGTAGTAATTCCTTGCTGACCGAGGCTTTTTACACTGAAATCTATATTCTGATCTAAAGATGTTCCTTCTTCTGCAGGCGTCGGCCCTCTCTCTGTCTTTGGAGCTTCCGGCGCTCTCTCAAGCTTACCGGAACGATCTACCGGTACAACTTTCTCCCTCGCGTCTGCCTTAAAATAAAAGAAAAGTAAGAACAAAGACGTGTGAACTGAACAACTTGTTGTAAAATCGGTGAACCCCTTTTCTGAGGAATGCACTTGGTATTTATAGAGCATCCATGGTGAAAGGCGGCTTCTCTCTCCCGGTTGTACAGATGGGACAACTTTAATTCCTGATTGACTCGCCGAATAATTATCACTGATAAAGCTAAATGTACTTTGTGACCGTTATCGGCTGTCAACTTAATTTGGATTCGACTATCATCAGCTTTCTGTCCCATCACACTTAATTGGCCTTTCATCCAGATGCGCCCACCATGTTGCGTTGACCAAGTTGCGGTGATCCTTCTTGGCCAAATGTTTGCGAGCACGATCAACGCAAAGCCTTGCGGTGAAGTTATGCTCGACCAATGAATTCCTCTGATCGCAATCTTTGCATTGCGTTAACGCATATTCTGCACAAAAATACAAAAATCAACTGTTCCAATGCGCTGAATGCATGCGATCGCAATATTACGAAATTGATGCTTAATGGACGCAAAGTAACATATTTCATCAACACAATCCAACATTGTTTAAGAATTTATCACTATGATAACGTGCATTTCTGCCCATTATCACTCTCCCAAGTATACCCAAATGATGAATTATGCACTCATAAGACAAGGTAATCACATAAAGCATGGTTGACATACCCTTTCGGGTAGTTAGTCACTATTGCTTCTACTCATAGAAAGCATTGCGACCGCTCATAGACAACCGTTGCTACAGCCTCACACTAAGCAAAGAGGATTTTCTCACAACACTCGCGCAACGCACACCTCTCGGTGGTTTGCTACATGCTTCATATGTCTATGTCGCATGATTGAGTATGCGATACTCTAGCAATCTTACTTAGTCGTTGCAATGAAAGTAAAGGATGATAAAGCAGAGGTAAATGAAGATGGAATTGAAGGAAATAAAGAAATGCATTGATCACAAAATATATTAATGTCTTAAGCCACAATATAATACAATACAAAGATAGAAGAGAGATGGAGGGCCAGATGGGCAATGTCTTGCTTCCATCAGATGTGTGTCAAGGCTGCTGCTGGTGCCATGGAGGGGTGGTGGAGTAGTCTCTCTCGAGATCTATCTCCGGTGAAGCTCCGATCGTCACTTGAAATGGTTGGAGGAATGAAGAACTCTCAAGAACATCTTCTCACGCTTTCGTCTGGATCACAAGGATCTGCCCTAAGGCAGAAACTCGGATCCTTTGAAGTTGTGCTCTAAGGCTTCTATTTATAGAGCATGATCGCCGACAGCATTAATGGTCCTTCTCTGAATTTTTGTTGCTAACGGCGTGATGGACCTACTCTAAATCTCTGCTACTAACGGTGTGGTAGGTGAAATGTCAACATCATCTTTTGATACTCCCGAGGTATGTGTTCATACTTGCTTTCCGAAGTATCATCGCATTCCACCACCCTTGCGTTCATCCCTCTATTATGGTCATTACTTTGTAGTTTCAACCTCTATGCGATGGACGTATGCGATTAATGGCCGCAACATCCATGCGTCGAACGTATGTGATCGCCTCTACGATTGTGAGATTCACCGCATGCGATCGACTCCTGCGATAGCTACAAAAATAGACATTTGGACTCAAAATAATACATAATGGTGAGTTAGCCGAGATTTTCATTGTTGAACGATGCAAGCTCACTTTCTCATGAATTCTTAGTATAATCACCGCATATTCTTCTTATCAGCCCTCATAATTCTAAATAAAAGGCCTATAATAACGTACATTTCTGCCTGTCATCAACTCTCCTCACCAACAACCCTTATTTATGAAGGAACTCTATACAAAGAGAACCAGTGAGCGGAAGCAAGATCATTCCAAATCCCATTGTGACAGAACATTCACATTTACAATCAAACGACAATAGTTATGCATAAGTTTGAAATTACAGCATGCTTTCAAAGGAAAATACTAAAGATCAAGTGAACTTACCCTTGAAGAACCTTTCTTCTTGTTTCCCTCGATCTAATAGTACAAACGTTCAACAGCACGAACGTCATGCCTCAGCAATCTCCTCGAAAAGGAACCAATAGCACTCGACCCTCAAACAACAAGCAGACACCACCACGAGGCTACCTTGGTATTACCGGTGTGAGAATCTAGAATTTGTGGGCTCTGTATGGATTTGGTAGAGGGAAGGAGAAATTGAGATATTGGTATAAATGATCGAGTAAGTGGCAGAAGTTTGGAGTCTATCGTATAGACTGTGTACTCGATCATTCAGAAAACGAGTGACTATTGTATAGCAAACTCAATGCACGATCGTTTATGCTCTCAAGCTATCATATAGCTATTTTCTTTTGTGCATTCGATTATCAATCGCTTATTGATCGCATAATGAAAAAAATGATCACAACTTCCCACTAAGTTGGTCATTAGGAGAAAAACTGAAACCAATTATCCTATAATTGATTAAACAATATATTCATAACCTATAGTTTTAATAGCACATCTCTTGCAATATATAAACCATAGTTCTTTTTCTCCTTTATGGAATTTAATAATAAAATCCTCCAATTAACGTATCTAATACATCAAATCAATTATATCACATATAATTGAAACAACTTAATTATATCATATATAATCAAATTTTCTCTTGTTAATTTGAACACTTCAAACTAACCCAAAAACTAATTCTCAACATGAATTCATTGAGCTACCAAGGGGAACTTATGGACCTGTAACTTGAAGCTCCAATGGTACGTGAAGAACTAACTAAACTCTTTAATCAAGATATCCACCATCCGTTAACTGCTGAACATTCCATTAAAAACCGACAGCTGCACTCTTCGCGCTACAGATATATTTCTGTGTCCATTGGATACAACCAATAAATAGTACAATGACTCTTCACAAATCGCTCGTAAGTACAGCCGAGCCAATTTACCGTTTTGTCCCTATAATTGTATCTAACTTCTTAAGTACCACCGATTCCTCTAATGAAAAATACATCATAGTCTAACTATGAAGAAATCCTTCTCGATCCAAGACAAGGTGTGGCACCACATTGTTCAAGACCCGAAATCAGCCCTTAAGGGAGCAATTTATCTACTTACCCCTAAATCAGGGAAAGAGTGAATTCCATCTTGTGTAGCTGAGTTTCCAGCTCCCCAATCAGAAGAATCCTCAAAGTGGTAGGTTTGAATCGGCGACCTAGCCACTCGCACCCATGCAAATCAAAGGACTGCCCTCATAAGCAGGAGTTCCCAACATACTCAGGATTAAAGTCATGTTACCTATGGTCATCCTAGTGAAATGAAAGTCTCAATCATGAACGGTGTTATATTACGAGACTAAACATTTCGTGGTCTAGTCTTATACAAACTATTTTATATAGAGCATCCCTACTCGCATGTCTAATATATGAATGGCCAGGATCAAATGATTTGTAGCACTTTACAACACTTATAACATTAACAAAGCATACCACACTTGTAGTGTCACCAAAATAAGGTTTCCCTCTTCTATCCATATATTACAGACCATTTAGGTTATTACTTAAAGCACGATCCACTTGTATGTCTCCACATACATGCTTAAGTTACAACGATAACCAGGGATCTTAGTTTATTGGTTTGTGATTAATGCAACTAAAATATCTCATATTTCATAGACAAAAGTGAATAAAATAGCTCATATTTTAACATCACAAAATGTTTATTCATACAGGTGTTTACAAACTACAGGACCCTACGAAATTTAGGGCATCAACCCCAACAATCTCCCACTTATCCTAAAGCTAGTGGGGTGTGCAAGAAAATAACAAATACAAAACAATAAACTAGGGCACAAAGGCCCAGTACAACAATACTCCTACTTGCCCCAGTCCAGCCGCGGATAATCCCATAGACCCATGCTCTATAGGTGACCTTCAAACACTGTAGCCGTGAGAGCCTTCGTAAACGGATCAGCAACATTGTGCTCCAAAGCTATCGTCGTGACTATCACGCCCCTTCGATGCACAATCTCTCTGATTAGATGGTATTTCTGCTCGATATGCTTGCCGCGCTTGTGACTCCTAGGCTCCCTGGAATTTGCCACAACACCACTATTATCACAATAAAGGGTGACGGGCCTAGACATGTCTGGAACAACTTCCAGATCAGTCAGGAACTTCCTGAGCCAAACGGCCTTCTTAGTAGTTTCACAAGCTGCTACATACTCGGCCTCCATAGTGAGTCAGCGATGTACACCTACTTAGTGCTTCGCCATACTACAGCTCCTCCGTTAAAAGTGAACACTGATCCTGAAGTGGAGTTCAGAGAATCCTTATCAGTCTGAAAATCAGATACTGTGTATCCTGTAAGGATCAAATCCTTAGAACCATACACAAGCATGTAGTCCCTCATTCTCCGAAGATACTTGAGGATGTTTTTTACGACAATCTAGTGACTCGATCCTGGATTAGACTGATATCTACTGACTATCCCCATAGCATAGCAAATGTCAGGTCTAGTACATTACATCACATACATCAAACTGTTAACGACAGATGCATAAGGGACCCTTCTCATTTCCTCAACCTCTTAAGGTGTCTTAGGACATTACTCCTTAGATAATGTAACTCTATGAAGAAAAGGCAAAAGTCCCCTTTTGGAGTTCTCCATCGAGTACTTGATCGACATCTTGTCAATGTACGATGCTTGAGACAGTGTTAGCACTTTATTCTTTCGATCCCAAAAGATCTGAATCCCAAGAACAAACTGAGCCTTCCCCAAATCTTTCATTTGGAATTGGGTCGCTAGCCAATTCTTAACTGAAGTCAGTAAACTTACATCATTCCCAATGAGTAGAATATCGTCTACATATAACATTAGAAAAACTACGGAACTGTTGATGATTTTCTTGTAGACACAAGATTCATCAACTTTTTGATCAAAGCCATAAGATTTGATCGCAGTATTAAACCTTATTTTCTGAGATCAAGATGTCTGTTTCAGTCCATAAATAGACCGATTCAGTTTGCAAACCTTTTGCTTCTGACCTTGGGCTATGAATCCCTCGGGTTGCACCATATAAATAGTATCCTCAAGATTACCATTCAGAAAGGCAGTCTTGACATCTATTTGCCATATTTCATAGTCATAATATGAGGCAATGGTCAGGAAGATGCGGATAGACTTAAGCATGGCAACATGAGAGAAAGTCTCCTCATAGTCAACTCCCTCCACCTGGGTATAACCCTTTGCCACATGTCTAGCCTTGAAGGTCTACACCTTCCCATTAGCACCACGTTTCTTCTTGTATATCCATTTACAACCTATAGGTGTAACCTCATCAGGTTGATCTACAAGGTCTCATACTGAGTGAAGTATATAGACTCTATCTCGAGATCCATGGCTTTGACCCATTCATCTCTGTCAACATCCTCCATTGTCTTCTTATAAGACAACGGATCCTCAACCTCGCCATCAGCAACCATAGCCAGGATTTTAGTTAATCCCATATAACGAATAGGTGGGTTCGGAACCCTCCCACTATGTCGAGGTTCCCTTAACTCTTGAAGTTGATTTGACCTACTAGAAGAACTTCCATCAACAACTCTTGTTGATGTAATAGGCTCTTTAACAACTCTTTTCTAAGTTTCAGTAGTTTCTTTGGAAAGTTCACTCAATACAATTTTACTTCGCAGACTGTGCTCCCTTATTTGATCCTCCTTAAGAAAGGTAACGTTTTTCGACACAAACACCTTGTTTTCCTTAGGATCATAAAAGTAACCCCCTCGTGTCCCTTTGGGGTAGCTTACAAATAGGCATAGCCTTGAACGTGGTTTCAGTTTCTTAGGATTAACCTCAAGCACATGTGTTGGGCAACCCGAGATGCGGAGTGACACAAAGTAGCTTTACGCTCGTTCCACAACTTCAAACGTGTTCTAGCAACACTCTTCGAAGGAACACAGTTGAGGATATAAGCTGCAGTTTATACTGCAAAACTCCAAAACGAGTCCAGTAAGGAAGCGTAACTCATCATCTACAAAACCATGTCCAATAGGGTTTTGTTACTCCTTTCCGATACACCATTCTACTGAGGTGTACCAGGTGCTGAGAGTTGGGAAATAATTCCATATTTTATCAAATAGTTCTGAAACTCAAAATCTATAAACTCATCACCCCAATCAGATCGAAGTGTTTTAATCCGTTTATCTAATGCATTTTCAACTTCAGCCTTGAACTCTTTGAACTTTTCAAAGGTTTCTGACTTATGTTGCATCAAATAAACATACCTATACCTCAAATAATCATCAGTAAAAGTAATGAAATACTCAGCCTCCCCTGGTTCGCACATTCATCGGACCACAAAGATCTGAATGCACTAACTCTAGAGGCTCTTTGCTCGATAACCTTTTCCAATAAAAGGTCATTAAGTCATCTTGCCTTCAGGCATGACTCACACACAGGTAAAGAATTTTCTTCTAACTCATTTAGAAGTCCATTCTTCACCAATCTCTAAATCCTATTGAGATTGATATGCCCTAATCGAAGGTGCGAAAGTTGGGCATTTTCTTTTGGAGAAAGTTTAAGTCGTTTATTTTGAGTTACGGCAGTTTTAAACATTTTTGTGTTATAGAGAGAATTTTTTGCTAATGGTCTTAGCACATACAAATTATTTTCCAATAAAATTGAACATATCTCAACACCATCTTTTAGAATAAACACTTTATTCACAGAAAAATTGAGAGTATATTTACATTCAAGCAAACACTTTACAGAAATCAAGTTCCTTTTTAATTAAGGAACAACATATACATCATTTAAAATGATAAATCTATTCTATAAAGTCAACTGGAGGCCTCCCACTGCCACAGCTGCCTGGTGCCTACTCGCATCGTCATCACACCAGCCTCAAGTTGCCGCCATGATCTAATCCCCTGAAAAAGAAAAAAAAAACATGGTTATTGGCTCTAGAGTCTATAATTCAGGCAGAATCATCATTCCCCACTAAACAAGTCTCCAAAATAAGTAAATCACATTTACCTTGTCTGGCCTTGGCCTTTTCCTTCTTCCTCTCCTTTAACCAACGTGGGCAGTTTTATTTCTAGTGCCCATCCTGATTGCAGTGGAAACATTTTTCTTTTTCAACCGGCGTTGGTTGCCTACCCGCTGAGTGACAGGTTGTGGGTTAGTCGGTGCCTTCTCCTTCCCCTTACTACCCTTCTTCTTCCACTTGTTAGTGTTGGAAGAAGAAGGTGCAGACTTAGTTCCTAAGGTCGAACCTTGGTGGAACTTTTTAGATGATGAAGTAACATTTTCTCACCAAATATCTTTAGTATTTATGTGATACTACTTCTAAATATGCGTTGTTAATGATATGCTTGTAGTATGCGATAGAGTAATGCGTGTCACAAGTTTCCTTGCGCTGAAACCAAGTATAATTCCAACGCAAGTTTCTCAGAATAATCTGAGGTCGAACACAAGGATTGTTTTCATTAATGCATTACTTTTGTGATACATGCGATCAGTTTTACAATTAATAGAGAATTGGGTTTATATAGGAATCTAAAATGCAATGAAAATAAAATTGCATTGATAAAATAAAATTGCGTTGAAAATAAAATCCTAAACTAAGATGATACAAGATACAAGATACATGACACATGATACTGAGGTCAGGACTGATAGTGAAGTTATACAAAGGATCGTGGTATGCGATGGCAAGTCTTTATGGATGAATCAGAAATAGAAAGAGTAATTAGTAAAAACAACGCAAGTTTGTTAATTGCGTTAAAGATGCAACTAAGGTTTCGCTTTCCCTTGGCGTACACCTCTCGGTGATCGGCCGCGTTCCCAATCTCTATGGTGAAACAGGGATGAACGTGGTGAATGCAAAGTTGCTTACATCTCTGGAAGTACTTCTCGCTTTAGTTAACGCATTCTTCCAACCCTCTCTTGATAGGCGGAATAACATCTTCACTTCTGCTCTCACAGGTGAAAATGTCGTCGAGCATGCTTTAGCTAAACATAATTATTTCCTTAACACTTCTTGCTAATTACCCAGGGAATTAAGAAAACATCATGGAGAAAGTGAATCAAGGATGAACAGAAATAAATAGAGAGATGATAATAGAAATGATTATGACAATTAATACTAAGATTAACCATCTGATACATGGTGTGAATGATAGAGTAGAGAAGATGAGTACAACTGATGAAAAAGAGATAGAAAAAAATACAGAACAGTGTCAACGTCTTAACACAGATCTGGACAGAGGTTTTGCTTGCTGGTGTGTGGAATGGATGAAGAGGAGAGCTTCCCTCTCAGGCTTGCTCTTCTAGTAGAAGTGACCTTCGTATAGAGCTTCAACGATGGGGATTGAAAGGATTCTTTGCCCGAAGACTCACCTCTCGGCCTTGTCTCTTGGATTCTTCCCAGATCTTCTCTGGAAATTGCTTCAAACCAGTCTCTCTCTCAGATCAGTATATACACGTTTCTGTGTATTCCAGAATATACAAGTATCAAGTCTCCCGTATCGAGTATATTTCTTCAATGGAATTGTAGAAGCTATTTATAGGCAAAGCTTTGACTCTTTGCATTGTGGTTCTCACTTTATTGTTAAGACAGTTCCTGAAATGGTGGAGTGAATATTCCTTCTGTTATGCAATCAATCCCGTCAAAAATGCCCAACTGACAGCTGTACACACGTCTGAATCCTCTGCAATTGCGTTGCTCTTTACATCTTGATCGTTTGCCCACATGCGATATTGATTTTGATTACCGCATGCGGTTGAATTTACGTTGATCGCTAAGCTCTTGATCGATTGTCGCATGCGTCGTCATTGCGTTGATCATCTCTTCATTCTTGAATGATGGGGGTAATGCGATGTAGATGCGTTTTTTCTTTTATCTTTGAGCCATTAACGCATGCGGTGACTGATTCCCTACAAAACATAAATTGAAACATTCTATCCTACCATCACAATGGTGTTAGTGGGTGTATTGACGACAATTTATAATTCTCGCTATTCTTTTTGGCGCAATATCTAAATAAAACAGTATAAATAACTTGTATTTCTACAAGTTATCACACCCCCAAATTTAGATATATTCTTGTCCTCAAGCATATCTTCACTAAAGCAATACTGTTCAGTTCTTATCCTAAATTTTGTGTTGATTGGTTACTTCGAATGCTCCACCTAGGCAACATCACTTAACAACGCAATTTTCTTCTATCCTTGATAATTCATAACAAAGCCCTACTTTATTCTTTTATATAGCAAATCTCTATTAAAAAATTTCTTTCTTGTTTTAAAAAAAATGTTTACCTCTTCATGCAAAAACAACTTGATATGACTTGAATGCGGTGGTTGGGTTGTGTTATTTAATTAGAGACTGATGATCATGGTTACACCCTTCGTTTTGGCTTGTTTCCATGGGTGTCATGCGAACATCCAACTACGGTTGTGTGCCAATCTCAACTTCAACTCTTGATTTTCAACTAAGTTCAACTTTTTGCTGGTCAGAGGAGTTGTCTCTTATAATCTTATTTTTTTCTCTCATATTTTTTTTCTTTTCATATTGCGTCGTTCTTGGAAACCCACCTTCGTTTTGGCTTGCTCCCACGGGTGTCATGCGAACATCCAACTACGATCAGGTTCCTTTCACGATTTTACTCTTATCAGGTTAGGATTTTGATTTTCCCTTGCGCTGATATTGGAGTTTTGTATTTTTTTTTTCTTTTTTTTCTGACAATGAACACATTTTCTTAATGAACGCATCCACTTGATCGCATCTGCTCAGACCTTCCCCACCCCCAAATTTAAAGATGTGCAAGGTCTTCATTGCGTTGTTTTGGACAGAATAGACAAACACTTAGACAAAATTTTGAAAAGAAGGTTTGAGCAGAATTTTGAAGGATAAAAGGTAAAGAAGTGCTATTGCTACAAATTATCTAAGTGGGTTAGAAAATACAAAGTATGGGAAATGTTACTAAGGGTATGCATATAATTCATCATGGCAGCGCAATGAATAACACAAAATAGAAGATAAAGAACATCGCAATAATTGACAAATGATGATAAATAAGAGGCTAACGCATACGGAAAGAAGTGTTACTCAGTTCTATTAAAAGTTCACCAAGTATACAAAGAATTACAAATAACGCAATACAAAATTTTAGCATGTACAAAGAATCAAGTAATTAGCTTCTTTACATAGAAAAATGAATGAAATTATCTTTGGTATTTGATTCAGACGGGTGCACGGCTAATGATTAACACTATGCATCCATTAACGCAAATGCATCTTTGCAAAGGACGGGCAACAACACATGTGTCAACACAACACACCCCTCAACTCAACGCATTTCTAGAGGACGGGAACACTGTATTTCTACTGGCGTAACACTACCTCAACATAGTGCGTTTTTGCTAAGGACGGGCGAAAAATACATACGAGGGAAACACACCCCTCAGCACAATGCATTTGGGTTGGATGGACGCAAAGTGTATCTTGTTATCACAAGATGCACCCATCATCACAATGCATACCAATCTTTATTTTTCTTTTTAATTCATCAAACACGCAAGTCGATAAGACTTTGCAGTGTTCGTCATTTTATTCAGTCATTCACAAAATTTTTAAGAATCACGCAACTAATGCAGAAAAGTAAAGAACTCGAACAAAGCATGGAAATAACGCAAATGAATTAAACTGAAAGTAAACTCATAAAGCAGTAAAGGCTATTTTAGTAAACAGTAAATAATGCAAGGCAGAAAACCGTAAAGGAAAGCTATAAAGAAAGAGGTTAAACATAGATATAGGGCTGCTGATTGAAAGAAGTTTGTCAAAGTTACCGCAATAGCATCCCCTGCAGGCAGTTAAGCTTGCCTGCGCAATGTCATCAAGGACATTGTTCACCTCCTTACCTTATCCCGCAGTGTGTACGGGAAGAGATACAATCTAATTTCTTCGGGAATCACACCAAGTATGGAGAATGCGTTGCACATTTCTACAAAGCTGGTCAAATGAGCATACAGGTCTTCTCCTTGTATCCAAAATCTCCTGCATTTTGGATCATTTGAAGCATGACCGACCTTATCTCAAACCTTGCATTCTCCGCAACCGTAGGTCTTGAAATTCCAGCGCTTAATTTAGTTCTGATGTGTTCCTGCGCGAAAAATACACCTGATCTCTGGGTCAGCTTAGAATTTTTGGATCAAGTCTAGTACTCATAAACCATCAGACTGCTCTTCGCGATAAACAGCCAGTACAAAGAGATTTGTCCTACAAAATACCACAAAAGTACTCAACACTAACCGTTACCAATCCTCGGCAACGACGCCATAAACTTGTAATGCTAAAGAATGATTTCCTTATTATGCGTGCACTGTGCCATAAATTTGACACGATATTTTTATATCTTTAGTCTTTATGTGATACTACTTCTAAATATGCGTTGTTAATGATATGCTTGTAGTATGTGATAGAGTAATGCGTGTCACAAGTTTCCTTGCGTTGAAACCAAGTATAATTCCAACGCAAGTTTCTCAGAATAATCCAAGGTCGAACACAAGGATTGTTTTCGTTAATGCATTACTTTTGTGATACATGCGACCGGTTTTACAATTAATAGAGAATTGGGTTTATACAGGAATCTAAAATGCGATGAAAATAAAATTGCGTTGATAAAATAAAATTGCGTTGAAAATAAAATCCTAAACTAAGATGATACAAGATACAAGATACATGATACATTATACTGAGGTCGGGACTGACTGTGAAGTTATACAAAGGATCGTGGTATACGATGGCAAGTCTTTATGGATGAATCAAAAATAGAAAGAGTAATTAGTAAAAACAACGCAAGTTTGTTAATTGCGTTAAAGATGCAACTAAGGTTCCGCTTTCCCTTGGCGTACACCTCTCGATGATCGGCTGCGTTCCCATATCTCTATGGTGAAACAGGGATGAACGTGGTGAACGTAAGGTTGCTTCCATCTCTGGAAGTACTCTCGCTTTAGTTAACGCAGTCTTCCAACCCTCTCTCGATAGGCGGAATAACATCTTCACTTCTGCTCTCACAGGTGAAGATGTCGTCGAGCATGCTTTAGCTAAACATAATTATTTCCTTAACACAAATTAATTTACTTGCTTAATTCTTGCTAATTACCCAGGGAATTAAGAAAACATCATGGAAAAAGTGAATCAAGGATGAACGGAAATAAACAGAGAAATGATAATGGAAATGATCATAACAATTAATACTAACATTAAGCGTCTGATACATGGTGTGAATGATAGAGTAGAGAAAATGAGTACAAGTGATGAAAAAGAGATAGAAACAAATACAGAAGAGTGTCAACGTCTTGACACAGATCTGGATGATAGGCGCAATGCGACATAGATGCGTTGTTTCTTTTATCTTTGAGCCATTAACGCATGTGGTGACTGATTTCCTGCAAAACAGAAATTGAAACATTCTATCCTACCATCACAATGGTGTTAGTGGGTGTATTAACGACAATTTATAATTCTCGCATTTCTTAGCCAATTTCTACACTATCGACGCAACTTTTCTTTCTTTTTGGCGCAATATCTAAATAAAACAGTATAAATAACTTGTATTTCTACAAGTTATCAGTAATCAACCTTGTTCAAAACAACGTTGCTTACGAAGTGCATGAAGCTTTTTGGCAACATTTGGAGAATAATGCTAATCTGGCTGCCCTCATCGTTGCAGACCCCATTCATCTCTACCACATTAAAGTGGACCATCATGTTCAAAACATGTTCTCGAAAAGATGTACCCTTCTTCATTTTGGTGTTGAAGATGCTCTTTAGAGCATCATGCTTGAGTTGCCCGAATGGTTGTCCCAACATTCCCTTCAGGGACTCCATGATCTCACGTGCAGTGACCATGGGCTCATGCTTCTTGGCCAAGACGTCATTCAGACTAGCCAAGATGTACGCTCGGGTCTTTTTGTTCGCCTGTGTCCATCGCTCATATGCATTTTGAACGTTTCGAGTAGCAGTAGGAGGTGGAATAGGAGAACACTCCTCCATAAGGACGAATCTGAGGTAATCGATGATTAGTATTGTGAGTATTGAGTTTTTCCAACTAGCATAGTTGTCACCAGTTAGTTTGTCGGCAACTAAGAAAGCTAATGTAACAGTTGCCATAATTTAAAAGTTTCTGAAAAAAACAAGAACAAACTTAATAAGTCTACTTGTATTACCACTTTTTACACCAATTTTAGGTTTTAGCAAAATAGTTTTATTGTACCCTAAGTGAAAAGACATCTATTTTGCAATGATGTTCCAACGAGGCAGGACAAAAGTCACCGTTGGGGTGATCAAGTGCCCTTTCATTAGGATGAGACATTCTCAACTATTAGACAGAAAAAACTATTGTAACTGACTCTAACAGTCATCTTTTTTCGGTTCCGAATTTGTTAACATTTAACAATTTCGCATAAGTGTAACCCCTCGTTTTAGGCCCTAGAGTCTCACCCTAATGCGCCCACCATAGGGAAAAAGTAGATTAGGACAAGAAACTAAAGCAACCTTATCCTTTTTAGAAGATCAAATAAAAAGTTGTGCAAAATTGTCATCCTTTAAAAGGACACTCCCAGGGTGCCTCGAAGCGATGCACAAAACTTTATCCAACTTAATGAGAAAGACCGTGGATATGTTGTCACACATCCTACTCCCACTTACTATGAACATTCTCTCCCTTCACTTTGGTATTGACCTACCCAAACACCATCCTTTAGAGGGACACTCCCAGGGTGCTACGAGGTCGAGGATAGATCTCACAGTGTAAACTTTAGGGAGAAACGTGTAGAGGTTCAAATGAAGTATCATATACCCCAAGTACCTCCCACTGAATGTTCTACCTAAGGATTCATTAACTTAGACAATCCGACTACTGATTTTATCTAAATGAGAGTTTAATTTTCTCAAAAACAACTCTTGCTTTTGATAATGAAACAAGTTCGAATCAAGTCTTATTAAATACTTTAACAAACTATCATCAAATTTGCATGCATGTATCAAATCTATCTAATTCACCTTTCCAGGTAGGTTCCTAGGTAGGGGTGTTCCGTTTTCGTCAGCTTAAATACCCCAGCTTAGACAGAACCCGCCTTAGACAAAAGGTCCCTTATAGATAGATTTGGTACATATTTAATCTTTTATTAATCAATTTAGTCCTATTAAACCGATCAAAATATTAAACTTACATTTCTAATCTCATTAGAATCATGATCTTAGGTCTATCTCAATCAAATTTTAAAACTCTTTTAAAACATAATTAAACCTAAGTTTGCATGCATGTCTTTCTTATTGATTTTAGTTCTAATTTCTATTATAACTCTTATAAAAGAAACAACTAAAACCATCCACATTGCTAAGCTAGACTAGGTATTTATAACTTTTATAAGTTAACCTATGTATCATGCCTCATGCAATGTTTATTCATTACTATATATAACTATTATATAACTTGTAATGAACCAAGCATACATGCTTTCATACACCCTTATACTATAACACTTATAATATAAAGATGATGCATGAATATACTTCATGCATGCATATATTATAACTCTTATATTATATGATGCATGAGCATGCTTTAGTGTAATTTAGTCATGCAAGGTACTATATCATAACCTTGGTGGGTTTTAAAACTATATGGCACACTTTATGACATATAAATAAACATACATTACATGTACATTCATCAAGAATCAATGGACTAGGATGATTTGCCTCAAAATATCGCAAAAGTAAAGCTATCTATTACAAAACCAACGAGCCAACTGGTTCAAACAAGTAAACCGGGTCTTGAATCGCCTGGGTGAAGCAACGTTTTTTTTATCATAAATGATCGTGTAGCATGGATCATGTGCCTATGACAATGCAATGAAACATGAAGGCCATGCGATTGTGCAGCGTGCATCGTGTAACACATGCCTAAACGATCGAGTAGACGACAACTATGCGGTGAAGCATGATCGTCTAAACGATCGCAGAGCAAGCGTCAAGTATCATATACCAAGTGATCGAGTAGCCAGTGACTATGCGATGAAGCATGTTGGCTGACTCAATCGTTTAGTTGCGCGCCTACCATGCGACGAGTATTATAAACTCAACAATTGTTTACCTCAACATCTACACGATCGAGTAGCCAACGCAACACGACCGAGTAAACTCTTTATCCAATCGCTTAGCATTAGTGATGACATGCAGAAATGCATGCCATCTTAGTCCTTTTACTTAGAGTTATGAAGGTTGTTAGGCAGAAATTCCATCAATCGTGCTAGGGATTCATGAGAAAAAGAGTTTGTGTCGATCAGCATGTCGAATCTCAGCTAACCCATTACTTTGCGTTAATTATGCGTTCAATGTTTTATTTTTGTAGCTAATGTAGGAAATGAACGCAAACGCAGAAACCGGACCATCGCATAGACGATCGCATGCGGAGAAGCACTCCATCGTGAGGCAAACGCATCGATCAATGCACGGATATTGCGGTAATCAGCCGTATGCGTCCATCGCATGGGAGTTGCGCTCGTCAAGTGATTGCGGTCATCATGTAGAATTGTGGTTTTAAGCGAATGCGGCCATTGAATGATTGTGGCTGCGCGACAATGTATTCTAATGGGATCAACGAAAGTTTGGTGGAATGAACTCATCAAGGCATCTCCCTCGAGAAAATCTAAAGTTGATGTTGACATTTCACTTACCGCGTCGTTGGTGGCAGAGGTTCAAAAAGGACTGACGCGCCGAACCTCAGACTCAGAGCAGTCCAATTAATGCTGTCGGCGGTCCAAACTCTATAAATAGAAGCCGATAAGCAAAATTCTAGGTTATTTGGAGATTATCCCTCAACCGGGGATTTTCCCCTCGATCCAGACAAACTGTGTGAGAAGATGGTTGAGAGTTCTTCACCTCCTTCATCCATTCCGAGTGACGACCGGAGCCTTTGACCGGAGCTAGATCTTGAAAGAGTCAGCTTTTTCACCCATCCATGACACCACCAGTAGCCTTGACACACATCCGCTGGAAGCAAAGTTTTGCTTCCAGCCGGTCATTTCTTTTTCCTTTCTTTTTCTATATTTATTATATGACATTTTGAATTAAGAATATAATACAAAGTGTTTTCAATGCATTTCTCTATTCCTTCAACTTCATCTCCATCTTCTTGCTTAGCATCTTTACTTTCATTGCAACACTTAGTGGGATTGCTTGGGTATTGCATACTTAGTCATGTGGATTAGGGATATGAAGCATGTAGCAACCCACCGAGAGGTGTGCGTTGTGTGAGTATGTGAGTAATCTTATTTTCTTTAGTGTGAAGCTGCTGCAATGCCTGTCTATGGGCTAACGCATTGCTTGTCTATGAGTGAAGTCAGCAACAATCAACTGCCCGAGAGGGTAAGTGGTTGGACGCATTAAGCAAGGTATGCATTGTTCACTAGGGATAGTAACAATCTTAGTTCAGCAAAGTTTATGCGATTATCTTGTATTATGTATGCTTCATTCGTCCATTAGGGATACTCGGGAGGGTAGTCTAAGGACAGGATCTAGGCTTGGGAAGGTCAGGTCAGAATCTAGGCTTGGGAGAGCCAAAGTAGAACACATAATACAAGGGATATGCGCTTAGGAATGAGCACTATTTGTTATTAACGTATCACATGCATCCTAGAGATGGGATACGATTGAATGCGGTCACCGCAGCGTTGTGTGTATTTTGCATCATCGCATAGGAAAAGAGTAGAGACTTAGGAATAAGCTCTATGGACACTTTTGCATTCAACACATGCATCCTAGAATTAGGAGCACCGCATTTCCATTGGAAAATGACTTGTCGTGTATGGTTGTAGCATGATTGCATGGATTGCGTTGACTAGGGTTGACCTTACAATCACTCTTAAGTTTTGCAATGAAAACATCTCCGCATTTTATCTACTTTCCAATACATTTATTTCATGTCAAGGTTTGTCACATCTCTATCTTTCATGCATATTCTCATTGCGTTGTCTAATAGATAGGAGTAGGAGTAGGATTAACTTAGCAACATCCCCTTTATTCTTTTATTCAACCGCCGCATGCTTAATCACCGCAAACATATAGTTACAAGTCCTTGTTTCGACCTTGGATTACCCAAGAAACTTGCGTTCATGTTATACTTGGCGTGAATGCAAGAAAACTTGTGGCAAGATGCATGGTCATCGCATACATTCGTTAACGCAATTTTCATTCCAACGCATGACCATCGACGCATGACTATCAATGCATATCTTAGGAACATGCATCGCATAATGCGTCCATGGGATTTTGGTTGTCGAGTAAAAATTGACTTCCAATTTTCGCGCACCAATCAGCCATGCGATCGTTTAGCAAATACAACACGATCGAGTAGAACTTTTCTACACGGTCGCATAACCAAATCTAAATGATCGTTTAGCCTGAGCTACACGATGCGACCAACCCTTGGTCTTCTTCCTCGATGAGAACGACACCTACATGCACTGAAGCTTCTTCACAAACAACTCTTACAGACTCAAACACTTTGATATAGACTCAGTAGCAATGTCATTATGCCTAAAAACACAAGGGCCCTTACAAATTGACTTGAAATTTAAAGAAAGCTTTAATAAATAAAGACAATCATCCCGAAACATCTATCGATTCAAATCCACAACTACATCTACTGTTTAAACGCGTTGCAGACAACATAAAACCTACCAAGACTATAAATGTAATTTGATGCATCAATGGAATTTGGACTATCAGAACAACCTGACTCTAATACCAATTGAAGGAACTCTATACAAAGAGAAGTAGTGAGCGGAAGCAAGATCGTTCCAAACCCCATTGTGACAGAACATACACATTTACAAGCAAACGACATAGTTATGCATAAACTTGAAATTATAGCATGCTTTCAAAGGAAAATACTAGATCAAGTGAACTTACCCTTGAAGAACCTTTCTTCTTGTTTCCCTCGATCTAATAGTACAAACGTTCAAAAGCACGAACGCCACGCCTTCCCACTAAGTTGGTTATTGTTGGATTTTATGTCCTAAAAACTCGCAGTTTGTAAAATGATAAACATTTTCTATAATCAATAAACTTATTATTGATTTTATAAATTGTAGATATGAAAGTCTAATCCAATAAACTAAGACCCATGACTATTACATGAGTACTTGAACTTTATGTGGAGACATAAGAGTGGATCAAGTTTGAGTAAATAGTCAAAATGATCTATAGTACATGAATAAGATTGTGTATCTTATTCTGGTAATACTATTGGATGCGACCTACTCTGTAGTTGTTACAAAAAGTCGTAAAGTGCTACATACGATGTGATCCTAATTCGTACATGTTATGACATGAGGAGTGGGGGCATCCTATGCAATGAGTTTGCATAAGATCGGACCAAGAAATAAGTCACTCTTACTTTATAACGTTGTTTACTGTATAAGACTGACTATTTCACTTAGATGACCTAGGTAACTCAGTCTTAATCCTGAGCTAACTATGAACTCCTATTTATTCGAGATTATCCTTAGATTTGCATAGGTGAGGGTTGGCTCAACAGCGCCGGCTCGATGCCTCCCATTTCAGGGGTAAGACCTAATAGATAGCTGGGGACATAGGGTGCAAGACGAAGTTCACGCCTACCCGATTTAGGGATAGGAGAAAGGTTGTTCTCTCAAATACTGAATCCAGGTCTTGAACAAGGGGCCTCACCCTCTCACTGGGCTGAGAGAGTTTGGTTTAGTAATTGGATCACAAACCAGTTGTTCATTAGAGGATCAATAGGAACTTGAGGAATAAGACGAATCTCGAGGATAAAACAGATATTTGACCCAGCCGTTATTACGAACAACCTATGAAGGGTCGACTTGCTGATTATGGTTAAATCATGTGGAAATAATATATCTACAGTGAGGGGAGTTCAACTATAGGCTTTAGTGGAGTGACCCATTAGTTAACGAATGAGGGTTAATTTGGTCTAATGAGTTTAATCAATTAATCTCGGATCGTTGGAGCCTATGATCTGTAGGTCCGTGAGGTTCCTCTACTAGCTCATAATTGGATTAGTTTTAGAGTAGCGTGATAAGTTAATTTGAAATGTTCAAATTAGAATTAAGGGAATTGGTAATTATATGAGATATAATTACTTGTTTAATTTGAAAATTAAATGGAATAAGAGAATTTATATTTAAATGTAATTTAAATATATAAAGATGGATATGTGTAAAAATTAATTTAATATTTGATATTAAATTAATTAGTTTTATTTTAAAAAATTAATTTATAAAATTAAATTTTTCAGTTTTAAAATCAAAATGGATTTTAAAAATCAAGTTTTAATTTTGAGATAAAATTGGAAAATTGGAAAAAAAAAAAATCATGCACAAATGGAATATTGAGATATTCCATTATCCATCTTCTTCATGCGCACACAATACCCATTTTCCTCTTCTTCATTAACTCTAAGCATGAGCTGCAAGTCATGCAACATTCTTCTTTGCATGTTCATCTGCAATAAATAAAGAAGAATGGAGTGATTTTGGGGCATGCAATCAAGAGAATTTTAGTTGAAAATTCGTGGTGAAGAAAGTGTTCTTCAACAAGATTGCTGCTGTGAGTACTTCTCAATAATCCCTTGATTCAAGCTTGTTTTGAGTCCCACAACTCAATCTAGAGCACCAAGAGAATATGGGAGAAGATCTTGAGGTGGTCCACAACGAGACTTGGAGAAGATTGTAGATGGAGATTGAGCTTTGAAGAAGTTCTACAAAGGTATATCATGAAACTCACTTGTTTCTGCAAAAACATGCTTTATATTTTGCCAAAATTAATAAATTAGAATGCTTAATGATCCTGGTTGCTTCTGCTGTTCCTGATACAATCCTACAGTTATTAGGAGAAAAATCGAAACCAATTATCCCATGATGATTTAATTACAAATAAATAATATATTCATAACCTATAGTTTTAATATCACATCTCATGCAATATATAAACCATAGTTCTTTTTCTTCTTTACAGCATTTAATAATAATTTCTCTAATTAATGTATCTAATACATCAAATCGATTATATCACATATAATTGAAACAACTTGATTATATCATATATAATCAAATTTCCTCTTATTAATTTGAACACTTCAAACTAACCCAAAAATTGATTCTCAACATGAATCCATTGAGCTACCAAGGGGACCTTATGGACCTATAACTTGACGCTCCAACGATACGTGAATAACTGACTAAACTATGTAATCACGATATCCACCATCCATTAACTGTCGAGCATTCCACTAACGACCGACAACTGCACTCTTCGTACTACAGATGTATTTCTGTGTCCATTGGATATAACCAATCAATAGTACAATGACCTTTCACAAATCACTCGTAAGTACAGCCAGGCCAATATACTGTTTTGCCCCTGTAATTACATCAACTCCTTAAGTACTACTGATTCCTCTATTGGACAATACATGATAGTCCTACTATGAGTAAATCCTTCTCGGGCAGTGAGAAGGTGTGATGCCACATTGTTCAAGCCCCGGAATCAGCCCTTAAGAGAGCAATTTATCTACTTACCCCTAAATCGGGGAATGAGTGAATTCCGTCTTGTGTAGCTGAGTTCCCAGCTCCCTAATCAGACAAATCCCCAAAGTGGTAGGTTTGAGTCGGCGATCTGGCCACTCGCACCCATGCAAATCAAAGGACTGCTCTCATAGGCAGGAGTTCCCAACTCACTCAGGATTAAGATCATGTTACCTATGGTCATCCTAGTGAAATGAAAGTCTCAGTCATGAATGGTATTATATAACGAGACTAAACATTTCGTGGTCCGGTCTTATACAAACTTTTTATATAGAGCATCCCTACTCGCATGTCTAATACATGAATAGTTAGGATCAAATCATTTGTAGCACTTTACAACATTGTAACATTTACAAAGTGGGCCACACTTGTAGCATCATTAGGATAAGATTTCCCTTCTTTATCCATATACTACAAACTATTTAGGTTATCACTTAAAGCATGATCCACTTTCCACATACATGCTTAAGTTACAACGATAACCAGGGATCTTAGTTTATTGGTTTGTGGTTAATGCAACTAAAATATCTCATATTTCATATACGGAAGTGAATAAAATATTGCATATTATTACATCACAAAATGTTTGTTCATACAGATGTTACAAACTACAGAATCCTACGAGATTTAGGGTATCAACCCAACAATTTATACTAAGGCTTTATTATAAAATAAAATTAACATTCCATATACAATTAGTGAAGGTAATAACATAAAAGTTAAGATAGATTAGAATATAGTTTATTTCCTTGTTATGTCTTATCTTTTTCTTAATTTTGTTCCCAATTTTATTCAAATTTTCGACTAAAAGATAATTAGTATAACGTGTTATTAATGGCAACATCTTCTGTCATTTGATATTGTTTTTATTATGTTCAAAAGAATGTAACTTTACTATACTATCACATTCTCGACATCATTATGAAATGAAGGGTAAATATTCTATGCATAATTTCAGTTTGACATAGACGATGCATATTATTATATAAACATAAATCGTTAAGTTATCGAGTGATTCGACGTTTATGTGTACAACATGCTATTTTTTATGTTATGTTCACAAGATTATAGATAGATAGATAGATAGATGGATAGATGGATAGATACATAAATACATAGATAGATATAAACAAATTCATAAGTAATTGAATGATAAAAAATCATTGTCGGATAGAAGGAAGAATGTTTATTTTATTGCAATATGACATGTATTTTGGTGGTATGTTTTACAAATTGAAAAGAATTAGATTTTTTACAATTTTTGAAAAGAATACGTTGAAAAGAATCTGTTATATTTTACAAATTGAAAAAAAAATTAGTTTTCACAGTAATTGAAAATTAATCAATATTAGCAAAGCAAAAAAGAAAAAAAAAACCAATCTCATTAAAAAAAAAAAAAAAAACTGCACCATATACCCCAACTCAACTCAACTCAACTTTACATCCCAAACACAGACTTTCTGACTCAACTTAACTTAATTCACCACACCAAACATAGACAATAATTACCAACTCAACTCAACTCTGCACCACAAACACAAACAACAAATAATTTAGCTCCCTAGATCATAATTACTAACTTAACTAAACTCAACTCTCTACTTTTATCGCGTGCCAAACATCCCCTCAATATTTTGGGAGTTTTCTACTGTGTTTTTGGTTTATTGAAGTTTAGGAATTAAATTACTTCTCTTTTTCCATGAATTTGCCGCAAAATCGAAAGCTATCAGACCTTGATCATTGAACATCAGTGATATAACCAGGATATTCTATTTGAAGATATAAATCAAATATCATTGAATCACAAGACAAACTTCATATATGATCTACAAATTAAAAAAAAAAAAAAAAAAAAAAAAAAAAAAAAAAATGGAACCTTAAAACCTGGATATGTTGATATCATTTTTTTATCAGAGTCTATCAATTCAATCATATAATTATAATAATAATTGATATACTTCTATCATTACTAGTCAGTGATAGTCTCCTATCACTATCTACTAGTGATAGAATATGACTGAAAATTATATATCTTGTCAACTTCTTTAAATCAATCTACCACTGATAATCAATGATAGTCTTCTATCACTGGTATTAAATTCTATCAATGATGTAAAAAATACAACTATCAAACCATTAGGATAAAGTCAAATTCTTGTCACTTGGGTGTTTTGTTTTAGTTTCTCTTTTTTTACTCTCTTCATCATCATCATCATCATCATCATCATCAACTTCCTCCAAAAAAAAAAAAGTTTTTAAGTTAGAAGATGCATTATTAGTAAGATAGTGATAAGAGTCTAGCACTGCTAGACAGTGATAGAAGACTATCACTTATAGACAATGATAGTAGTTGTCACTATCTTTAATGATCATAGATGGGAGAGGAAGAAGGCGTTGGTGTGGGTTTTCATAGAACGTAGGCTGTTTGGACTTTTTACATGGTTAGAGCAAAATTTTGCTATATTTGTAAATTATTTTGGGCTTCACTATATTTGTAGTTAATTTGGCCCATTTTGCTATATATGAAACCATCCTTTTATGTTATTATATTTTAATACATAGGAGTTTCTTTCCATGTCACCTAAAAAATTATAGAAATAAATATTTTCTGTCAAATCAACATTAAAATAATATAAATTAATTCTAAATAAACTTTTGTTTTTTTTAATTAAAAAATATGTGAGTAGAGAAAATGTAAATCTCTAACCCTTTCATCAGGTATAGGGTGAAGAATTAAACCAGGTATAGGGTGAAGAATTAAACCATGGACCTTCGAGACTGAGATGATAACATATAGTTGTTTAATCATATGAGCTAAACTCAAATTGCAAAATTAATTCTAAATAAAAATAATCAGTATTCGAATTGGCATTCAAATTTTCTAGGGTTACTTAACAATTCTAATATCTCAAACACAATTACATAATCAGTTGTGCATCCACCTACATTCAACTCTTTTACTCATCATATCTTATTTGAACAAAATTATACAAACCAACGAAGAACCTTTTTTACTCAACATGTCTTATTTGAAGAAAATTATACATACCAACTAATAGGAATAGTAATATTAAGAGTATATTAGTAATCAGTTAAATAGTTTATCATGAAAGTTTGATTATAATTAGAGTCTGTAGGGAAGGGGGGAGGTAAGAAATATTTTGGATTATGAATTAGATCTTGAAAGTATCTCAAGATTGAGCGGGTCCAAGTATCTCAAACACTCAATTTATCTTATATTCGGGATCTAACATATCTATTCCATTAATAAGTGCCTGATACGTGTTCAACAAGTGTTAGAGTGTCCAAGTATCAAACACACGTCAAACATGAGGTACTTCTTACGTTAATCTTTTTTTTTTTTAATGTAAGCATAAAATAATCTTAATCATAATGAATTTACACCCTTTACAGCAGCCACCAGCCCAAAAGCCACAACTTAAAGGACCTACAGCACAGCACATGCAAGGAAGCAACATCAGGGTCTGATAGTTAATGTACAAATAATGCCCAGAAGTACAACATCCTGGTCAAAAATGGTGGCCCCTTCAATTGATTAAGATTCCTTGAAACCAAGTCTTGTGAGCATCTGCTGCAAAATGTTGTACTAACCAAACCCAGAACAAATGCCTTTTGATGTCGGAGTTGACAGTTGCGTCGAGTTTTAATGGTCATGTGTCATGAATCAGTGATGGGCTTTGATTTGAAAAACTTGGCAACTGCCTGGTAAAGATTCTCTTCCTCAAATGGCTTCGATACGTATCCATCCATCCCACATTTCAGGCACTCGTCGTATGTTGCGTGAATTACATCTGCAGTCATGGCTAATATTGGAACATGCCACTCGTCTTTTCTTGCATTTTCTTTGCCACCAGATTCCCTAATCAGTACCTCATTTTCCTTGCTCTCCATCTGCCTGATTCTTCGGGTCGCTTCGAATCTGCAGTTGAAGAAAATACATTACATTTGAATCATATGTTAAACAAAAGGAAGGGAAACAAATTCTCATGTCAGACAAAACTCAGTATAATCCCCAAAAATTCTCACTTCAATTACTTTTCTAAAATCAAGCAACACATGACTATATTCTTCTCTAACAAAGCATTTGGACAGATATTGGAACTTATTTCATCCAGAACACGGTAAATTCAAGCGTGGAACAAATTAGCTCATAGATGCTGAAATTATTGTGCAACTATTCGCCAATCTGTTGTTTCTAGAGAGAACTACTTGAAATCTAAAAGGTAATTGTTAAATAACCAATTGACCCAAGAGCTTAAACTGATGGATGAGAGTGAATTTAATATTATATCATCTAACACTCCCCCTCACTTGTGGGTTTAAAATATGCAACAGTGAAAATCAATATTAATTGAGGAGGAAATAACATTGCAGAGATTTGAATATAGGACTTCCTAGTCCACCTCCTCCAATACCCTCTTTAATAACCAATTGACCCAAAAGCTTAAGTTAATGGGTTGAAGGTAAATTTATGTTATATCATATAATGGTAGCCAACCTAAGAAAACAAATTAACAAAAAATAATGCCATACGGTATGCTCAAGTTTGTAACTGCTTGATGCCAAAGCCTGCAGTTATAAATGGAAGTGATGTACAAGGAGATGAGCCTTAGAGATAAAAGAGAACACACATCATCTCAGAGAAGTTCTATTTCAAATATATCATATCTCTAGTAACTACTGATTACTAATCAGGTACCATTTTAATCGCCTACAACAATGCAATGCCAGTTCAACTTTGAGTTTAGTAGTTTGAATATCAATTTTTTTTTTCCAATAAGTTATTTAAAAGAAAAGTTCTATTTGAGAGTGGCAGTTGAACTTGATGCCACTAAAGATGATTTTATCTTGACAGTGTTAACAGTTAAGAGGAGAGAAAATTTGATTAAACATACCCATCCATTTCTGGCATCTGAATATCCATGAAGCAAGCATCAAAACTGTGTGGCAGTTGAAGCAATGCCAGAGCAGCTTTCCCACTCTCGGCACACTCTACATCGGCCCCAAATTTCTTCAAAGCACCTGCAGCAACTCTTCGGTTTACCCTATTGTCATCAACGACCAATATTTTCTTGCCACAGAGCAGCCCTTTAAGAAAGTTGGAGCCACTGGCCATGTCCTTCCCAAGCTGGCGTTTCTTTCCCGAGCCAAGCACCTGTTGAAGACATGCACCTATCATGCTTGCTCTCAATGGTTTCATGATCAAGGTGTCCGAGAAACCCATTTCCTTCGCTTTATCAAATTCCACCGTGCTCATGCTGGTCGCAAGAAGGATCAATTTTGGCAATTTTAAGGTATGACCATTCTGCTTCCATTCTAGTTGATGAAGCAGATTAGAAGAACCACATTCCTCATTTGAAATAAAGATATCTTTCTCGAGAAGAATCACATCAGGTTGAAGTATATTACTGCAATACCCGACAAATAATTAATGTCACAAAGCTGCACCATGATATATCTACAAAAGGATCTTAAGAAATATATCGATGATCTAAAGCTTTCTAATCAACCATATAAACATCTTTTCAAAATTATTATATCTTTTAAAACAAGTTTAGAATACTGCAACTATGCATGATACAAAATTTTTGTAAAAAAACTGTGCAACTTGCTTCTTATGTATTATGCTTACCTTGATCTAATTGATCCATTTTTTCCCCATAAAGTTGCAGCCATCTTGACACTACTGGCAACTTCAACCAGGATGCCAAGTCTCTTCAAATGGTATTTGGTAACAGCTGCTCTAACTGGTTTCCCGTCGACTACAACAGCTTTCAATCCTTTAAATGCAGAAGGAAGTTCCTCCAAATTAGACTTTTTGATGTCGACTGTCGCTTTCTTCTCACATCTCCCAAATACAGCAGTGAATGAGAATGTGCTTCCAACCTGAGGCCGGCTCACAAAGTTTATCTGGCCACCCATTAGTTCAACCAAACACTTACTGATGCTTAAGCCAATACCAGTTCCACCATAGTTCCTGGAGGTTGAGCTATCTGCTTGCATGAACGGCATAAAAACTCGACCTTGAGCGCTTAACGGAATCCCGATTCCAGTATCTTCCACAGATATCATGACAGTAACAATATCAGAACTTTCATTTGTAGCCATGAGATTGCTTGAACCATTCGGTTGGAATTCATCAATTGCAATAAGGTGCTTAAAAGTGTCCCAACTGTTTTGGTTATCAGCTGCCTCATATCCACTTAAAGTTTCAAAGTGATGTTTATTGTGCGATGCACCATCTTCTAAGTGTCCATTCGTGTGAGTTTCGGATTTGATATTCGTGGAGGTCATTGATTGTTCGGCTAATTGAACTTTGACAAATATATGTCCTTGTTCTGTGAACTGTCAAATGTTCCAAGTGATGAGATGTCACTCATATTGAGAAGCAAAGTGCAATAAGAAATACTTTAAATTAATGAGAAAGTTCAATGTAAATGATTTATAAGAGGAGAGCTATTTGGGTGGCTTGAGAGAGAATGGAAGAAAACTTACTTTCACAGAGTTACCCACGAGATTTGTGATTACTTGTCTGAACCTTCCAGGATCCCCCATAACAATTTCAGGAACTTTGTCAGAAACGAATACAGCCAACTTCATGTCAACAATTAGTGTAATAAAAGGAGCAGACCGTGGAAACAGCCATCCAGAAATGCACAAAAGCACCATGGAAAAAGAAGATAAGAGAGCAAGATTAACCAAGGTTCTCAAATTTCAAAAAGAAATAATCATAATCTTCATCACGTTCTAAAAGTAGTTCATTTACGTCAAGGAGAAAGCTTTATCAATCCATCATAAGGTGCTATCATGCTATGTTAGAAAATATTTACAGCAAATAAGGAAAGAAAAAAAGGAAAAATCACCTGTTTTCTTTTTCATTTTGTACTAGAGTTTGTATGTTTGAGTATTCACCTCTTTCCATTTATTCAATAAAAGTTTTGTTTCATGTTAGGAGAGAGAGAGAGAGAGAAAAAATCTTCCAGATCTTACCTCTACTCCCTTGTGCCTTGACTTTTCAGAAAACAAAGACAGAACATCATCTAGTATCAATCTAAGGTCAAAAGGAACCGCTTCAAGCTCCAACTTCCCAGCTTCAATTTTTGCCCGGTCAAGCACCTCATTTATCAACGCTATCAGTGCCTTTCCACAGGCCTGAGCAGTTTGAGCATAATCCCTTTGAGTTGAACTCAATTCAGTGTCAAGAAGTAGAGCAAGCATTCCTACAATTGAAAATAGAAGTAAATTTAATGGGAAGGAACCAGAGATATCTATCGATAATGAAGAATAAACAAAAAGATGACTCCCAATTAATTTGATGTACTTGGACCCTCTCTCTCGAGCACAATGAAGCTTGAACAGCCACAGTATAACCTATCTTATCTTCATCCCCTCCCCACTCTCTCCATTTAAAACCTACTCCAACTAAACTCTTTAGTTACTATGTACCCTTTACTAATAATATTCCGAATTACCCCAATGTCTTTCCTCACAAAGTCGTTGGATATACACATCTAATGCTTAATGCTCTTCCAAAAGAATTCCATAAGAGATAAATACTCACCAAGGATGCCATTCATGGGTGTCCTGATTTCATGAGAGACAGTGGCGAGAAACTGGCATAAGATGAAAAAGTTAAATCAGAAAATTGTAGCATGAAATTGGGGAATGAAAGACTTCAAGAAATACCTGAGATTTTGCAACATCAGCAGCTTCGGCTCGAACTTTCAGTTCTTGCATTTCATGGAAATCATCCTCAACTTTAACAATATGAGTAGCTGCACCGTATAAGATATATCCCACTAACAATCCAATCACAAAGAATAAGAATGCAGTAGTAAGTGCCGTCCATAATGTTGGTGCTTTCTGATGATATCTGCTTAAAGTTCCAACCATAAGAATTATATGGGAAAATGCAAAAATATATTCTAGCTATAACTCAAACATTTGACATTCATTACAATTACCTGCATATCATTTGATGCTTCCTAAATGGATCTCCAAAATCTAGTTTGCTCTCATGTAAAAGAGACATGTCACCGTCTTCATATTGATGACCATACATTACTAGGGGATCGGAATAGTTTGTGACATCGTAGACATTCACTAAAATGGCCTGATTTCCAGCAAGTTGCCCAAGTAAATTTTCCACAAGCGATTCCACATCAAATGCTCCACCAAGGTAACTGCTTTACAAAAAATTATACAGGCAACAAGAGAAATCACAACCAAAATAGCATGAGAACTAGTCTCTCATTCTACCAAAATATTAAACTACAATAACATGCTCTGAGAATAAATATTTCTCAACCAAGAAATTCATGCAAACTAAAGTTCTAGTAATTAGATTCAATTAGCTAGCCAATCTAAGGGAAAGGGTTAGAAATGGAAACAGTGGGATGTTAAGTGAGTGACGTGATTAGAAGAATGAAGGGGGAAGGAAGTTGGGAAAAGTCTGGGAAACATTTGGGAGAGATAGAAGAGCTCCTCAGTTGTGACCATTATCTTTCAGCTATAAATGAAACTTCTGCCTTAAATTTCTATAGAATTAGGCATTAGAGAGATTGTAAGAGTTGTTTGAAACATAAATAGCATCATGGTAGAGATGAACGATTTTCTAGAAATCTTGTTATTGGCATGCAATATGAGTTGCTGGAATTGGACAGTCAACTGCAAGAGCATAAGCAGAGAGGAAGTATTTGCACTGCAAAGCAGACCGAAAATCACAATTACATTGAAGGTATAACATGTTGCACACGTATGCCTTATGTCCTTGAGACCTTGTTTTACAATTTGATGATCAAGAAAATAATCCTATTTCTGTGGATTGTCCTTCATCTTAACATACAAATTGACAATTGAGGCATAGAGATGCAAGTTTAACCAAAATTTGATAACACCCTCGTTGACAATGTTTAACGATAAATACCTTAGCTATAATTCATCAACATCTGGTACAAAAAATCTTACATAAACCTATATACAATTACATTAGGGGTTATATTCTTCCACGCTACTATTTGTGGGGATCAAAAGATAGTGGCAACAAGTATTAAATAATATGGTAGAACAGAAAGTGTTAAAGCAGCCCCTAAAATTCACTTGTTGATTGCAAGTTTCCTATCGTTGCTTTTCACATGGTGCTTATTCAACAGCCTTCTATATGCAGTCAACACCAATTTTCAACTCGGGAATATATAGAGCAAATTAATTTGTATACTCTGAACAGCTAGGTTTTTTCCTCTTTGTGTGATGTAAGTCCCCAGTTGAAACTGTTGCACTATCATGGAGGAGGTACTAATGCATCCTCCATTCTGAAAAAGCAGAAGATTTGTTTGGCACTGTGACTTTTTTGCTACTCAAAGATCACCTAGTTAGAAAGAGACGGGAGAACTCTTTAAGGGGAAAGAGAGGTACAAAGTTTGTAGTCTGGGTCAGTTTCAGCACATTACAAGTTCTAACTTTGATGAACCCCATTTTTCTAGCCTCTTCTTTGAAATTTTATTTTTGGAGGTTCCTTTTACTCGGTGCAATCTGTGTTTTTGTACGGCCACCTTTTGTACTCTCCCTCATTTCAATGAGAGCTGATCCCCCCCCCCCCCCCCCCCCCCCCCCCACCCCCCCCCCCCCCACCCCCCCCCCCCCCCCCCCCCACCCACAACACCAAGAACAAGAAAAAGTATTTATTGAACTTACCCTGCTGTTGCTCGAGTTCGTTCATCCATAGTTGGATTTGCAGGAAGCTTGGTTTTATAAACAGGGATCGTCAACACAACTCCAAGATGATGAGAACCCAGTAGCCTGAAAGGGCTCGTTAATACAGCTTTACCTGTTTCTCTTGACCTCAAAATGTTCTCACGGTCCTCCTACAATGCAATGCATTAAAAAAAAACTCAAATTATATTTGGAAGTACCGAAGTCCAAACAAGAAACAAACCCAATGAAGATATAAACAACTAAGCCTCTGATTATAATTCAAACTACCTCTCCAGACATCATATCAAGAGATTCGATATAGGAAACAGTCTCCTGGGAAAATATAACTGGCGCATACTCATCCCTTATAGGTGATGGTTCTCTTTCCATTGTTTTTATAGTCCATCCATGTTGCTTCTCAAATTTCTCTCGCTCAAAGTGCACCACTCTTTGCGCAAATGCCACACCACTAAGCAAAGGCCGCTCAAAAGCTGTTCTGGCCGTGTACTCAGCAAAAGTTTCCTGCAATCATACAAACCAAATGCCCCCAAAAACTGAGAATCAAGACATCAAGGTAATTTCTAGCTGAAAACAACAAAAATGAATTCTCTCACACTCCTAAGCCTAACTAATAAGTTGAATCAAAGACAAAAATAGAAACGTGAATACCTGATCAATTGCTGATATGTTTTTCGAATAGTGGAAAGTGGAAATGAGAATGGCCAAAGCATGGACGTGGTTGACACTGACACTGAATTGATCCTGAAGCATCCTTGCTCTCTGGTCACACATGCTCCCCAAAACTTCCTTTCTTCTAACTTTGTTGTCAGCATCCATTCCCTTGTAGATTAGCATACTAATGAATGCCACCAACAGAACCCAAAGCAATAGGAACTTAGGAAGCCAAGCCCTGTTGGCTTGAATGAATGTGAACCCTTTTTTACTTCCAATTTGCTCATTAAACCTCACAGCCACTGAGTGGTGGCTTTGTTGCATCTTCATACTCATCCCAACACTTGTCTTTTCTACCTTTTCTCTTTCCCTTCTTCTTCCCTTATCTCCCTCCTTAACAACCTCATATTAAAGTTGCACAGAGAGATTCACAAGTATAAGCTCACTTCTTCTGTAAAAAAACTGATAATCATTCAAGAACCCCATTTCAAGAAACACACAATCTCTCTCTCTCTCTCTCTCTCTCTCTCTCTCTCTCTCTCTCTCTCTCTCACACACACACACACACACACACACTTCCCTCTATGGCTCTATCTCATTGAACCCATTTCAGAGATAGGAAGGAAGAGGGCAGAGAGAGGCATAATTGAAGAAGCAAAGAAAACAGAAAAGAAAATTTTCCCAATTCCTAATTCCCAGAAGAAGCAAGACTCTTAAAAGATGTAAAAAGAGAAAAAAAGAAGAAAAAAGCCCAAACTCCAAAGTATTCCCTCTTTATACAATTCTTCCCCAACTCTTCAAACTGCATCCCACTTCAAATTACTCTAGCTTTTGACCATGATTGTTGTTCACAAGAAGATTACAAATGGGGCAAAGAGGAATATCAATAAACAACATACAAAAAAATTGTAAAATACAAAACTGCAATCATGTGCTTCCTCGAACGTGAAGCTTAGTTGGGGAAGAGAAGGAAGCGGCAATCTGACAAAGAAGAGCACGTTCACTGTCTGTGCTGCATAAAATAATCAAATACAGAGAGTGTTGAAAACCCAAAAGAAAAGGGGACAAAATATATATATAAAAAAAACAAACAGCTAAGCACAGGATTGAGAGTTTTGAAACAGTGGAACATGAAATTGAGGAGACAAAAAGGGGAGAGATGGGTTGTTTGACAGAGCAAAAATTTGAGGATTGAGAAGAAGAAAAGAAGAAGAAGAAAGCATTTGGGTTTTTCTTTTTTCTTGGAGGAGTGTTGTAATTTGAGCTTTTTTTTTTATTTTATTTTTTTTTTTGTTGAAAGTTGGGTTCTATGCATCCTCTCTTTCCTCTTTGCTTTTTAAGCAAAACAGATATCCAAATTTTGCGATTTTTTAGGATTTTCAAAGATACGCTATTGTCTCCCTCGCACTAATTTTTTATTGTTTTTTTCTTGCTTTTCTCTGTCCTCTTTCTATTCTCTTCTCTCTCTTATTGTAGCTTTATGAAATGCTTGTCAACCTCTCTCTCTAGTTTCATTAACAAAAGTAAGCATCATTAATTATACCTTAAATATGGATTTTTGGTATCTAATCTTTTAGATAATTTTCAATTTGGTCTTTATTAATGTTTTAAAGTTTTAATTTTATTGTTTTTCTAATTGACATAAATATGGTAAAATTTTAAATCTCTAACATGTATTTGACCCGCCAACTTGAACTGAGTTAGTTAATTGAGTTTGGTCCATCAGCTTCACGACTCAATATTAAATAATTCAACTCTACTACTGTTGAAGTTTACACACTTATAGAAGAACCTCATCTTCCTTTCTTTTTCACTCACCCTCCCTCCAATGTTTTGTAATGACTCTGCCCACCAATTGCCACTAACGAGCAACTCAAGAAATAACCATCCTCACCAACTACTATCACCTCACTTTAGCAACAATCATCATCTATGACATACTCTGATGATCATCTCTAATAACTACTCTAGTAAAAATCATGTTTGGCGATAAATTCTAGTGTCCACCTACGACACCAACTTTAATGACTATCTCCATTAGCCAACTTCGACAATCATTGTCAAAGATCAACTCTGTCAATAACACCCGATTGGGATTGTACCCTAAAATCTCTTCATGAATGTGTATTTAATTATTATTTTATTATTTTATTTGCAATAATAAATTATTGGTTATAGTAAAAATCTAAGGTTATTAGTGCAATATTAAGCAGTTTTGTAGTTGACATATGGATAGATCGTGTTCAAGAAATAACCTAAATGGTTTTAATATATTGATAAGGTCAAGTACTTTATCCTTGTGACAATATAGATACAACCCCATTTGTAATTGTTATAAACGATTTTGATGTAAATCATTTATGTGGAGATATATGAGTGGGGCTATCCTATACAACAAGTTTGTATAAGATTGAATCGTGAAATATTTAATCTCTCTTTGTAAATTCGTTAATTGAGAAGATTAATATTTTATAGAATGATCATATGTGACTCGATCTCAATTCTGAGCGATTTATGAACTTCTGTCAATGAGAACTCGTCCTTTAATTTGCATGAGTAAGAATGATCTTAGTAACTGATTCAATAAGCCTACCATTTTTAGGACTTGACCAATAGGAAGATGGGAACGTAATTTTCATAAGATGAAATTCACTTTTTTTCTCATATAGTATAAGTAGATGAGTTATTCTCTAATATGCTGATTTTAGGGCTTGAATAATGGGGTGTCACTCTTTCACTTGCTCGAGAGGAGATTGGTTTATGACTGGATCATAAAAAAATTGTTCAATAAAAGATTAGTAAAACTTAAAGGGAAAAAGGTATTTATAGGGGTAAAATGGACAGTTAACCCAACTATAATTACAAACAACTCGTGAAGGGTCGACTTGCTTGTAATAATTAGATCTTTAGACACAACATGTCCTACAATGAATAAGAACATAAATCTATTTCTATAGTGGAGTGACCTAAAGAATGAATGAAATTTGATTAACTAAAGAGTTTAATTGATCGTGTAATTCACTATTGACCCTTCGTGATCTGAATTGAAAAATGGCTATGGGTGATGAATATGATGCTCTTATTTAAAATGAGATATAGAAGTTTATGACTCAACCTTTAGTGTAATTCAGTATAGGTGAATTTTTGCTCATAAAGAAAAAATATGATGGCACTCTTGAGAGGCATAAATAAAGCTTGTCTTGTAAGAAATGGTAAATCTAAATAGGTGGCCATGGATTGTGGAGAGACTTTTAGTCCCGTTGTCCTACCAGTTACTCTTCGTACAATGCTTAGTTTGACTCCTTCAAAAGCATGATCAATTCACCAACTATCTGCCAAGAATGCCTTCTTACATTGAAACTAAAAAAGAATATCTATTTGTATCAACTTAAGTGGTTTCGGGATCACGAGCATCCTCATCATGTATGCTTATTGAAAAAGTCTCTTTATGGGTTTAAGCAGGGTCACGTGGATGATATAATCTTGAGTGGAACGATGGATTTGCTTATTTTATTTCACCCTGTGGTTTATAGCATATTAGATCAAGTCATTCTCTATTTGCTTATAGTCAATGTAATGATATGACTTATACTATGTTGTATGTGGATGATATAATCCTAACTACTTTCTCTGATGGGTTATGTCAATCATTATATTCTTTCTTAGCTCTGAATTTTCTATGAAGGACTTGGGTCCTCTAAATTATTTTATGGGCATTGTTGTGACTCATCATATCAGTGGGTTATATGTGTTATAACGTAAGTGTGTGATTGAAATTGTTGAGTGTGCTATAGAATATCTTCATATAAGTCGTCGCTCACTCCTATTGACATTAAACTGAAGATAAGTACTCATAGTAACCCACCTTACACGGATCTCTTCTCAATATTGAAGCCTTATTAGAGCTCCTCAGTACCTTATCTTCACAAGACTCGATATTACATATATTGTACATTAAGTGTGTCTCTTCATGCATGATAAAATAGAGGCACACATGCAAGCTCTCCAATGCATCGTGCCCTAGGTTTAGGTACTCTTGATCATGATTTACATTTTTCTCCGCCCACTCTAATCTCTTATACACATGTCGATTGGGTGCATGTCTAGATACTCGATGATCTACCTCTAATTATTGTGTATATTTTTTGGTGATAACTTGGTCTCTTGATCTACTAAACAACATGTCACTTTGTCCCATTCGAGTGCAAAAGAGAATATCAAGGTATCATTAATGTGATTTTTTAGTCTTATTGGTTACACAATCTTTTATTGCAACCCTACCGTTCTATTTGGAAAGCACTATATTTAGTTGGGAACCCTGACCAACATTAGCAATATATTTAGTTGGGAACCCTGACCAACATTAACGCACTAAGCATAACGAATATGGATATTCATTTTTTTCTTTGAAAATTTTTCATTTGGACAAGCTCGAATCTTATTGTAATGCTTCAGGTCTAGGATTCAAAATCTAAATTTGGCAATTTATGGCCTCGACATTCTCCTGCTGTCAAGTCATCCTTACTTCTCTTCAAGAGCTAACACGTGTCCTTCTAGTATGTTTGATCGTCGTTCATATGCTTTATAGGAAAATTTTCAAGAGGTCACCTAACATAGAATTGCTCCAAGATAAGCACGCTTAAAGGTGTGCCTTATTGGTATAAATAGTAACTTTCAATTCTTTTAAGTCAGTCTTAACCATATTTTTATGTCCTCAGAATTCCTCCTATTTAGATGCAATCTCGATTAATTCATATACCCCTCCTAAATTCGAGTATTGCATGCCCACCAACTTTTGCATTGATTCATCCCCAAACTACATCTTCCTAGGAGATGTTCCGCTCTAATACCATATAATGTATCTCCCTAGACTTAAGATTCCTAACGTTGATCTAAATTTTAGGTCTAGGACGTTACACTTACACACATCTCATCCTAGTTTCAGATTGCGTAAACATCTTCACTAAAGGGCTACCGGTAGTTCTCTTTGAGAATTTTCTGTTAATTTTGTATATTTGGAAAGTGTAAGTTTTGTTGGTCAACTTTCTAGCCTTAGAATATTTTCTGGCTTTGAATCTATATATTCAAATGATGATCATGAAAAAGCTCAGGGATTATCTTACATGAACTTTCAAAATGTAAATTTTGGCACATGGAGTTTCAGTAATTTGATCCCTAAATATTTCAAAATATCTACTTTTTAGTAATTTAGATGTAGAAAAGTTAGATTAAAAATATACTCATCTCCATATTTTGAGTTCCATTTATTTTATTCATACTTTCAAACATCAAAATTTAATTCTATTACTTTTAATAAATCTTAAAATTACTCCATTAAAGTTTATTTTTATCAAAATTGATTAAATAATAACAATAAAAATTTCATTAAAAAAAAAAACACAATGCGAATATGATTCATAAAAGTATTAGGGAATATACTAAAGGATATCGTTTTTTGTTTGCTTTTCCAGAAATCCTAAAATTTATATAAGAAAATATCCTAGAACTTTGTACTTCAAAAATATACTTAAACTTTAAAATGTTTTAAAAAAATATTCTTAAACTTAAAAGAAATACTCATACCGATAATTTTAGATGAAAAAGATTAGTACTTTGTTTTCAAAATATCCCGAATTTTCAAATGTTACAAAAATTTCTGTATCTTAACAAAATTAAAAATGTCTTTACTAATAATATGTGTTAGAAACCGTTGGTAGTAGGATGCCGAGGTGTTGCTAATGTGATTTTTGAGTCTTGTTGGTTACGAAACCTTTTGTTGCAACTTCACTATCCTATTTAGAAAGCTACGTTGCTATATAATGATAATGTTAGTGCAATATATTTAGTTGGGAATTCTAATCACTAAGCATATCGGGATGGATATTCATTTTGCATATCGAGATGGATATTCATTTTATTTGTGAAAATCTTGCATGTAGACAAACTCGAGTCTTGCACATGTCCCATCTTGGTTCCTAATTGCAAACATCTCCATTGAAGGGCTACTGTTAGTTCTCTCTGGTGATTTTCGAGATAGTCTCAACATCCATCTACCTCATACAACAACCTATTGAATATTTATATTGTAGTGAAAGAAAGTGAAACATTCTTGAATATTGATATATTAAAAAATGAATGGTTAGAAACTTCAAATTGGATCGAAATCATCAAATTAAGATGAAGTTTCATGTACAAATTTAACATGTATGAAAGTTAAATTTGTAGTTTCTTCAATTTGAATGAGTTGTGTTTGATTTTAGTCGATTAACAACTCAATTGAGTTAAATTTGACAAACGATTCAATTTTTATATTTATTTAATTTTATTTTATATTTTAGAGAGTTCCTGAATTGTTAGAATATATGTAATTTAGAAAACCTATTAGATTTTGTATACTTGGAAAGCGTAGATTTTGTTGGTTTAGTTTCCTAGCATTGGAATATCTTGTGTCATTGTATCTATATATTCAAACAATGATGATAGAAAAGCTCAGGTGATCATCTTGCATGAACTTTCAAAATGTTAATTTTGGCATATGAAGTTTCGAACTTATTCCATTTTAATCCTAAAATCTTTTAAAATGTATGTTTTGGTAATTGAATTATAAGAGAGTAACGTTAAAAATATCGTTTTGGTCTCCATATTTTGAGTTCCATTGCATTTTTTTTATTGTCCTTTCAAATGTCAACATTTAGTCTTTTTACTTTCAGTTACTCTTAAAATTAGTCATTTGAAGTTTTTTTTTTTAATTATCAAAATTAATTAAAATAATAATAATAATTTTCATATAAGAAAAAACATAATGTGAATAAATTTTAAAAGAAAATACTAAAGGATACTTTTTTGTTTGTTTTTTTTTTAAGAAAATCCTAATAATGGTTGGAAAAAAAAACCATTGAACTTATTACACATTGGGTAAAAAAAACCTTTAAAATTATATAGTATTGTAATATGAAAGAGAAAAAGAAATATACAAAAACACCTTAAAATAATAATAATAAAAAAGTCAAACTAGACCCAACCCAGCAATACAATTAATGCAGACATAAAAATTCTAATCTATCCAACCCTACACTGTAAACACCGACCTTAGCTTCCTCAGTAATCTTGATTTCAGAAAACAAATATCACCATACATAGTTCCATTGTCAGTGATTCAAACACTCCGTCAGCATAAAATTTACAGTCAAGAATATTGAATGAGTACATTGTAGGTAAAAAATTACGAGATAATGCAAAAATGGTTACTTATGAAAAACTCAATAGTTAAAATCTGCAAATTAAAATTTCTAAGCGCCAACAAATAAAAGAACTAAAATCAACGTTTTAAAATTTCAAAATCTTGGATGAATCAAATTCGAAAATTCAAACACCAAATAAGACATAGACTTAATTGAAAAGTCAAAGAGAATAAAAGAAGACATGAACGCAAAAATTCAGCACCAATGAAAGATTTGAACTCCTTTTTGTTGGGAGGATTAAGATTATGAATAGATTATATAAAGAAAAAAAAGTATACACAAAGTATTTTGAAAATTTAGATACATTTCAATTAGGTCTTTCGATTTGAAAATTATTATTTTTATCCTAAAATTTTAACATTCAAAAAATACAACTAAAACATACTTTATTATTAAATAAAATATGAAAATTATCGTGACAGTTGATGCGAAAAGTTAAGACAGATAATTGTGTGATGATGTGTTTTTAGGACCTTTCGTGTCTGATGTGCTATTGATTGATTTGGCCTTTTTTTTAATATGTTTCTTTAAAAAGAGAGATCATTGTTACTATTTGTTTGATCTCAAAACGTTGAGTTCATTATCTATGAACTTTTACACATTAATTGTTGCGTTAATTTTCATGAATGATATAGTAAATGATGTGTAATAATCCAATTTTTGAGGTAATTTTTAATTTAATTATCTTAAATTATTTGGGTGTTATCTTGAATTTTGAGGTTATATTGAATTATTATGTAAGGATAATTCAATTTTAAAAATTTACTTCAATGAAGGATTTTTTTTTTTCAAAATTTAAAATTTAATTTAAAGAGAATTTGAATTATTTCAAATTTCAGTTCAATTTGGGAAATTGAATTAGATTTCGGAGATTTAGTAATTGTTTATAATTTGGAAAAATGATTACTTTAAACCAATTTTATAAGATAAGTGATTTAAATTTAATTGCAAAGGATTTGAGAGTTTAATTTAAAACATATTTAGAATTTGGAATTGAAGAAGGAAATGAAATGATTTTAGAATATATATCTATTTACAGATATATATATTTGTTTAAGGTTATATTTTAAAAAATAAAGAAAAAGGAAAATAAATATTTTCCTCTTCTTCGTGTACGAAGACATCGCAAACCCTCCTCCTCTGAGTTTTTCGTAGCGTCACACATCTATGTCACACAGCCCTAGCCTGCTGATCGTTCTTGTCATCTATGCGAGCCAGCTGCCCAGTTTTCGTCTCCTCTCAGCCATCAACTCGCACTGCCAGAACTCGTCTCCGCCGCTCCTATTCTAGACGCCATATCCAGCCGCACCGTTGCCTTCTCTCAGCCACTGCCCAGATCTCTTCCAGATGCTACCGCTGAGCCTTACCACCTGATTTGAAGTCGTCGCACTGATCTCCACCGCCATCTATTGTGCGCCACGGTCGACCATTGATAACACAAAAAATGTGCTATTTTTTCCCTTCTTAATTCTATGTCGTTACTATGTTTAATATGTTTATTTTACAGGTATCAAGCATCTTGGAGGTAGAATCTTCCATTACCAGCTATTCGGGGTTAATTTGGAGCAATTAAGAACTAATTTGAGCAACCAGACTTCAAAAGAACGTGAGCGAATAAAAATATCCTTGGATGAAGTGTTGCAATGCTCAAACGAGCGTTGCGCAACGCCACAAGGTAATAGCTGATCATTGTTGGAGCACAGAGTAGCGTCGCAACGCTACAGGCAGCGTCATGACGCTTCGGATTATGACCGACAGACACACGTGCATGAGGCTCGCAGTATTGTAGCATTGCGACACTGTGACAACTGCTATATATCTCTATCTTCGATTTAGGACAGAAGGATCAACTTCCAATCGGCTCCTAAGCCAATTTTCTCCTCTTCTCACCTCTCCATTTGTATTTTTCTCCATTTTTCTCTCCATCTCATGTAACTAATGGAACAATCTCGAGATTTGTCTTCTCCATCTCCATGGAACGTATGTTCTAGCTATCTTCTAGTCTAGAAAAATTTGGAACAATGTAGTTTTTAGGAGTTTTGTTTGAATGTAATCTTTTTATTCTTATCTATGGGTTTCAATTTGAATTTTGTGTTCATGAATTGCATGATTTTATTATTGATTAACAACCAATGATTTTTTTTGTGTGATTCTAATGCTTGGAGATTGGCTTGTAATATGTGATATGAAATTATAGGTTAATCCCATTGGAAGCAATAGGTTAGTTAGGCTTGTGATTCATTAGGCTGAGATATGTTTCCTCTCCTATCAACCTAGAGAGAAATCGTCTTGAATGTTTGATTAGATGTTGGAAATCGAACACTCATCCTAGCATTATCCATAGAACTTAATGTGTTTCGTTAATTTGTATGAAGCGGATTCGTTTTCTATGCATGTTGATTAATTAGGTAATTAGGACCATTGATTGGGATTCCAATCAATTGTGCTAGGCATAGTCAAGAAACAAAAATTGCATTTAAATAACTCGATGAACAAAAATTGCATTGGCCAATTCCAATTCCCCTAAGCTAGGTCATTTCCTTTAATTGCATTTCTATCTTTTATTTCCTCGCATTTTATTTCAAGCCACTATTTCAATTATCAATCCAGACCAGCCCCCCCCCCCCCCCCCCCCCCCCCCATTTACCACTTTAACTGAAAACGAGCTTCGATGAACTAATCTTTCGTGCTTCCTTGAGGTTCGACCCCGGACTTGCCGCTTGTACTACCAATTAGTATAAGTATTTCATTCGGTGATTTATAAATTATTTGTGTAGCAAGGGTTTACGGGTGATGGTAAACTCGATCCTACCAAATTGGCGCCGTTGTCGGGGAAGCCAATTAATTATTCTTAGTTAGTTTTAGTTAAAGTTTGTTTTGCTTTGATTTTTTTTCCTTTTGTGTTAGTTAAACATGACAGAATTTCGAATCAATCTTGGACATTCGGAAATTAAGTTGCAGATTTTGACGACAAGGTAAGTGGCCTTCGACGCCACATTGCCCAGTTGACTTCCTTAGTTGGCCACTTGGTGGAAAGGAGTTCCCAGCAAGTTAGAGGTGTGCGGGAGTTGCCTACTCAAGGGCATCCCATGCAAGCATGTCCAAGGTTGCAATGGATGCCAACACCATATGAATTCGCCAAGGAGGGGTATTATGGTCATATGGATTATGAGTCTCATCATCCTATATGGGAGGAGTCTTTGACCGTGGATACTCACGATGGCAACAAAGCTTCGACGACCAAGATTTCATAGCACCACACCAGTCGACTCATGCTTAGTCTTCAGGGTCAGGAAGTCTTTAGAGGCTTTGGTTATCGAGCTTGCTGACAGTGCTCTTGAGTTTCAGCAGGACAACCTCCGTAGGCAGTAGGAGTTTGAGCGTAATCCAGCAGAAGAGCCTTTGCCCTGAGGCCGAGGGCAGGACTAATTTGTAGAGTCTAAGTGACCTTGTTGCTCGACTTGCAACTTCAGTTGGGAGGCCCAAATGAGTCGTTTCCAGACTATTCCTTTGATTTTCTAGAGATCTAAAGGTATGAGGTAATTCATGTCAACGCGGTGGAGGAACAGAAACCACTTCTTGAAGATTAGTGCCCAAGTATGACTTTTGAAGTTTTTAATTTCTAAACTTGCTAATAGCTCTCTTCAGTTTTAGCAGGATGTTTAGGCGTGGCTGCAAGGGTTGATCACCCATGTTGCCCAGTGACAGAGGCCATGCAGAGATTGGAGAGCGTGCCAGAGCAACCCATCGTCTGTACCTCGAAGGCAGAGTGTCTTGTGGAGTGCTACTACTCCAGTGATGATGAGGATGTCACTCCATGCTTGCAAGTTTGTGAGGTTAAGGAAAATTTTGATCCTAAATCTGATGAGATCCAGGTGATAGAGTTAGAGGTCGAAACACCTCGCCCTGTTCTAACTCTTGGTATTTCGTATATATTTGAGTTTTGTTCCCTTAGCCCTCAGGAATCTGTTGCATCTTTTCTTTCTTTGGACTCTTTAGAGTCACTTGAGTCTTTTAATTCTTTCTTTTTACCTTTTTTGCCATATTCTAAAAAATCAAAATTCGACCTCTTTGGTTATCTTCAGAAGATGAGAAGCCTTATAGACTTACCAGGCTATATTGACTCATCCAAGAAAGGACCAGAGAACTATGAGAATTTCTTTGTACCTTGATAGGGGACAGGTCACATCGAGTAATCAATGTTAAAAATTTGCCCTTCCTAGAGGGAGCCAGGTGAAAAATTTGTTACTTTCCTTTACTGCTTTCTAGTTTAACTTCTTGTTTTTCTTTTGTAGGCTCTTTTCCTCTACCCTAAAAAAGAAGAAGATCAATTTAAGACAATCTTCTTACCACCATCTCGTGTACGAAAACGTTATCAGGGGAGGTTTTTTGTTCCCTTGACCCTTTTATTTTATTAGCCTTAGATTAGGGATACATTAGGGATAATGTATCATTTTAAGTTGGGGGTGGGGTATGTTTTGACTGCTGGGGTCCTTGAGCGCTATGCTCGGATGATGTTTGTGTGCTTGAATTTGCTTGCTTGCTCTCTTGCTTGGTTTTTTATGATGAGTAGTTGATGACACACCATTTTTTTATTAGGTTTGCATGAAACTGTGTTTATAAAGCATAATCATAATTTTTAGCCCATTTTTTAAAAAATTCTTATCTCTCATGCATCTTTAAGTTTCTTGTCCAACGAAGTTAGGACTTGCATGCTTAGAGTTTTTTTATTAGGCTTATATTTTTGTTGTGACTTCAAAAGATCTAGGTGATACGTGTTAAGTGATTGAAAGCTTAACCTAGAAATACATGCCTAAGTTTTTGCCAAACTCTTGTTTTGTATTGTAAAAGCCAAGTGTAGAGTAAGTAAAAAGAAAGTTTTGTAAAAGGTGAAGCATGTTGTAAAGTAAAAGTAAGTTTGTATGTTATTTTTGAAGGGGATTACTCCTCTTTCTTGGGGTTATGATTAACCTAGGGCGGCTATGACACCCGTAGTTTCCCTCTAAGCTAAAGTATCCTAAGGAATGAGTAAGCTTCAGCACCTTATTAGGAGACATTGCTCGTAGTTGGATGGCCTGTATGATGAAGAAAATCAGACATGAGGATTTCCATGAGCAACAGAATGATCGTTCCAAATTCCATTCGAAATTGAACACTAACAATTATAGTCAAGAAACGGAAACTAACAGGTCATGCACAATACGAAATTACAGCATGCTTTCAGTGATATCAAGGGATAAAGTATCATACCTTTGAAGACTCATTCTTCAAACTCCCTCGATCACGAATGCTCGTTCAGTCTCTAAGACAGCAACACACGAATGCTCGAACAAAATGACTGTAACACAACACGATCAATAGCAACCACCACACGAACACTACGAATGCACAACAAACAGCCTCCAAAACCTCGAACCCAGTCGAGTTGAGTGAGGACACCACCACAATGGCTACCTTGGTATTCTCGATGTGAGAATCCAGAAGTGTGGGCTCTGTATGGACTTGGTTAGAGGAAGAAACCGGAGGAAGAACAATCGTGTAGATGATTGAGCAAGTGGGAGATGATAAGAGTCTATCGTGTAGACGAATGCTCAATCGTGTAAAAGACGACAACCTATCGAATAGAGAATTCCCTGCGATCGTTTAGCTACGACCAGCTGAGTGAACTATTGTATAATAACACTCCATGATCATTTAGTCTCTCTTTCAACTATCGTTTAGTGAAACCAATTAACTTGACAGGAATCCATGAGTTCCTTTCCGAGAATAGCAACTCCTCTAAATTTAGGAAATCATTTTTCCTTTTATCTCATGGTTACTATAAAACCACCAATAACCTCTCACTTAATTGATTATTAGAAAAAAAGAGATAATTATCCAATAATTAATATTATTATAAATATATATGATAACCAACTTACCATATTATATTTATAACCTATAGTTTTAATATTTCATCTCATGAAACATATAAACCATAGCTTTTTTTCTATTTTATGATACTTAATGTAAATCTCATTTACATTAATCCTCCACTTGATGTATCTCATACATCACACCTATTATATCATATATAATCGAGTTTCTTCTTGTCAATTTGAACATTTCAAACCAATACCAAGAACTGATTCTCAACTTGAATCCATTGAGCTACCAAGGTGACCTTATGAACCTGTAGCTTGAAGTTCCAACGGTACGTGAATAATTGACTAAACTCTTTAGCCACGGGATCTACCATCTGTTAACTGCCAGACACTCCACTAAAGACCGACAGCTACACTTTCCTTACTACAGATATATTTTGTGTCCATATCAACCAATCACCAATACGATAACCCTTCACAGATCGCTCATAAGTACAGCTGGGCCAATTAACCGTTATGAATCTGAGTTACATCTAACTCCTTAAGTACCATTGATCCCTCTAATGAACATAAGTCATAGTCCTACTATGACTGAGTTCTCTCTTTCAAATAGAAGCTGTGGTCACTATGTTCAAGACCTGGAATCAACCTTTAAGGGAGCAATCTATCTACTTACCCTTGCTTCGAGAAAGGAGTAAATTCCATCTTGTTTAATTGAGTTCTTAGCTCCCAAATCAGAAAAATCCCCAAAAAGGTAGGCATGTTGAGTTGGCAATTTAGCCACTCTCACCCATACTAATCAAAGGACTGCCCTCAAAGACAGGAGTTTCCAAAACACTCAGGATTGAGGTCATGTCACCTATGGTCGTTTAGGTGAGATGTACGTCTCAAGTAACAACGGCATCATATAAAGAGACTAGTTATCTCGTGGTTCGGTCTTATAAAAACTCTTTGTATAGAACATCCCCGCTTGCATGTCTCCACATGAATGGTCAGGATCAACCATCTGTAGAAGTTCACAATACTTGTAAACCTCTACAAAGCAGGTCGTATCTATAGTGTCACCAAGATCAGGTATTCCTCCTTAATCCTTATACTACAGATCTTTTTAGGTTATCACTTAAGACATGATCCACTTGTACATCTCATATACATGTTTAAGTTTACATACAATAACCTTGGATCTTTGTTTATTGGAAATGAGTAAATGTAAAACAAAATAACTCTTATTTTATTCATAACAATGTGTACAATTTACAAACTACGAGATTCCGGAAGAATTAGGAGGACACCAATCCCAACACATGACACCCGTGTGGGCAAGCCAAAACGAAGGTGACGTGTCTAGATAAGGTTTCCTCTTTTGTATAAAGTAAAAAAAAAAAAAAAAAAAAAGGTAAACAAAAAAATGTAAACAAAAATTAAATAAAAGTTTGGTTTCCTTAAGTGTATCATTACAAATTTGAGTCTAAAAAGCTTGGCTCTTGAACCTTTGAGCCAGTGTAGAGGGAAAACAAATTAAGGGTCTTATAAAACCATTCTGGGTTTTGCGAGCTTAATTAGTATGACTTTTGACTCACTCATGCATGAATAGTTTAGAATCATTTTTAAAATGTATTTCATTGATTGATTGTAATCAGATTTAATTTTTTATTGCAAATCTCATCCTTATAGACTGTGAGACTAAAGTAACGACCTTTGTGATAGAGCAAGCATAATTTTCTGTGTGAATGTGTGATTCTACCTTGCTCGAGAAAAATCAAGAATTAAGTTGTGGGTATTTGATAGCACCAAAAATGTGCTATTTTTCCTCTTCTTAATTCAAGGTTGTTACTATGTTTAATGTGTTTATTTAGTGATTTTACAGGTATCGAGCATCTTGGAGGTAGAATCTGTCATTATGAGCTATTCGGGGTTAATTTGGAATAATTAGGAGCTAATTTAAGCAACCGAGCTTGAAAAGGACGTGAATGGATAAAAATGCCCTTGGACGGAGCATTGCAACGCTATAAGGCAATAGTTGATAGTTGCTAGAGCACAGAGTAGCGTCGCGATGCTCGAATTATGACTGACAGATGCATGCACACGAGGCTCACAGCGTTGCCACGCTGCGTTGCAACGTTGAGATATTGCGACGACTGCTATATATATTTGTCTTCGATTTAGGGCAGAAGGATCGACTTCCAATCGGCTTCTAAGCCGATTTTCTCCTCTTCTCACCTCTCCACTTGTATTTTTCTCAATTTTTCTCACCATCTCATGTAACTAATGGAACAATGTCAGAATTTTTCTTCTCCATCTCCATGGGAAGGTAAATTCTAGCTATATTCTAGATTAGGGGAATTTGGAACAATGTAGTTTTTGGGAGTTTTATTTGAATGTAATCTTTTTATCTTGTCTATGGGATTTAATTTGAATTTTGTGTTCATGAATTACGTGATTTTATTATTCATTGACAACCAGTGATTTTGTTGTGTGATTCTAATACTTGGAGATTGGCTTGTAATATGTGGCATGAAATTATAGGTTAATCCCATTGGAAGCAATAGGTTAGTTAGGCTTGTGATTCATTAGGCCGGAGATATGTTTCCTAAAAAGAACAGTAGTGCTCCTATCAACCTAGAGAGAAATCGTCTTAAATGTTTGATTAGACATTGGAAGTTGAACACTCATCCTAGTGTTATCCATAGAACTTAATGTGATTCGTTAATTTGTATGGAGTAGATTTGTTTTCTATGCATGTTGATTAATTAGGTAATTAGGACCATTGATTGGGATTCTAATCAATTGGGCTGGGCATAATCAAGAACCAAAAATTGCATTTAAATAACTCTATGAACAAAAATTGTATTGGCCAATTTCAATTCCCCTAAGCTAGGTCATTTTCTTTAATTGCAATTCTATCTTTTATTTTCTCGCATTTATTTTCATGCACTTTCAATTATCAATACGCACCAGCCCCCCCTTCCCCCTCTCATTTACCATTTTAACGTGCTACCTTGATGTTCGACCTTGGACTTGCTGCTTGTACTATCAGTTAGTATAAGTAGTTTGTTTGGTGATTTATAAATATTATTTGTGTAGCAAAGGTTTACGNCCTTGGACTTGCTGCTTGTACTATCAGTTAGTATAAGTAGTTTGTTTGGTGATTTATAAATATTATTTGTGTAGCAAAGGTTTACGAGCGACGGTGATCCTACCAACCATTGCCCAGTCCTTACCAATTCTCGTTTTTTGGCTGAAATTTCAAGAGTGGTTTGGTTTGGGTTTTGAAGTAAGTTTTTACTATTTTACTTTGGTTTCTCAAAGATTCTTCATTACCCACTTAATTTTGGATCTAATTTATTGACACCCATTTTGTTTGGCCTTTAAATTCGAGTTTTGGGTGAATTTTATCCCTTTGGGCCTTTTGGATTAGGGGTAATTGTTGAAAATTAATTTATTAAATTTTGGATTTGATATATATTCAGGTTGGCCAAATGAATTGAGTTTTGGAACTAATTTTGGACCAAACCACAATTTTGGTTTTGATTTAAGGTTGTGTTTGGCAAAAGAAGATAAACTTATTTGAGTTTGTTTTTTGGGTCTAAATTCTGAGCTAAGTAATCTTATTATTGGAAGCACTTTTTTGTCTGACGATAAATTTAAGGATAATTTTGTTGGTTTTGAGATTGTATGAACTAATAAGAAAGGATTTATGGGCATATGATAAATATGTTTGAAGTACGAGTATGATTTAGAGTTTTATGATATATTAAGAAAATGTTTGTGCATGGGCCTTTATGCTGAGGTAAGTGGTTTTACCATGGGAACTGTCTTTATGCTAGATAAATTTAAAATATTATCTTTTTAGGTTTTTGCCAAAAAACTTTCAGAAAATATATGGTTTTATTGTGGAACAAATTTTAGTTATGCATGCCATGAGTTATGAGATATTATGCTATGAATTCAAGAATTTATGTTATGTTATGATTTCATGATAAGAGACTATTTTATTGCATGTTTCTTGAAAGGTCAAAGTAGTGACACTTTCCCTCATATCCGTAGCTATGTACACTTCAGATTTAGTTATGTGCGCCTTCGAGTTCACCAGATTATGTGCGCCTTTGGGTCTACCTGATTATGTGTGCCTTTGGGTCCACTAGTTTATGTGTGTCTTTGGGTCCACCTGTTTATGTGCACCTTCGGGTCCATCAATTATGTGTTGCTTCAGGTTTACAGTTAATATGACTACATCTCACCTAAGGTACAACGAGTTAAACTGTTCACTTAGATGGCAGTCCAAGTACAACTTTAACACTTCAGATTAGATCCCACAAGCTTAGGATGTTCAGTTCATGTTGCATTTATTGGACATAAATGTTTAGCTTGACTTCAGTAGTGGGGTTGCTTACTGAGTATTTTATACTCATTCTTTCTCATGTTTCTTTTTCAGATAAAGGTAAGGGCACGCCGACAAATAACAAGCGAAATCCATGATCGAGCCACTAGGACCAGTGATATGCTTCCGCTCATGTTTTCAGGATTTTATGATTTAAAATTTCGAGTCTTGATGTTGGAACTTGAAGTTTTGGTATTTGTGCTTTAAAACCTTTTAAGAGAATTTTCTAGTTTTATTTTATGGTTTTAAGGGTACTATGTTAAATGGATTTCAGTTATTTATTTTTAATAAAGATGATTATTTTATGATATTTATTTGGTTTTACTAAGTCATGAAAATATGTCAATTTGAATTGTATGCATGCATTTCTTTAATAACGACCTAATTTGAGTCCTAGAGAGTTAGGTCGTTACATAATATCTAGTACCCATTCAAATTTTTATACATTAGCCATCTACATGTTACATGGATTTCAATCTTATGTTAACAAAAAAAAATCTCTCCAAAAAGTTTTAAAACAAAGGGTAATTACACTTGGTAGTATTTTTAGAAACAAAAACCAAGTATAACATCATTTAAAAAAAATTACAAATATAGACAAGTTTATCAGTGACAGATTTCTATCATTGATATACTCCCAAGTTTATCAGTGACAGATTTCTATCATTGATATACTCCCAAGTTTATCAGCGATAGATTTCTATCGTTGATAGACTCTTACTGGTGATATGGTTTATCACTGATAGACTCCTACCAATAATATGGTTTATCATTGATAGACTATTTAAATTTAACCATATTTGTATTTTTTTTAACATTATGTTATATCTGCTAATACTTTGGGTCTAATGTCTATATTTACAACTGTCCTCTAAAATAAATTTCAAAGTTCAAAAGAAAAAATAATATTTTTTTTTTTGAAAACTATCAATTTTCACCCTTAACTAATTTTTTAGTTATATATCAATTTAAACTCTAAACTAATAATTGTATGAATTTAAACCCTTAGCTTTTGTGAATTTATCAATCTACACACTCTATTATGTTCAATTTGGATAAAATTCATGTAACACGTATAATTTTATCTATTAAACACTTAAAATTTCATATGCGAATAAATTTAGATTCTCAATTAAGATTTTCTTTTAAAATTATCCATGCATCAATTATAATCGTCCATTTTATTAATTTGACATTTGAAGAACTTTACTTATGCGCAAGAATTAAATGCATGAACAATTTAAAATTTTAATTGAAACAATTATATGTTTCGTACAATATTTTCTGAACTAAGTTTGAAGGAGATTGCTAATTGATATACTTACAAAAATGTAAGATTTAAATTGATACAACTATAAACTCATAATTCTCAAAATTTTGGAGTGTAAATTGAAATTTACCTCTTTTTTAAGGTATAACCATAATATTAAATTTCTGTTAACATGTCAATATGTTCACCGAATTTTTTATGTTTCCATCAACTTCAAACATAAGGGAGTGAATCAATATTTTCATTATATTGTAAAAAATCTATAAAATAAAAAAGTAAGCAACAAAATGTTACTAAGGTAAATATAATATAAATAATTAGCATTTTATTTACTAATTTAAATTTATTTTTTAAACTTTTTGTTTCCATAATTTTCAAGAAATATCCATTGATATCGATATATTCTCAATATTTTAAACAACATTTCTACCAAATTAAAATGTCGATATTTTGGTCGACATCGACATATTACATCCTGAGTATTGCTAATACTTCAAGAAAGTTTAGGATATAATATAATAAAAAAAATAATTCTAGAGTGAGAGAAAATTAAAAAAAAAAAAAAAAGAAGAGAGAAATAGGAGAGAGAAAGGGAATCGAATTGGTTGGAAGAGAGGGAGTGGAAATCGCTATCACAAATCTACGTGATGGTGACATGGCGACAAGCCACGGATTCTCATTCGTCTTACTTTTACTTCCAACTTCCAAGTTTCCAGCCCCATATTTCTTCTTAATTCCAATTTTGTCCTCTCACCATTATTCATACTTCGTAGTCATTAATTATTAAAATAATATTGGGTTAAATTCAAGAATATGGTAGTTTTTCTTAAAAAATGACAAAAGTAGGATAGTAATAATAATTTTTTTTAAAAAAAATAATGTAGTTTAAAAGACCAATTTTAGGAATAGAGTTGAAGTGGAAATTATTGACAAAAATGTAGTTGGTAAATCGTGGATGGAGTATACCTTGTTTGAAGAAGAATAAAATTTTGGGAGAGAAATTCTCTCTAATTTTTCTTATTTATTTATTTATTAGGCAATCCTATTTATTTTCTTGTTTGAAGAATATGGAAATTTTGAGATAGAAAATTTTTGGGAGATAAACGTGGACTAAAATCATGAAGAAGAAGGAAACGGAATAATTAACATAATTACATAGGATAAAATATAGAATATACAGATGGACCAATCCAAGAAATCAGGGAGAGTCAAAATAGGAAAATCTAGAAGTGGCGGAGGCCCTAAATTTGAATTTTTTCACCCACTCTATTTTTGTCATTAATTATTAAAATAAAATTATTTAAAAAAAATTAGTTTGTGAATGTTAAATTTGGGAAATTTAGTTGAACGTCTAGGTGGCTTGAATTTAAAAAAATTGTATTTGAAATATACTAGGGCATATTTGAAAATTTTGATGTCTAAATTGGAAGGGGAATGATCTTCCGATAACGACAACAACAAATTTTTAATTTGAGAAAAAAAGGACCTACGAGCAAACAACAATAACTTTGATGCCAAAGTCAGAGATGAAGAGATCTCATATGAATTTATAATGATATATTTATATGAAGAATGAGATGTAGTTTATCCTTTTTCTTTTAGGATTGGATGAGATGAATTTTTCTTTATCCTACCTAAGTTAAGATTAAATTTGATTGGATAATTGATTAGTTACCCTTATCTTATTCTCATTTATGGCTTATTTGTCAAATTCAATTTCACTAACAAGAAGGAACAATTCTAAAATGATTAAAATCACTTTAAAATATGTTTTTTTTTTTTTTTTTCCTTTTTACACTTCAAAATCAACAAACATATAGGAAGTTGACTTTAAAAAGTTTGTGTTTAGAGTATAGATTTAAAAAACTTGGAATAGAATATAAATTTATAAATCTTCATTTTGCAAAACATTTAATTGTATTCCATTAAATGATTATAATTTAGATTGGCTTAATTTTTTTTTTTAACCTTGAATATGTCTAATTTGTAAATTAAATTGAGTATATATTAGTGGTAGAAAGATCTGAATCACCAATCTTATGATTATTGACACACTCATGCCAATTGAATTAAGTAGTTCTTGATTTAAATTCAACTTAATTTCAATTAAATTTTCAAATATTTTGATTAAATATATATTTTGCTAGTTTTGATTGGACTAAAATTAAATTATTTTTTGAATTATTTTTGTACTATTCATAACTTTGAGATTTTATCTTTATTGATTTTTAGTATAATAAGAGTAGGGAGATTCGAAATAATTATCTGTGTTACTAACACTACTTTTATTTTAGTGACTAGAACAAGTAAATGAGCTATGTAATTTGTCATTCCTTTCATTTTTAGATAATAAAATAAAAAAATTGAAGACGTTGAGTTAGATGTCCAACCCTACAGAATAAAAAATAAAATAAAATAAAATGTCGGACCCTAATGTAAAATAGTTAATGTTTGATAACCTATAGTTTGACTCAACAAATGAAAAAAAAAAAAAAATCTGTTTAATATGGCTAATTAATTTTTTTTAAAAAAGTATTGATTTTACTATATATATTTAAATTTGTAAACTTAGCAATAAGTTTTTAAAATTTTCATACATAACAAAAAAAAGTTAGATTTGATTTATATTTTTTTATTATTCCGATTTAGCCTCGTTAGTGTAGCAAAATATGATATATTAGTAGTTTATGTGGTGTATTTTACATTTGCTATATCAGTTATACAATTTATATATCAAGTTTATTAGACAGCAAGTGTTTGACATTTGAAATTCATGGGTTTAAATTGAATTATTCTTCGTTTCTTTCAAAACATTATTTTTTCAATATATAATCATCAACTTATAATGATTTAATTTATTCTATTAGTAATCATTCTAAATGAATATTGATAAACTATTTATACACCAATATTGTACTGAAATTAAATTTTTAACGGTTTTTTATATATTTTTGACGTACTTGAACAAACTAGTTCATAACATATGTGATGTAAATGAAATTTATACTTTATTTTAGTACAAAGAGAAAAACAAGTTTAAAAAAATTATCAATAATATATCAAATATTTTTTTTACATTGTTTTTATCCTTATAGTTTTAACTACATGAAAAAAAAAAAAAAAAAAAAACAGGAATTTATGAAAATTTTTAAAGACAAAAGACTTGAATGTCAGTTCAAACATTTCTCCACCATCAGATATTAATGTTTAGTATGTATCTAGATCACACCCATGCATAGTTGTAACATGATAAAAGATGTGACAGTTCGTTCAAACATATTTCCACAATTATATCGTGATTTTTCATGTTTATGGTCTACATCATACTCATATACAAAAAGATATACCACATCAACCTAAAAATAGTTGTAATGAGAAAAGGATCCGATTGTTCGTTCAAACATGTCTCTACCGTTAGATTATGATGTTTCATATTTATGGTTTAGATCATACTCATACATAAGAAAACACATCACTTCGAGTATAGCCACCTCAATGAATAGTTGTGATGAAAGATAAAATAGGAATTAGAAAAATTTAGAAGGACAAAACGTGGATGTAAAAATTCTCCCTTTATAGTCCCTTTTATATATTATATAGATATCAATATAGATGTATTTTCTAAGAAATACTGATATAGTAATCATACACATCAACGTTAAAATTTTAAAGTGACATTAACATAGAGTATACACAAGCCAACTACAATGTTGTAACAAAACAATCGACAAGTAGACTAACTAATAACATATAACAAGAGTTGAGATAGAAAGACATAGATGTTGGTAACCTAGTTTGGTGTAATAATATCTATTTTGGGGGCAGTGTGCCAAAGTGAAATGAAACTTCACTATCAAAAGAGTTAAGTAATTACAACAAAGTACTTATGTGTTATACTCCCTCTACAATGACTCATGTGTTGGGTTGAACGTCCTAAAACTCGCAGTTTGTAAAATTAAACATACTCTATTCGACATTTATTCAATAAAGTTATTATTGAATTTTGTAAATTGCATTTGTAAACATTAAATCCAATAAACTAAGATCCATGGCTATTATATGAATACTAGAACTTTATGTGGAGACATAAAGATGATCAAGTTTGAGTAAATAGTCAAAATGGTCTATAGTATATGAATAAGATTGGGTGCCTTATTCTGGTAACACTATTAGATGCGGCCCACTCTTTAGTTGTTACAAGGAGTTGGAAAGTGTCACAAACGAAGTGATCCTGATTCGTTCATGTGGTGACATGAGGAGTAGGGGCGTCTTGTACAATGAGTTTGCATAAGATCGGACCAAGAAATCAGTCACTCTTACATTATAACATTGTTTACTGTTTAAGACTGACTATTTCATAGCGATGACTTATGTAACTTAACCTTAATCCTGAGCTAACTATGAACTCTTATTTATACGATATTATCCTTAGATTTGCATAAGTCAACAACGGCAGCTCAATAAGCTTCCAATTCCAGGGATAAGACCAGATAGATAGCTGGGGACATAAGGTGCAAGATGAAATTCACTCCTACCTACTTTTAGGGATAGTAGAGAGGTTATTCCCTTAAGTGCTAATTTTGGGTCTTGAACAAGGGGCCCCACCCTCTCATTAGCTCGAGAGGGATTCTGTTTATTGATTGGATCACAAACAAATTGTTCATTAAAGAATCAGTGGAACTTAAGGAACAAGAGGTAATCTCGGGGGTAAAACAGCTATTGACCCAACCGTTATTACGAACAACCTGTGAAGGGTTAACTTACTAATCATGGTTATATCGAGTAGACATAATATATCTACAGTGAGGGGAGTGCAACTGTTGGGATTTAATGGAGTGACCTGGTAGTTAACGAAGGGGGGTTGATTCAGTGTAAAAAGTTTAGCCAATTAATTTCGGATCGTTAGAGCCCATGATCTATAGGTCTATTAGGTCCCCCTACTAGCTCACAAACGGATAAGCCTTACAATAGTGTGATAAGTTAATTTGAAACGTTCAAATTCTAATGAAGGGAATTAGTAATTATATGTGATATAATTACATGTTTAATTTTGGAATTAAACGACATCGGAGAATCAATTAATATTTAAATATAATTTAAATATTAAATTAATGAATAGAGATTCATGGTGGCGGAATTGGTGATAAATTAATTTAATATTTGATATTAAATTAATAGAATTAATTAAATTATTTAATTAATTATTTA
>NC_052355.1:8741629-8786928 GCF_009727055.1 Benincasa hispida | reverse complement strand
TTATTAATTTGATTAGAAAATTAATTATTGAATTAATTTTTTGTAAAATTAATAACATTTTAAATTTTAATTATAGAATTAAAAATTAAAAAAAATGGTTGTTTTTTTTTTTTTTTGAAAATTCATTTTCAAAATAAAAAGGGTTTTTGATGAAAAAATCCCAAATGTGGGATTTTCCCACTTTCAAGCATACTCCTTAGTCACCTTTGCACTACATTTCCAGCTCAAATTTGAAGGTGGAGCTGGAACCACATCATGCAATTAGCATTTGCATGAAGCTCTTGAATATAAGCACTCAGTTTTGAGTAGAATTAGGCATTCAATATAGTGTATTTTGTTGAAGTCTCAAGGTTGAAGAAGGGTTTTTAAAGACTGTTGAACCAGTGACCTTTCAACTCTCATTCCCTAAATTCCAACTTGTTTTGAGTCTCACAACTCAATCTAAGGCTCCTAGAGAATAGTAGGAAAACTTTAGTGGTGGTCCATGATCAGAATTTGAGAGGATTGCAGTTGAATTTCGTTGAAGAAGATCTTCAAAGGTATATATTTGAAACCTTCTTAATATCTAATGAACATGCTTAATTCAGAGCCAAAATTGATGAATTAGAATGATTTATGATTCAGTTTTCTTCCGCTGCATGTTTTTAGAAACTAACATCATGTATAACCCATTCTTTAGTTTCAACTTAGACTTCCCCTATGTCTGAGATCCCCTCACATTCACAAATGTGTTTCTTTCAAACTTTGTTTTAGATCCCCTAAACAAACTTACTTAAACTTCCTTTAAGTGTGAGCTTCCTTCACTTTTATGAAGCATCTTCTTCCAAGCATATAAATATGAGATCCCTTCAATATAATGGAACGGTTCTCATAAGTATGAGACAAACTCTTTTTCATGTATAATGATAAACAATATATGAATACACCTCAGTCTAGTCTGGATGATTATTGGTAACACCCTCAACAATGAGGTTCACAAGGTTTTTTAACAATACATGAATAAACTCTCTGAGAATTTTTTTTAGTACAACACAACAACAATCTTATTCGAAAGGGCTAACCCTAACATGGACAAACACAAGCTATAAATATGATGATGCAACCTTGAAGGATCTTCTAGAATAGAAATAATATTTTCTACAATAAAAAAAAAGCAACTCCTACGACACCACATTTCACGCTTTAACAAATAAGGAAAATATCTCCGGGTAGATTGTGTATAACATGAGACAAGATGCTTGACATTTAACGAGACAAGTTACAAAACGTTTTGCCTATAATAAAATTAACCAATCAATTTGGAACAACAAATATTATACTTGAAATTTTATTAAGAATGAATATTGGTATACTTATTCATGTCAACAAATGCATATTTTTACCACAACCCCGTTTGTTAACCATTTTGATTTTGATTTTCGTTTTTGAAAATTAACCCTATGGTCACTATGTTCACCTCTAAATTTCTTCCTTTGTTAACTATTTTTCACCAATGGTTTAAAAAACAAGCCAAATTTTGAGATCTAAAAAGAGTAGCTTTCAAAAAGTTTTCTGTTTATGGAATTTGATCGAGATTTCAACTATTGCACTTAAGAAAGATGCAAATCATGACAAGAAATGTGGATGAAATAGGCTTAATTTAAAAAACAAAAACAAAAGATCAAATGGTTACCAAAGGGTGCCTACATTTTTTGTACATTCTTGAGTAAAAGTAGAACTTTATGTGATATTTTGACCATGGGATGACCTAAGTTGAGTAAAATGAGCAAACACATGTCCTTGAATTGTATAAATTTGATTTAGAGTGATTTGGGCTAACTATATGAGCTTTTAAACCGATTTTAACTATTTTGGCGGATTTCTATTTGATGTGACCACAACACTAGATTTGATGCATCCACATTAACAATTTTGGCTGAACTGCAATTTTTTGTCTGATGTGGCCACAACAAAATGATGTGCCTGCATAAAAACCCCCCAAATTTTTAGATTCGTGCCCAGTCAATTCTGATTGCTATTTCCTCGATCAAAGCTATTATTCCCTGTCTAAAATGATGGAAAAACAATCTGCCATGATTTTGGGTCATCCCTCAACTAATTTTGGCCTATATAAAGCATGGGAAGCCTTCCATTTCATCAATCAACTCTCCATCACCGAAATCATCACCATTTACCACAATCTCTACCATTTTTATCATTCCCTTTGGGCTTCTTCTTAAATTCTCAAGTCAGTAGCAATTAAGAACAGAAGTTCCTCTAAGGCACAGTGACTCTAGGTCATCTCATCCCGTGGGAGCGTGTGGTGAGAGGAATCAACCTAGGGAAAGATTAAGAATTTGAGGAATTGTCACAAGGCATCTTTGATTGTATTTATTTAATTTATTTTCTTGTAATTCTTTATTTTCTTTCTTTACCCGTTGAACATCAAATTGTAGCTATCATTCTTGCTTTAATAAAGTTCATTATTTTATCATTTATCATGAGTTAAATTATCTAAGGGGTTCAGTTATGTGAATATCTAGGGTTTTGACTTGAGTAATGCTTATGTTTCATACCTATTTGACTTTTACATTTCCTTTGTTGAATTTATGGATAAATATTGTTAAGTTAAACCGATCACTTAATTTATCAATCTAGTGGAGTCTTAATGTTGAGAAGATTAGGATATAAATTGATGTCATAAAGGAATACAGGACTAGGAGCCTAGGAATAGGAGGGTCGGTCGCCTTAGGAATAAGAAACATCATAGGATAAAGAATCTAAGTTTGAATTAATCTAAGATTTAGCTACCCATGGGGACATTCGGTAGTAGCTGCTTAGGCCTCATAAAGGAAATGGACACCAGATCAAATAGGAGTAGTTTTCTATTCATGCACATTTCACTGTCTTTGTATGATTCAACCACATCACTTACAACATAGAGCCCAAAAGGTTGGAAGATAACTGTATCCATATTCAACATTCTTATTTACTACTTTTATAAACTTTAAACCTTATGGTGGTTCACAACCAAAGAAAAAGGAGATTGCAGTTGAATATCAAGATTCAAGAGGTTCTTCAAAGGTATGTGTTGAAACCCTCTTAATTCTCTGTGAACATGCTTGTTTTGATGTAAAAATTAATGAATTAGAATGCTTATGATCTCATTTTCTTCTGTTGCATGTTTCTGTATTTCAACAATTGATATTAGAGCATCATTTAAGCATTCAATTCAAGTTAATTTTGGCTTGGTGGGTTGATAACAGGCATAAATGCACGTTATTACAGCGCAAAGTTATAAAAAATGCAGGATTGCGATGATTAAAATATACAATATTGCGTCCAAAAGCATTGAGTTCACAACATTGCGATTTCATGCATCAATCACATTAAAATAGCTAACTTATGTATTTTTGTGCAAAAAATGCATTGACGCAAGGCGAAAATGCGATCCAAAGAAATTAACGGCTGAGCGCATTAAGAGATTGTGTTGACGCAAGGCTATGCAATCATTTGCACTCGCGAATATCTGCTCAAGAAGGTTGCCGCATAGAGCCGACACATCATGGTGGGCGCATCTGGGTGAAAGCTTAATAAATCACAATGAGACAGAAAACTGATGACGGTCGATTCCGAATTAAGTTGACAAGCCGTTAATGATCTACTATAGCAAGTACATTCAACTTTTCGGTGAGAATTAATGCCATCCCATCAGTACAATCATAAGAGAGAAGAAGCCTTTCACCCCGAAGCTCTATAAATACCGAAAGCCACCTTCAGTGAAGGAGTTCAACCAGTTTTTTTAAGTTCGTTCAGTTAGATAATTTTTCCTTTAGATAGAAGTAACCTTGTTCTTATTTTCTTTTACTTAGAAGGTGGAAGCGAGCGAAGGGAGATTATATCGAGAGATTGTTCCAGTGAACTTGGAAGAGTGCCAGGAGCATCGAGATCAGAGAGAGGGCCAACTCTTGCAGATGCAAGAATATCTTTTGAGCAGAATAGAGATAATAGTGTAAAAGCCTTGGGAAGCACGGAATTGCTACTAGGCTCTCTATTCTTACTTTCCATTGTCATTTTGTACTCTGAACTTATTTATAGAAATGGAAATTTCATCTTTATATCTGTTCACTCTCTGTACCATACGCATGAGTAGCTAAATCTGTCGAATGGGTTGAGAAGCACTTAGCTAGCATAACTGGGGATCTTCATTCGATGCGATTATCTTGTATTATGTATGCATCATTCGTCCATTAGAGATCTCGAGAGGGTAGTCTAAGGATAGAATCTAGGCTTGGAAAAGTTAGGTTAGAATCTAGGCTCGGGAGAGTCAGATTAGAAACGCATAATCAAGAGATAGAAGCTTAGGAATAAGCGTTGTTTGCTATTAACGCATCGCATGCATCCTAGAGATAGGTTATGATTGTATGTGGTCACCTTGTCCTTGTGTGCATCTTGCATCATTGCATAGGCAAGAAGTAAAGACTTAGGAATAAGCTCTATAGACACTATCGCATTCATCACATGCAACTAGTAGAAAGGTTATATCCAATTTTAGTTTATTTAAAGGCTAAACCTAGTAGAAAGGTTATATCCAACTCTCAATTCCTCTTTGCCCTACACTGGCTCGGTTATCAATCTATGATATATTTAACTTGTATTGGATAAAGACAATTCTAATACAAGGGTGCCCCTTTTTTTTTTTTTTTTAACTCACACACATAAAACGTAAATGACATTTCTTTTACCTAGAGGGATAACTTTCACACTCACACCGTAGGGAACCCATCGCTCTTTTCTTGAGGGCCCTAACTAACATGATGGAGGTAGCTCTTTTTACCTCTATCCATGCACACACACACGTTAGTGGAAGGTTATGTTAAATTAGCAAATTTGCTTTATTTTTTTTGTGCTAGCAATTTTTTTATATATATATATACTAGGCTCTTTTTATTTCTCTATATCTAGACTTGTCTCTAAAATAAGATGGTTGTTCTTAAACCAAAGTTTGTCCTATCGGGGTTACAAAGAAAATTAAGTAGATATGCAATTTCTAAGAGTTTGAGATTCTAAATAAATCTAAAGACTAAGTATTCAATTTTTTATGAAGTTAAAAGGAAAAGAAATTTTCTTTTGAAAAATGAGTTTCACATTTTGTAAGAAAGATTTTAAGAAGCTTAAAACTGATTTGTATCATTGCTTGAGAGAATGTGTCATCAAAGTTCATTGATAAGAATCAAAAGATTGAGAAAAACAAATGATTATGACAAACAAAGTGAATGTTATTCTTGAATGAACGAACATACTTAGATGAATCATGTATTGAAAGCAAAAATGAGTCATATAAAAAGGAAAAATGATGCCAAGATAATGATATTGTGTTTCTTAAGAGAATAAAAAAGAATGTCATAGGAATGTAATGGAGCCTAATCAAGATATATTTCATCAAGATCATAAAATCTACATAATCCGAGCTCAGGTACTCAAGGGTTCCAAACATGCAAAGATAATAGAGATAATAGAGATAATAATAGAGCAAATAGAGCAAAAAATTTTGTAAAGCTCATTTTTAACAACCCTAAAAAAAATGTTAAGAACATGCAATGTATTCCCATCCCCAACTTAAAAACAAATATTGTCCTCAATGTTTAATAAAATATGAGTGAGAAGACAAAAAAGAAAAGGGAACAGAGAACTCCTTAGGTTTCACGCAATGGGTGGTGGTAGAAATTTTTCCTTGTTTGTTCTTGTTCTTTTCTTGCATAATTTTTTTTTTTTTTTTTACTTTTTTCTTTCATTTTTGTTGTTCCTACAAAAAAGAGAAAAGAAAATAAAAAGAAAGGAAAAGAAAAGCTACAAGAAAAAGAAGAAAGTTAGTCTAAAATTTTCTAAACCTAGAAAGCTAATAAAGAAAGCAAGTAAAAGTTGTTTTATTTTTTACGGTTGCTACCTTCAGGAAGGGCAAATTTTTAACGTCGATTGCTCGACGCAACCTATCTTTATTGCTTTTCAAGGTACAGAAAAATTCTCATATTTCTTCGGTCCTCTCTTGGATGAATCTATATAGCCGAGAAGGGCTATAAGAGAACTCATCCTCTTTCGAGAACCAGACAGATCAAATTTGGATTTTCTAATATTTGATAAAAAAAGAGAAAAAGAAAGAATCAAAGGACTCAAATGACGCTTGGTTGCGCAAGGCGCACGTGCGCGTGCGAACTATTCCGTGAATATTCAGAGTGCTGCGACCCTAGGTCAAGCATTGCGACGCTACCCTGCTTTGTAGAAAATAGATGCATTTTGTCTTCAAGCGTTGAGCTAGCGTCAGGCTCAGTATTGTAAGGAGTGTCGCGACGCTGCAAGCATTGCTGAAGTGTGTTGAATTGTTCCTCTTGAGGGGCAAAGCGGTAGTTCATCATAGATCTTCTTGTTAAGTGATCTTTTGGTGTCATTTGGCTTGAATTAACTAAAAATCTTCTGTAATAGCTTTGTTGAGCAAACAATTATGATAGAATTTAGGGTTTTGTCATAGAAAAGATAGTCTTTTACAAGACCTATCAATCTTGAAGAAATTACTAAGTACGGGTGGAATAGCTCATCATAGAGGGTGTAGAATGTGGCAGAGGCATTGACGAGTCCAAAAAATATGTAATTACTTGGCGTAACTGAACTCAACTAAGCTTTCTACTATAGGGTTTTCTAGAACCTAAGACTCTTAGATAGAGAGTTTCAAACCAAATTTGTAATTCCCCTCCCCCATCTATATGTCTCAACCAGAGGGGTTTATTGAACAAGGTTAATTGTAAAAAGTTTACAAGCATAAAAGATCAATTTATGGGTTGAAACAAGCATCTTGATCTTGGAATATAAGATTTGACACTGCGATAAAATCTTATGGGTTTGAACAGAACATTGACGAACCTTGTGTTTACAAGAAAGTTGTCAATAAGACTGTAGCTTTTCTGGTATTGTATGTTGATGATATCCTACTCATTTAGAACGAGGTAGGATTTTTAGCTGTCATTAAAGAATGGCTAGCATCACAATTTCAAATGAAAGATTTGGGAGATGCGCAGTATATTCTTGGAATCCAAATTGTTTAGAATCGCAAGAACAAAACATTAGCCTTATCCCAAGCATTCTCTATAGACAAGATGTTGTCAAAATATAAGATGCAAAATTCCAAGAGATATATGTTACCTTTTAGACATGGAATTCATTTGTCTATGGAACAATGTCCTAAGACCCTCAAGTTGTTAAGGCTATGAAAAGAATTCCGTATGTATCAACAGTTAGGAGTTTGATGTATGCCATGTTGTGTACACACCCAGACATATGCTATGAAGTTGTAATAGTCAACATATTTCAGTCTAATCTTGGATATGATCACTGGACTATCATTAAAAACATCCTCAAGTATCTTCAAAGAACGAGAAACTATAGATTTGTGTATGGTGCTAAGGATCTTATCCTTATAGGATACACCGATTCTGATTTTCAAATCGTTGTGGATTCTAGGAAATCTGCTTTGGGATCAGTGTTCACTCTGAATGGGGGAGCTATTATATGGAGCATAAAGCAAAGTTGTATTGCTAACTTCAACATGGAAGTGGAGTATCTAGCTGCATGTGAAGCAACGAAAGAAGTAATATGACTTAGGAAGTTCTTTGAATTATTTGGAACTAGTTCCAAGCATACATCTGCCTGTCATACTCTATTGTGATAATAATGGAGTAGTTGCAAATTGAAAAGAATACAGAAGCCTAAGCACGAGAAGCACATCGAGCACAAGTACCATCTCATCAGGGAGAGAGTACACCGAGGAGACGTGGTCGTCATGAAGATAGCCTCAGGAGACAATTTAGTTGATTCATTTACAAAAGCCCTCATGGCTTAAAGTGTTCGAGTGTCACCTATTCAGACTAGGACTACGAGATATGTAAATCTAGGGCAAGTGGGAGAATTCATGGGTATTTGATGCCCTAGTTTATTGTATTTATATTTATTCTCTCATACTTAACATTGTATATATTTGTATATATGTAAATCCACTAGAGTTCTAGTCAAAGTGGAAGTTTGTTGGGTTGTATGTCCTAAAACTTGCAGTTTGTAATCTTTAAATATATTCTATTTACAATAAAACTATTATTAAGGTTTATTCAATAAATTTGTTATTGAACATGTAAATTGCACTTGTAAAGCCTAAATCCAAAAAACTAACGAACCCTTGCCTATAGCATGAATACTTAAACTTTATGTAGAGACATAAAAGAGAATCAAGTTTGAGTATATAGCCAAAACAGTCTACAAATATAAGGATAAGGTTGGGTACCTTATCCTGGGGATATTATTGATGCAGCTCGCTTTGTATTTGATACAAACGATGTGATCCCAAAATCATTCATGTGAAGACATGTGAGTGGAGGCATCCTATACAAAAGATGTTTGCATAAGACTGGACCACAAAATAGTCACTTTTCTTTACAACACTATTTACTGTTAAAACTGACTATTTTAACTCGATGACTTAAGGTAACTTGATCTCAATCCTGAATTAATTATAAACTCTTGTTTATTCGAGATTATCCTTTAATCTTCATTGGCGAGAGTGTCTCAATATTGCCGCTAGATATACCTCCCATTTTAGGGGTAAGACCGAGTAGATAGCTGGGGACATAGTCCTACAAGAAGGAATTCGCTCCTACCCGCTTTCATCCCTTAAGTACTGATTCCTAGTCTTGAACAAGGGGCCCCACCCTCTCTATGTATGAGAGGGACTCAGTTTATTGGTAGGACCATAAACCAATTGTTCATTAGTTGATTAGTGGAGACTCAAGAAGCAAGATGTATTATAGGGGTAAAACGGTAATTATAACTTGATTGTAAATACGTACAACCTGTGAAGGATTGACTTACTGATTATGGTTAAATCAAATAGACAGAAACATATCTACAGTGAGAAGAGTGCAACTACTGGGCTTTAATGGAGTGACCAAGTAGTTAACAAATTTTGATTAATTCGGTTAAAAGAGTTTAGCCAATTAATCTTGGATCGTTGGAGCTCATGATCTGTAGATTCATTAGGCCTCTTTACTAGCTCATAGAAAAACTAAACCTTAGAATAGTGTAATGAAAAAAATTTGAAACGTTCAAATTCGAATTATGAGAATTATTAATAATATACGATACAATTAAACGTTTAATTGTTGAATTAAACAAAATTGGAGATCTGAAAAATATTTAAACATGATTTAATATTAAATACATGAATAGGGATTCATGTTTATGAAGGTGGTTTAATAATTTAATATTTGATATTAAATTATATAATTAATTAAATTGTATAACACAGGGGCCCTTACAAATTAACACTTTGTAATTGAAAAAAGCTTTAACTGAAGGCAATTAAACCCAAAACATTCATCAACTCCATCCACAAATGCACTTAACAATTAAATACAAATGCAGAAACCCACCGAGGCTGTAAAATAAAGTTCAAAGCAGACTTGTAATTTGGAATATCAGAACAACCTGGCTCTGATACCAATTGAAGAAAATCGATTACGAGGATTTCCATGAGTAGCGGAAAGATCATTCCAAATTACAATAATGTATGAACATTACAATTACAGTCAAAATAGAAACATACGGTTATGCATTCAATATATAAATTACAACATGATAAAACAAAAATCAAGGGGAAATCTACACACATCTGTAGACTCTCCAGCGCCAAGCTCTTTGATCATGAACGCTCGAACACAGTAACCTCGAACGCTCGAACAACACGATCGCTACACAGCACGAACACCGTGCACTCAAACTCAGTGATCGCCTCGGTCACAAACACCCCAACAGCACGAATGGCCTCCAGAGAACCTTGATGGCATCGAGTTGAGTATGACACTACCAAGAAGGCTACCTTGGTATTCTCGATGTGAGAATCCAGAGGGTGGGCTTTGTGTGGACTTGGTTTAAGCCAGAAGACGGAGGATACAACAATCATGTAAATGATTGGGCAAGTGGGAGAAGGCTAAACCTATCATATAGGTCGATGCCCAATCGTTTAGCAAAAGCTAAGCGATCGTTTAGCTCATCGCTTAGTTGCTTGTCTGTCGCCTACAAATACTACACGATCGTTTACCTTGGTCCAAGTTGTCGCTTAGAAAATCCTATTTACTTGACAACTTTCGTGAGATTATTTTTCGAGAGAGAAAATCTAAAAATCAATTTTGCAACCTTACTAAAAATAGGAAAACAATTTTTCTTTTATCTCACGGTTACCATGAAACTACCAATAACCCTCCACTCAATTGGTTATTAAACAAAAAGAATTAATTATCCAATAATTAATATTATTATAAATATAAATGATAACCAACTTATCATACTATATTTATAGCCTATAGTTTTAATATTTCATCCCATGAAACATATAAACCATAGTTCTTTTTCTATTCCATGGTACTTCAAATCTCATTTACATTAATCCTCCACTAGATATATCTCATACATCATACCGATCATATCATATATAATCGAATTACCTCTTGTCAATTTAAACATTTCAAATCAACACCAAGAACTGATCCTCAACTAAATCCATTGAGCTTCCAAGGGGACGTTATGGACCTGTAGCTCGAAGCTCCAACGGTACATGAATAACTGACTAAATTATTTAGTCACGGGATCCACCATCCATTAACTGCCAGACACTCCATTAAAGACCGACAACCGAACTCTCTTTACCACAGATATATTATGTGTCCATCTTAACCAATCAGCGGTGCAACAAACCTTCACAGATCGCTCGTAAATACAGTTGGGCCAATAATCGTTATGCCCTTGTAATTACATCTAACTTCTTAAGTACCACTGATTCCTCTAATGAACATAAGTCATAGTTCTACTATGACTGAGTTCTCTCTTCTAAAGAGAAGTTGTGGCCACTATGTTCAAGCTCCGAAATCAGCCCTTACGTGAGCAATCTCTCTACTTATCCTTACTTCGGGAAAGGAGTGAATTCCATCTTGTAGATTGAGTTCTCAGCTCCCAGATCAGACAAGTCCCCAAAAAGGTAGGCATGTTGAGTTGGCAATCTAGCCACTCTCACCGATACTAATCAAAAGACTGCCTTCAAAGGCAAGAGTTCCCAAAACATCGTGTCACCTATGGTTGTTTAGGTGAGATGTAAGTCTCTAGTATCAACGACATTATGTATAGAGTCTAGTCATCTCGTGGTTCGGTCTTATACAAACTCCTTGCATAGACACCCCCACTCGCATGTCTCCACATGAATGGTCAGGATCTACTATCTGTAGTAGTTTACAATATTTGCAAGCCTCTACAATGCGAGCCGTATTCGTAGTGTCACCAGGATTAGGTTTCCAACCTTAATCCTTATACTACAGACCTATTTAAGTTATCACTTATGTCATGATCCATTTGTATATCACATATACATGCTTAAGTTCACATAAGATAACCAAAGAGCTTTGTTTATTGGATATGAGTAAATGCCAATTATTTTATTCATCAAACAATGTGTATCATTACAAACAACGAGACTCTGGGAGAACTAGGACACTAATCCCAACAGAAAGCTGGATGCATAATCTCTGATGAGAAATCATAGAAATTAAGTGACACATACTCAAGTATGAGCCTATTTCTATCATGCGCCAATAGAATGTGATTTTCAGGCATAGTGCATTTGCAACATTGGCCGCATTTCCTGCATTGGTGAAAGGCAATCAAAAAGTGCTTTCCTGAGCTTAAAATTCAGTTAGTTTTCATGCTTAATTTATGTTCTTTGATGCTTTATTTGTTTACTTCATAGGAAATTAAGCTTTGAGACTAGAACAAGCAATTTCAAGGGTAAAGTGACCAAAGTACCCCTAAGGGAGTTCAAACTAACATAGGGCAAGAAAATAGGTCAAAAGGGGGTGAAAAATGTGGAAGGGAGTGTGGATGGCGTACTGCGGCACTGTGCTCAACACAAAAACCTGAGAGGGTGGAAAATAGGGTAACACAACGACATTATGGAGATTAGTCATTGTTTTTTTAGATAGTGCCGCGACACTATTACGATTTTTATAAAAATGCAGTTTTGCTATTAGATTGGTGGGAGACGATTTTTAGCTTTTTTTTAATTAGAGTTCGGCCTCCATTCCCCTCTTTAATTTTTTGGAGGGTAATTCCAAGCTTGAGGGTGACAGTCACTTGCAAAACTTCCACTTCTTCCCCTCTTTAATTATTTGTTTCTTTGTATTTTGAATAGAATATGAACTGTCTATATTTGTATTATTGCCATGAGTGACTGAGTTGTAATCCTTAGGGTTTTTAATGTATTTTTTGGATTGTTGTCAGGCTATTTTGATTGTTTCTTAGTTTGGTTTTATGCATAAACTATTTTGGGATGCTTGTGTTAATTTTTTTTGAACAATTGGTCATTGTTTGATTGATTCTTATTTGATGTCTTGCTTGAGAAAGAGGGTATTGGATTAGTACTAGCATGTTAAACTATTAATCAACTATGCATGAAAATGATAGGGGATTAATAGAGATTAATGATGAAAAAAATTAATGTTGTGACTACCTAATTAGTTGCATAAAAGTGAATTAATGGTTAGGAATTAGAAAAGGGTTGACTCAAAAGAGGATATCTAGACAAAATACTTCCAGGTCTATAATTAGGATAAAATCAATCTAAGGTTAAAATAATTAATCTAGTAAATCCATTAATGAAGTCATTGCCCTAGAACGTGTATTCTTTGGTTTTGCCCTGTGTTTACCATTATATACTTTTTAGGAGTAGATTAAATTAAAAAATCATCACAGTGCAGTCCCTTAAACACTTTTTTTAGAGGATGATACTCAATCACTTCACCGTTTTAACTATATTATTATTTGATACCTGCGCTTGTGCATATAAGTTTTTGGCGCCGTTATTGGGAATTGAGTTTTTATTTCTTTTAATATTTATGAGATTTGACTGATCTTAATTTAGGGTATAAATTAGTTTTATTTATTTTTATTTTTATTTTTATTTTTATTATTTTGAATCGCCGAGAGCCCATTTCATTGATAGCAAGAGTGAGAATATTTAGGTTGAAAGTTCAATTTGATAGATTGCATATTTAACCAGACTTATTGTATTGGATCATTATTAATCTCTCATGAAAATTGTTAGGTCGATAATAAATCGTCATTATACTAATTCAATCTCTCGCACTTTATGTGGTCTCTCATTACATTATAAGGGCTCTCATAACATTGTGACTCCCATTATCATGCAAACTTTAGGTTATTTTAGGTGCTCTCAAATCGTGCCTTTTAGTAGTCTCTCATACCTCAATCTATTTTCCTTCCCATTTCGTATCTCGTTATTGTTATAGAATACTATTGAAATCAACTTTACAAGTTTGTTATAATAGTCCTTTGTAAAGTCCTATATAAGTACAACTTAGCTAGTTGATTGAATATACTGAAAAACAAAAGAAAGAATCCTAGCTACTTATATGTATTCTTCAAGATACTCTACAAGATTTAATAAATCAGCTCCTCTATGGATGTAGGTCTTTTTATGGTTGAACCACGTTAAAGATTGGTGTTTTCCTTCTTCCTCTTCTCTTTACTCTTCATGTATAGCAATTTGATCTTCATCTTCATCAGATCTCTCTAAGAAAATTGACAGCATTTCACCATTGTTCTTCCCTCTCTTTCGAGCTCTCTAAAACAGAAAGAATGAAAAAAGTGAGATAGTCATTCAAAGCCTTCAGACAAGTGAGTGCTGTAGTCTAATCTTGGCCATTAACATGTAGGGTGAGAAAGTGCTTTCACATGGATTGTGCTTTCAGCACATGGTTTTGATTCAACTTGTAATATCAGCTGGTTTTCAAAACAGATTGGTTTTCTTTAGTTTGGGCCTCGGGTGTTTCATGAAAAAGCCCATTTTGAAGTGAAAAATAGCCCAACAAAGTGGTATCAGAGTTTGCAAGAAATATTCAAGATCAGTCAAGAACTAAAGAAAGAAGATCTTGAAGCATTCAGAATCTTAAAAAAAACTCAAATATGGCATTAACAAGATATGACATTGAGAAATTTGATGGGAAAGGAGACTTTAGCTTGTAGAAATCCAAGATCAGGGTTGTTTTGGGGAACAAAGGGCACACAAAGCCTTTGAAGACCCAACCAAATTACCTACCACTGCAACAAAAGAAGAAAGGGAGAATATGGAGTTGATTGCTCATGGAACACTTGTCTTAAACCTATCAGACAGTGTGTTCAGTCAGGTTATTGATCAAGAAACAGCCTTTAAGATGTGGACTAAGTTGAATGAGTTCTATGAAACAAAAAATTTGCCAAACAAAATTTTTCTGAGAGAGAGATTTTTTACTTTCAAGATGAGCTCTTAAAAAGCTTTGACAGAAAACCTTGATGACTTTAAAAGAATTACGGCAGAGTTTAAGACTCAAGGTGAAGACATTGGGCTGATAAGAAAGCCTTTGTACTTTTGGATTCACTTCCAGACTCTTACAAAGATGTCAAGACAACCTTAAAATATGGAAGTGACTCGATTACTATTGACATAATAATTTTAGCCCTCACGATCAGAGAAATGGAGCTATTAACCAACAAGGAAGAGAAACCTAGTGTTGAAGGTTTATTTGTGAAAGGAAAATCTAAGCAAAACAATAAAGAAAAGCGCAAGCAGAATACCACAGAAGAAGGCAATGAAAAATCCAAGATTAGATGCAAATATTGCAAAAAATTTGGGTATCTAATCAAGGATTGCAGAACCCTGAAATGGAAAAATGAACAGAAGAACAAACAACTGAAGGAAATCGACACGAGGATTTCCATGAGCAACAAAATAGATCATTCCAAATTACAATCATGCATGAACATTACAATTATAGTCGAAAAATGAAACAAGCGGTTATGCAATCAATAAAGAAATTACAACATGAAAACTACAAATGATCAAGAAGAGAAATCTGTACACACATTTGTAGATCCACGCTCCTTGATCACGAACGCTCTAACACAGCAACCTCGAATGCTCGAACAACAAATCGCTCCATAGCATAAACATCACATACTGGAACTCTGTGATCACCTCGGTCACGAACACCCCAGTAACACGAACGACTTCCACATAACCTCGACGGCGTTGAGTTGAGTATGACACCACTAAGAAGGCTACCTTGGTATTCTCGGTGTGAGAATCCAAAGGGTGGGCTCGGTGTGGACTTGGATTGAGGCAGGCGAAGGAGGATTCAACAACTGTGTACATAATTTTGCAAGTGGGAGATGGCTGAAACCTATCGTATAGGTTGATGCCCAATCGTTTAGCTAAAGCTAAGCGATTGTCTAGTAAAAGCTAAGCGATCGTTTAACTCATCGTTTAACAGTGTGTCTGTCGCCTACAAACACTACACGATCGTTTAAGTTTTGTCAAACTATCATTTAGTAAATCCATATTTACTTGACAAGCTCTGTGAGATTCTTTTCGAGAGAGAAATCTCAAAAAATTTTTTTGACAAAAATCTTTTCCAAAAACTTACTAAAATTAGGAAAATAATTTTTCTTTTATCTCATGGTTACCATGAACCACTAATAACCTCCCACTCAATTGGTTATTAGAGAAAAAGATTTAATTATCAAATAATTAATATTATTATAAATATAAATGGTAACCAACGTATCATACTATATTTATAACCTATAGTTTTAATATTTGATCTCATGAAACATATAAACCGTTCTTTTTCTATTCCATGGTACTTAATGTAAATCTCATTTACATTAATCCTCCACTAGATGCATCTCATACACCAAACTGATTATATCATATATAATCAAATAACCTCTTGTCAATTTGAACATTTCAAATAAACACCAAGAACTGATCCTCAACTGAATCCATTGAGCTATGAAGGGGACCTTATGGACCTGTAGCTCGAAGCTCCAACGGTACGTGAATAACTGACTAAACTCTTTAGTCATAGGATCCACCATCTGTTAACTGCCAGGCACTCCACTAAAGACCGACAGCTGAACTCTCCTTACCGCAGATATATTATGTGTCCATCTTAACCAATCAGCGGTGCGACAACCCTTTACAGATTGCTCGTAAGNCTGGGCCAATAACCATTATGACCCTATAGTTACATCTAACTCCTTAAGTACCACTGATTCCTCTAATGAACATAAGTCATAGTTCTACTATGAATGAGTCCTCTCTTCCAAAGAGAAGTTGTGGCCACTATGTTCAAGCCCCAGAATCAGCCCTTAAGGGAGCAATCTCTCTACTTATCCTTACTTCGGGAAAGAAGTGAATTCCATCTTGTAGATTGAGTTCTCAGCTCCCAGATCAGACAAGTCCCTAAGAAGGTAGACATGTTGAGTTGGCAATCTGGCCACTCTCACCCATACTAATCAAAAGACTGCCTTCAAAGGCAAGAGTTCCCAAAACATCATGTCACCTATGGTCGTTTAGGTGAGATGTAAGTCTCTAGTATCAACGGCGTTATATACAGAGTCTAGTCATCTCGTGCTCTAGGTATTATACAAAATCTTTGTATAGGACACCCCCGCTCGCACGTCTCCACATGAATGGTTAGGATCTACCATCTGTAGTAGTTTACAACACTTACAAACCTTTACAAAGCGGGTCGTATCCGTAGTGTCACCAGGATCAGGTATCCCACCCTAATCCTTATACTACAAACCTATTTAGGTTATCACTTAAGGCATGATCCATGTGTATATCACATATACATGCTTAAGTTCACAAAGATAACCAAGGAGCTTTGTTTATTGGATATGAGTAAATGTTAGAATTAAATAACAATTATTTTATTCATCAAACAATGTGTATCTTTACAAACAATGAGACTCCGCAAGAATTAGGACACCAATCCCAACAATAACAACAACAACAAAAAAGTCAGACAAACCAGTCAAGAGAAGCTTCAGTTGGGGAGGACTCTTTTTTCTATTCAGATGACCTAGGTACATCAAATCAAAGGGCTGATGATGTTGGACCAGCTAAGAACCTAGATTGGGTTCTAGATTCAGGGTGCTCTTTTCATATGACACCTCACAAGGACTGTTTCAGCACATACAAAGATTTGGATGGAGGTTCAGTATACATGGGTAATAATAACTCATGTCCAGTAGTTGGAATAGGCTCAGTCTCACTCAAGCTAGAAGATGGGACATTCAAACTACTGAGAAATGTTAGACATGTGCCTAAATTGAATCGAAATTTAATTTCACTAGGCATGCTAGACTCAATTGGTTGTGAGTACAGAGGAAAGGAAGGTTAATGTGAAGTATTGAAGAATGGTAAGCCTATTCTCAAAGGGATCAAAATAAATGGGGTCTATGTTGTTCAAGGAGTTCATAAAATGCACTCAGCCCTAGTTGTGACTACCAAGGAGCTTACTGAGGGAGATCTTTGTCACAAAAGACTTTCACATATCAATGTCAAAGGCCTCCAAGCTCTTGTCAACGAAGGAATTCTGCCTAAAGGAATTCATTAGAGCCTATTTTTCCTGTGAGCATTATGTGATAGGCAAGGCTACCAAGCAGAGTTCTGTTAAGGCTTAGCATACAACTAAGGCCATCCTTGACTATGTGCATTCAGACCTTTGGGACCCTTCACCTTTCCAATCCTTAAGTGGTGCTAGGTATTTCCTAACCTTTATTGATGATTATTCTAGGAAATATTGGATATTCTTCCTAAAAACTAAGGACATGGTGTTTGAGAAATTCAAGAAATGGAAAACTATGGTTGAAAAAAAAAACTAACTTTCAAATAAAGTGCCTAAGGACTGATAATGGACCTGAGTTATGTGTAGAAGAGTTTAATGTTTTCTGTAGATAGCAAGGGATTGTTAGACACAAGACTATGAGGTACACACCTTAGCAAAATGGGGTGGCAGTGAGACTAAACAGAATAATGATGGAAAGAGTAAGGAGTCTCTTATCAGATGCTATCCTACCAGAAAAGGTTTAGGCTAAAGCAACCTCTTATACAGTCTATACTCTCAATAAAGGACCTCATGCCTCACTTGATCTATTCACTCTAGAAGAAAGGTGTACCAAACATCCACCTAACCTAAATAGCCTAAGGGTGTTTGGGTGCACAATTTTTGTACATCAGAACAAAGGGAAGTTAGCTGCCCGTGTAGTAAAATGTATATTTTTGGTGTTCATTGAAGGAGTGAAAGGCTTTAGATTGTGGCATTCTACTAAGAAGAAGTGTGTAATAAGCAGAGATGTCATTTTTAGAGAGACAGAAATGTTTATGCAAAGGCCTAACTCAAATGAATCAGCACCACAAGAGAGGACAGAGACAATTGAGGTGGAACACTCTTTGTTGCCTACAGTAGATCCCTCAAGCTCAAATACTAATCATACTAGTAGCCAAGACAGAAATGTTTATGCAAAGGCCTAACTCAAATGAATCAGCACCACAAGAGAGGACAAAGACAATTGAGGTGGAACACTCTTTGTTGCCTACAGTAGATCCCTCAAGCTCAAATACTAATCATACTAGTAGCCAGTTGACTCACCATGGAGAAGAACAAGAGAAGTCAGTATCAGACTTTGAGCAAGAGGGACCAGACCTAAGGGATTATAGCCTAGCTAGAGACAGGCAAAGGAGAACTATAGTACCACCCTCAAGGTATAATGACTACATCAATCTAGCTTTAAATGCCTTAGAACTAGATAGTGAGCTAGAACCCTCCACTTTTGAAGAGGCAGTGAGTTGTGCTAAGGAAAAGAAATGGATAGAGGCTATGAATAATGAAGTTGAGTCTTTTATAAGAAATGACACTTGAGACCTAGTTCAATTACCTAAAGGGTGCAAGCCTATTGCATCCAAGTGGGTGTACACGTATAAAGAAGGTGTTCCAAATGTTCAAGGACATAGATATAAAACTAGGTTAGTTGCAAAGGGATCCACTCAAAGACAAGGTGTTGACTACAATGAGATTTTTTCCCCTGTGGTCCAACAGACTTCAGGCTTTTATTATCTATTGTGGCTCAATAAGATCTAGAGTTGGAAAATCTTGATGTTAAGACAGCCTTCCTAAATGGTTTTCTAGATGAAACCATTTATATGTGTCAAAATAAAGGTTATGAAGTCAGTGGAAAGGAAGATCATTCGTGCCTATTGAAGAAGTCTATCTATGGACTTAAACAATCTCCTAGGTACTAGAACAGAAGATTCAATGACTTTATACAGAAAAATGGATTTACTAAAAGCTCTTATGACAGTTGTGTCTATATAAACTCCAATACCTATGCTAATCCTATCTATCTACTCCTATATGTAGATGATATGCTACTGGCAAGAACTACCATGAAAGAGCTAAAGCTAGTAAAAGACTAATTAAAATCAGAATTCGAAATGAAAGATATGGGCAGTGCAAGCAGAATATTAGGCATAGACATCAACAGAGACAGGTTAGCATTCAAGTTAAGCATTGATCAGTCACAATATTGTGAGAAATTAATCAAGAAATACAATATGACAGAAGCTAAAACAGTTAACACACCAATAACTCATCATTTTAAATTGTCAGCAGAAAATTTACCAAAAGAAATAGATATTGAGCATTTAAAATAAATGTCTACTGTTCCCTACTCCTAAGCAGTGGGAAGTTTGATGTATCTTATGATTTCTACAAGGCCAAATATTGCTTATGCTACAAGTCTGCTCAGTAGGTACATGGCTAACCCTGGCAAAAGGCATTGGGAGGAAACCAAGTGGATTATGAGGTACTTAAAAGGCACTATGAGTGCCAGACTGTTATACCAACAGACATTGAATAGTGATCTTGAGCTAATAGGCTTTGTTGACTCAGACTATATGGGGGATTTATATAGAAGAAGGTTCTTATCAGGTTATGTCTTCCTATATGGGAGTTGTGTACTTAGTGGAAAGCTACTTTACAGTCTATAGTAGCTCTTTCAACCACTGAGGCTGAGTTTATAGCACTATCAGAAGTTGTAAAGGAGAGTTTATGGCTCAAAGGATTACTACTAAACTTTGGAATCAAACAAGATACATTCAAGATATATTGTGATAAATAAAGCACTATACACTTATCAAAACATCCAAAATATCATAATCGTACAAAGCATATTGATGTTAAATATCATTTTATAAGGGAACATATAGAAGAAAGGAAAATAGAGGTGTTGAAGATCTATACCTCAAAGAACGCCTTTGACATGCTGACCAAGGCAGTGACCCAGCTCAAACTTTAGAAGTGTCTCGACATTATTGGTTTTGAGCTAAGAGATAAAGGATAAAGAAGAAAGGGTTAGCAAAAAAGGAAAAGTTGAACAAGAACTTGATAAAGTCATTTCAAGGAGGAGATTTGTTATGGAATACTATTGAAATCAACTTTACAAGTTTGTTATAACAATCCTTTGTAAAGTCCTATGAAGTACAACTTAGCTAGCTGGTTGAATATACTGAAAACGAAAGAAAGAATCCTAGGTAGTTATTTGTATTCTTCAAAAAACTCTACAAGATTTAATAAATCTTAGCTCCTCCATGGATGTAGGTCTTTTTATGGCCGAACCACGTTAAAGACTGGTGTCTTCCTTCTTCCCCTTCTCTTTACTCTTCATGCATAGCAATTTGATCTTCATCTTCATTAGATCTCTCTAAGAAAATTGACAGAATTTCACCATTGTTCTTCCCTCTCTCTTGAGCTCTCTGAAACAGAAAGAATGAAAAAAGTGAGATAGTCATTCAAAGCCTTCAGATAAGTCAGTGCTATAGTTTAATCTTGGCCATCAACGTGTAGGGTCAGAAAGTGCTTTCACACGGATTGTGCTTTTAGCACATGGTTTTGATTCAACTTGTAATATCAGCTGGTTTTCAAAGTAGATTGGTTTTCTTTAGTTTGGGCCGCGGGTGTTTCATGAAAAAGTCCGTTTCGAATTGAAGAACAACCCAACAGTTATGTTGTGGGATCTCATTGTCCTACTAGTTTTCATTCTTATTCGAGCCCTTTTCTATTCTAAACTTATACATTATACTCCTTATCACCATACCTTTGGTCCATGTCTACTAATTCGACCTATGAAATAGAAGGGAAAAATAGTTGTGCGACTTGGGTACATTGTTATGATATGAAACCTGTGGGATCAAAAAACTCGTAGACATGAACAAAAATCTAAAACCCGACCAAATGAATCCTAGACATGCTACTTCATAGATATGGAACAAAGAAAAAAAAGCAACAAATTGAAAAATCATTAAGGACAAGCGAGTACATACTTAGGAATAACGTAGGGAGTGTGGATTGTGAAGTAGAGCATGAATTGTAGATGACAAAGTGGAGAGGATGAAGGAGAAGAAGCTCAATCTGAGGTGTAGAGGACCAGGGAAGTGCAAAGTATGTAAAAATTCAGTGGTTGGTTGGTCGGAATTTGTTGCCTAATTCCGGACCACATAAATAACTGTTTCCACTAAATATGTAGCAGTAGTAGCATTTGGTCAAACATAGAGAAGCTTTAAATTTCTCTATCAAGCTGTTTACAGTCTGAGGTAACTGAAAAGATGGGGTTTGAAGTTGATTGGTTGCAAGAGAAATTAAATTGCATAAAATTAAAGCACAAAGTGAAAGTAGTGAAACTATTTTTAAGAAGGCCTAACTTGGGTTATTATGGATTTTTCCTATTCAAAATACTTGATCATCGAATCCTCATTACCAAAATTGAATATTTGCTTACACCTAATCATAATTGGAAAAGCCAATTAGTTCGTCCTAGTCAACTATCTAGTCTAAATAGAATTGATGAAAAGCATGCAAATTCAAATTTGTCTTAGTTGAACTAAGATCTAGGGAAACATTAGGTGGGATGTTCAACAAGAAAAGCCATGATTAAATATTCATTCGAATCAATCCTAGATTAGTTAGAACAACATGATTTGCAAGCTAACCTAACCTATCGCTTGTTAGTGATCAACATAAAATTATATATCACATATCAAATGTTAATTAAAAGCATCAATCATAAAATTCCCAAGTGTTTAATAATATAATCATAATCTATAAGAATAAAATTGAATCAAACAAATGCAATAACATTCGATTTGAAAACTCTCAAGTACATGAAACTAGAGAAAAATCTTAAGACCCAATCTAGAATAAGTTACCTTAGCCTATAATCAACATACCTATCAATGGAGTGGAGTTCAGATGCATAAAATGATCAAAATGTAAGAGAAAAGGGAAGAAAAATCTATTTTTATAATAATTGTTATAGTGCGACACTGATGGAAATCTCATGTTAAGAATTTTGAAGTGCCACAACGCTTTGAGACAATGTCGCAGTGCACTGTGTGTGCACGAAAACAATGCTCTTTGTCTTACAGCGCTGAGCCTGGCACCTAGCTGGGCGGCACTATTCTGTCTCCAAAGGAAAAGTGGTAATTTTTGCCTTTTCTTTCCCGATTGATGCAATAAAGTTCTGTTTTGCTCATTTTAGCTCCATCTCGTCTCCAACGCACTGTTTTACCTCTTAGTTGAAACCTACAAAATCATTAAGTAAACACAAAAAATACAAGAACGATCTTAAGTTAATTGGAATATGATAGCACATTTTAAGCGCTATCATCACCCCAACTTAATTCTTGATCATCCTCGAGCAAGGTAGAATAAAATACAAGTCAAACAAAAGATACATTCACTCAAATTGCACGGTTCGTTACTCAATTCTCAACAGTCTTCTTAGATTTAACTTGGACCCAATAATGAAATCAAATTATAATTGATTAATGAAGTACAATTTAAAATTAATCCTAGACCTATTCACGTATGAGTGAGTTCAAAGCCCTTCTAATTGCATCCTGGTTGCTTGAGATGGTTTTAAATAACTCTTAATTTGTTTTCTCCTTACATTGACTCAAACACGAACTATCAAGTATCAAAACAATGAAGATGGTAGTATGTCAACTAAGGTGCCTGAAATTTAATTAAGGGTGTCCTAGACTTGCATTTATCTTACCTAGAGATATTATCTTTCATACATTATTGTAGGAACTATACTCATTCTTTTCTCGCGAGTGTCCTAATTAATCACATTAAAGGTGGCTCTTTCTACTCATAGTCATGCATAACATTACAAGTTCATTTTTTCTTTTGTTCTATTTCATGATGTTTTCTTTTCAAATACAACATTTTTATCTATAAATTTTTAAGCAAGCATATAAATCATTTTTACTCCTCATTATTACATTACAATCTATCACGCAAGACACTCTCTGATCAATGGGGCCTTTCAGAGTGACAACAAAAATATAAGTCAAGTAATACAATTCTAAGCATGGAAGACCTAATGTATGCAGACAAAGAACTTAAACATGCATGAAAAATAAGATTTTTTTTTTTTTTTGAAAAAAAGCTAAAAATCATGTTTTTTCATCTCAAACATCATTTCATAAAAATTAAAATCACAAGGGTGTGCATCATCAACTAGTCATAATAATGAACCACACAACGTGAGTAAACATGCATATAAAGCACACAAAAAAATAGCTCGAGCCCAAATGCTCAAGGGCTCCAAATAGAACATAGACCTCCCCACCTTCAACTTAAAATCTAACATTATCCCCAATGGATAAATAAAAGAAAATATGGGACAAATGCAGGAAAAACGGAAAACTTCCCTGAATTTGACATAGAGGATGGCAGTGATATCTAGCACATGAAATAAAATCTTCTCCATTTCCTAAATGTACTAAAAAAACCTAAATTCAAGAAAGATTGAAAGAATTAAGCCTAATCAAGAATAAAAATAATAGAAAGGAAACATATACTAAGAAAGCGATAAAAATGTAAATCCTAGTTACCTCTAGGTAGTGCAATTTTTTAAGGTCGCTATGTTTGACCCGACTTGACTTTATCATCCATATTTGCTATTATCTCCTGTGTCAGCATCTCTCACCTCCAACATAGGAGGTTGACCACTATCCAGAGAAAGTATTGACTTGAACAAGCAGGATTAATAATAGGGATATCAAAATTCATATAAAAAATTTCAAAATTTCTCCTTGTGCAATTTTAAGGGACCCTTTATCAATGACAACCTTAGCTGTCTTTAGAAATGGTCTACCTAATAGAATTGATAAACTAGAGGGAAGGGGATCAACATTCACATCAATCACATAAAAATCAACAAGAAAAGATAAGCCATCTATTCTAACTAGAACATCCTTAACTAACCTTAATAGCCTAACTAGAGAGAGATCAGCTAACTGCACCAAAATATCAACAGAGTGCAGGATGTGAGACTTAAATTCATAATAAATAGGGGTAGATATAATATTTATAGCAGGCCCTAGATCTAACATGACATGCTCAAATTTCCTAGTCCCTATCTGGCAGGACACAAGAAACATATCTGGGTCTTCATGCTTAACAGGCAAGTTACCTGAAAGAATTGCCTCCTATTTATCCTCTTCCCTTTTTTTCCTTTCCAGGAACATCAGCCCAAACATTCTTGCCCTTTGCAGTACAACTCTTGTCTCCATAAGAGTGGATAGATTTCACCTCCCCCTTGAGTGATCCTCCCCGAGCAACAATCAACCTGCTAGGAAAAGCACCAGGGATATTAGCTTTTAAATTTAAAGGTGAAGCAAATCTTACCTCACATCTTCTGGGCGGGCTGGAAATATTTTCCTCAACATTTTCTTCATTTAAAAACTCAACTGGTTCAACAGTAAGCTCAACAACAAGCAACGAGGGATCTCAATGCAACTAATAGTGGAGATGGCACTAACCTTATGAACATCAGACACTGTTTGGGAAGGGAGCTCCTATACTGAGTGTCTATTGTACTAATAATGCTGGCCAACTGGGAAATTTGATTAGCCATGTTCTGCATGTGGGAGAGAGTCATCTCATAATTCTGCTTGAGCTACATAGTCATGTTTGCCAGACTCTTCACCACATTCTCCAAAGGCATTTCTGGCCTACTCTACCCTTGATTTCCTTGATTGCCCCACGGCTATAATTGTACATCTGTCCACCTTATCAATTTCCAACGTAGCTCACCTTAGCTCTAGACTCTTGGGGCTGCGCCTTCGCAGAGAAAGCCTATTTCACAAAAGTGGATAATTCAACAAGCTCAACTTTAAGTTCACTTATCTCTTGTGAAAATGTTTAAGGGTAGGAGGCTCGTGCCCCAAACTACTGGACATTGGCTTCCATGATGGAGATAAATGCTTTCCCCTCAGAAGGGGTCTTATTGACTAGGGCTCCTCCTATAGTTGCATCAACAATACCTCTTATACTAGGGACAAGCCCTTCATAGAAGTATTGTATTAAGAGCATATAAGAAATTTGATGATGTGGAAAACTACCACAGAGCCTTTCATAAAAGTCTTAGTATCATGCTTAGTTAAAAAATTGCAAGTCATGAATTTATTGGATAGGTGCAAGAAGAGGTTGAGCTCGAGAGAGGATACTTGGATATTAGGCTTAGGTCTATGATTGAGTAATATAAATTCAAGGGTGATTCTAGTTAAACAATTAATGAAGTCATTACCCTACTATGTGTTTCTATTTGATCTTCATCGCGTTTGTCACCATCTACTGCTTTCTTTAGCTTAGGATTTCAATCATCAGTTGGTCACTTAAATAAAATTGGAACGATCACTATAATATCTAAGAGAATTAATAACCCGATCTCCAGAGGACGATACTCAATCTTGAACAGTTTTACTTTATTACAATTTGATGCATGCACATTTATCAGTTAGGAATCTATTATATACAAAATTAAAAGTTTAGGAAACTTATTTAATACTTTTGAAAGCTGTGAGACTAAATAGAAACAAACCTTAAGGTTTAGAGACAAAACTTTTACTTTAATCATTTTTTTTTATAAAAAATTAATGAAACCATCTATTGTTTGTTTACCAATATTTTGAAAAAAAAAACATTTTATATGCCTAAACTTTGAGATTGTATCAATTAAAATCTTCAAAGATATAATTGTATCAACTTAAACCCTAAACTTTCATATGTGAATTAATGTAGACTATTAGTTGGTGTTTTATAACTACTTTCACTTGTTCTATTTGAAATCTTACTCAAAGTTACCAAACAAAACTATTCTTCTCCATAACGCATGAGCTCAAGAGGGGTACATAAAATGAATTGAGATCACTTTTGAATGAGAGGAATCCAGAGGATATGAAAGTATGATTATAAAAAAAAAAAGGCTTAAAAAGAATTGATAGCTTCTACCTAGACTAATAAGGTGCACCTTTCTTTTTGTTGGCTCAATCATAAGAACATCAAAATTAAACACATTATTGAGAAAAAAACATGCTAAAAGGACTCGTGTTGGTTTGTGAGTAAAGTCTCAATACTCTTAAATGTTTTTAAGACAAAGAATAATAATGCTGATAGGTCATCAGAGAATGTTAGGACCATCAAGTGTCAGATTTAAAAATTGAATCCGGCTTGTCGCTTAGGGAATTGCATTTCTCACACAATGCTACCAAAGTAGCAAGAACAAGTATGATGTAATTCTTTATAAATAAGTAGAGAAAAATAAAATAGATGAGTGGACAAAAATCACTCAAATTAATGAAAAGTCGTTGCTACTCATTTGATTTTAACAATTTTTTTTTCTAACTTATGTTAATCTTTGCTAGCATTATAAAACATTTGAAATTATGCATTAAGGGTTCAAAATTGAATCATTGACTAGCTTATGGGTTTTAAAAATTTTTTTTTTAGTTCAACATGGGATGAGGATTTGAATTTTAGACATTTTGATCAATGGTACACATTTTATGCCGGTTGAACTATATTTACTTTGACGTTTATAGTTTCAATTGACATAAATTATTAGTTTAGGATCTTAAGTGATACTTTTCTCATAGTTTAGAAGTATAAAATGTTTTTTCCTTTCCATTTCTAGTGAGTTTATTTCCTATAACAATAATCAATTTTTGGGGTTGTAATGCTTGAGTAGTTGAATTATATACTCAAGTTGACACTAATGAATTAGTTTATATATGACGTGTTGTTTTTATTGATAGTATTTACTAAGAAGTATAAATGAAATCAATTGGTGGGTTGTTTTTTTAGATCAACATGGGATGAAGACTTGAATTTTAGATATTTTGGTCAATGATACACATTTTATGCTAGTTGAACTATATTTACTTTGATGTTTATAGTTTCAATTGACATAAATTATTAGCTTAGGATTTTAAGTGATACTTTTCGCATAGTTTAGGAGTATAAAATGTTTTTTCCTTTCCATTTCTAGTGAGTTTATTTCCGATAACAATAATCAGTTGTCAAGGTTGTAATGTTAATGTAGTTGAATTATATGCTCAAGTTGACACTAATAAATTAATTTATATATGACTGGTTGTTTTCATTGATAGTATTTACTAAGGTGTATAAATGAAATCAATTGGTGGGTTTCATGATCAATTTGGGAAACCTACCACATAAAATGAGTTATTTCATTCCTCTCTTAAACTTGTGGGGTTTTTCATTAGTTAACATCCTTACATTTTCTTTCTCATCTATAAATGAGATCTACAACTTTCTCATCTATCAATTTTATCATATTTAAACATGAGAAACATATTTTCGAATTACGCCACAAATTGAAGGAGGAAAAAAACAAATTTACAAAAAATAAAAGTCCATTAGAGGGACCAAAATATATATTTAACCTTTAAATTTATTTATTGTTAAAATATAATTTTTTAAGTGATTAAAATATAATATCTTAAAATATATTATCTTAGTATAGAAAATTTTCAAATCATATATTTGTATTCAAAGTTTTAGTGATAGTACTCATTACAACATTGATAGTTTCATAATTAAAATAATTATAAGAAAAAAAAACATTACATTTAATTTATTTGATGATAGAGAAGGAGTAGTAAATAATTTGTTAATTTGTTTTCACAATCCACTTTTTGAGAGAGAGAGAGAGATATCAACTTTGTTATGTTGGATTGGAAAAGAGGACCACATAGAGCAATAAATATAAGCCAAGTGTACCATTTTGGGATTTATTTTTCTTTTTCCAATCAAACATTTACCAAATTTCAACTTTAGAAAAATATGCCAAATCCAAAGTCCACAACTTTACTCTATTTCTTATGAAATCATAATAAAAGCAAATTCAATGCTTTCATGATCATCAATGCCATAGCTTTTTAACTTCCCCCTACTTTTCTCTATATCTACTCTTGTAGATATTCCTTATTAGAAATTATGCACAATTATGTCAGATGGGTTTTAACCATTTTATTATTCTTAGTATTTTCAAATATTTTGAGTTCAACAATATGTGAGTGTAAATATTTGAAACTCTTACCTCTAACTGGTTGATGGTATATACTTAACTATTTAAGTTATGCTTAAGTTAATAAACGTCTTGCAATATGACATATGCACACATTTTTTTTAACCTTTAGAAGGTTTAATATCACTAAATTCTAAAACTACATTTTATTTCATTTTTTATGGTTTGTGTTAAAATTTTATCTTTGAAATCTTGGCCTATTAAAAGATAAACATATGAAATTTTAAAAATAATTTTTCTTTAAAAAATTTATAAATTTGTTAGGACTTGAGAACATTTTAAATTTAAATGTGGCTAATTTAATTTGTAATGTAAATATATTTTTTAAATTTTAATAACGTAAAATAATGGTATAAATCAATTATCTTTTAAAATAATAATAATAATAGGTCACTTGCAAAATATAAATATAATAAATCAAGTATAAACCATCATTATATTAGGTGCAAGCTTGTCTTAAAAAAAGTGTAAACTTGTAATTTTAAATTATATTAATGAAAAATTAATTCTACAAATATTTGCGAAAGTTTTGATATCTTGTTATCAATCAATGAAGTTTATAGTTCGAATCTTCCAATACTTATTGTGTTAAAAAAATTTAAAAATAATCATGAACTACCTTACATTTTAATGTAGAAAAATATTTGAGTATATTCTAACCTGCTTCATTTTTGTGCAACCCATTCAAATGTTCAAGTTATCATGTGACAAAATTTTTAACTTTTTATTTTCCCTTTTGTCCATTTTATTTTATGATTACATGGCCATATTTAGGTAATTTAAAATATAAAGATTAGATAATATAATTTCAAAATGATTTATAGACTAGATATTATGAAAAAAATTGGGTTTTTGAGATTTGATTAAGATAAAATCAAATTAAGATTTGAATCTTAATTCAATCTATAAATTTACTCCTTTCATCCAATAATCTTTTGACATTTGTACATGACAAAGTTAAAATTTTTTATTTAGATGACTAAGTATTTACTTAACTTAAATATAGTTTGATAATCATTTGAGATGTTTTTTATTCATGAAATTAAGCTTACAAATACTATTGTTACTTATTGATTTCTCTAATTTGTGTTTTTTCCAACTTTTATGATATTTTCAAAATTCAAGCATGTTTTTGAAAATTAAAACAAGCTCAGAAAACAAAATATAATTTTCAAAAATCAAAAACTAAATTATACATCATTTAAATTAAAATTGAAATTATTTAAAATTATTTAAAAATAAAATGATTACCGAACTCCAACCGTTTTGTGACCTTGGACCTAATTGCCAACTTTGGTTTGACATAATAACGTTGGATTTTAAGGCAACAATTATTTTGTCGGATAAGGTTAGTTCTTGAGGCAATTATCATATATAGTTAATTGCTATACCACCAAAGCATTCATAAATATCACTACTTATTTAACTCAATTATTTGTACTTTGACTTTTGTATCACTTTGGACCTTCCTCCTTATATCATATCATGATTATTTAGAATCCATGTACCTTAATATTCCAATATGATCCTTGTCTAATTGGTTAAATGGTTACAAAAACTATTATATATATATATATTAGTAAGTTATGAGTTGATGTCTTTTTTATGTTTTTTAGTTAGGGTTCAAATCATATAAATATGGAAAGTAGTTTTATTTTATTTTTATTTTTTTTGTGAAATAAAATAGCATTAGAAAAATTAGGGTATAAAAATTATATAATGCCACAAAGCTTAGGTAACACAAAGTCAAAAAAGTAATAATAGTCTGCAATAATAATTAAAAAAACAGTAAAATACAATCCAACCTAACTCAACTCTGCAATCCAAATCTAGACATCAGAAATCCAAGCAATCCAACCCTACACTCCAAACATAAGCTTCAACATTTTTAATAATCCGATTTTAAACAACAAATCTTATCGTAATCAATTTGTCAGTAATCCTAATTTCATTACGACGATCCAAACACATCCTAAATAAAAAACAAAAATTTATGAAAAAATCTCTTTAATTTTATTAATTTAATATATTTTTGGAGGTGTTATGGTTGATTTTTGACTAGACGAAATAAGCAAAAGATTAGAAAAAAAAAAATAAGGTAAGATTTAATCATAACTTATATATAATAAAGAAAGATTCATCTCATCTTTATTTTAATAAGAAAAGGTAAACTCCATCTCATTTTTCTTATAAATATGTCATTATAGCTTTATACGATGTAACTTAAACTTCTGACTTCTCTATTATTGAGTTCTCATTCTGACTTTGATATAGAGTTTTTTTTTTTTTTTTTTTTTTTTTTTTTTTTTGTATCTTCTCTTTTCAAAATTACGAATTTACCATTATTGTTACGTAAAGATTATGTATCTTTTTTTTTTTTCTATCCAAATTTTGATATCAACCAACCAGAGGTATTAGTTATATTTAGTCCTTATATCAGTATTCTTTTCTACGATGGCTATGAGTACTATAACAAAATTTATTATTATTTTGCTCTCTCCCGATTAATTTATGGGTTCCTTAAAAAAAGGGAAAAAAAAAAAGAATGAAAAAGAAAAGTTAATGGTATTGTGATACATGTGTGTATTTTTCTAGCGAACAAAACTTTCAAATAGATTAATAATACATTTTAAGGTGTTTATTATTGAAGTCTCACAACATATATGTTAAACAACTCTACTCTACTAACTTTAAAGGTATTTATTATTGAAGTCTACACATTAATATTTGTTGATGCCAGCTTTTGGTCAAAGATTAACGTATTTGACCTCCACGTGAGAGCAACTGTGAATTTGTAATTTAGGGAAGAGAAGACTTTCAAAACAAAGAAAAAGGTCTCCGATACCCAAGTTAGTAAGAGAACTAGATGTATTGAATAAATAAGAACTTTCAAGTTACCTCATACGGAGCCATAAGGAGTGTATTTATAGGAAAAGTTGACCTAGGTTGTTCCCTAAGGTTTCAGAATCTCCTTAGGATCATTTGGTGAACTACCAGGCAAGAGGCAAGTCAGATTTTATGTTGGCTAGGTTCGATCTTTACCGAGCAGCTTGTTTGGGCCATATCTCTAGCCCAAAACGCTCTCTCGGACGAATGTTCCATTAGTCATTTGGCAAGGCTCGACCGAGGTCGAGCACGCTAGCTTAAGCCAGGCCCAAGCCAACCCTCTTTTCGTTTGCTCATTTTGTTTCTCAGTTTATACTTTTGGCTCATATCACGCTTCTTCTCGACCTTGTCGTTTCTAAATGTCAATTATATCCTTCGGTCCAAATTATCCATAACATTAATCCCCATTCTCATGTTGGGTCTTGATATATGACTACTTGTTATGAGTTAACATTCTAGGCTCGGCTTGGGAGTATAATTTCTTCTATCTTGTGCTGCTTCAATGACCCTGTCAATTGGCTTTTAGCAAGGCTGAGCTTCTTAGCAGTATCCATGTGAGGTGCTGGCAGATTGACCAATCCAACCTATAAGATTGATGTTGGGTACTTCCTTGAACGGTTCTCTACGCCCTAGATTTACCTTGGCGGTGTTCTAAGGTAGTTTCTAGATTATCATGGGGATAACCCATGACACCCCGTCAATATGGTAGAGGTTTGAACTTCCTCCAGGTTCAATTATTCTAAAGCCAACCCCTTTTCGAGGGATTATCCTTGTACTGAATCTTGTCAAAAAAATGAAAATTGATTTTTCTTAAGATTATAAGCACCTTCTCGAGAACAATGAATATCGATTTCTGAGAGGTGATGTGGCCAGCAAATGGCTATCCTTGGAGCTTGAGATTTTCTCTAGAAAGATGAAAATTGATTTCTAAGAGAAGATGTAAACAAATAATCATCCTTAGAGCTTGAGACATTCTCAAGAAAGATGAATAACAATTTCTGGGAGGTGAGGTGACCAACAAATTTCCATCTTTGGAGCTTGAGATTTTCTCTAGAAAGATGATAATCGATTTCTAAGAGAAGATGTAAGCAAATGGTCATCCTTGGAGCTTGAGACATTCTCAAGAAAGATGAATATTAATTTATGAGAGGTGAGGTGACCAACAAATTGCCATCTCTGGAGCTTGAGATTTTATCTAGAAAAATGATAATCGATTTTTAAGAAGATGATGCGATTTTCATGAAGTTGTCCTTGGTTTAAATTGTGGGTGGCTAGTCCCAAGTTTCCTCCAAATAACTGTTGTACTTAAAAAATTGTTTAGGTTTCAATATTCCTCTATGTTTTAATGGAAGTTCTTTAGCTAATTTTCCTTTTATTTAACATTTTTGTAGAGATCTTCTAACATTGATGCTTTGGATTCGCTCTAGTTCTAACTATCTGACAATTTGTGTAACTTTTCTAGATACCTTTGAATATGTGTTGAACTATGACTGACGGAGGCATATTGATCTTGATTGAGAGAATGCATAGTGACCATGTAATGTTTGAAAATGTGTGGGTGCATGCTAGCAATAAAAGAACTTAGGTGAAAGTCATGTTGGCGTTGACATTCAACATGCACAGGCAATCGGGGTCTTAAGTACTCTAATTTCATCAATTTTAGCAATCTAGCAAGCATGTCATATTAAAAAAAAAACAGGATTTCAGAAATTATACCTTTGTTGAACTCTTCAATTACTGAAATCCAACTTGAATCTTCACACCAAAATCTTGTACACCACCACTTGATCTTCCTTACTATTCTCTAGGACCTTAGATTGAATGGTGGTATCCAAAATGAGTTAGAACTGAGGAAAAATGATAAGAAGTCTCTGGTTTTGGTGTCACATGAGAATGGAGAACATTTTCTCTTCCTCAATTCAGTTTTGCATGAAAAATTCAACTTAGAAAGAATTTGATTTTTATCAAATTCAGCAAGTCATCAACTTGTCTCATGGCTTGACACCTAAAACCACTTTGAAAGTGAAAATGTGAGTGTTCAATGTGAGAAAAACCCACTTAGAGTTGTTTTGTTTTTTTTTTGTTTTTTTTTTTTTTTTCATTTTAAATTGATTTTAAACAAAAACCAGTTTCCAATTTTGAAACTTAATTTTCAAAATTAAAATTAAAATTAAAATTTAAAAATAAAAATAATTTTATAAAATATTAATTCAATAACTAATATTAAATAAAATTCATTAATTTTAAACAAAATTAATTTTATAATTAATTTAAAATAAAATTAATCTTTATTTAATTAATTAAATAATTAAATTAATTTAATATCAAATATTAAATATATCACACCAATTCTTTCATCATGAATCCCTATTCATGTAAATTATATTTAAATCAAATTTAAATGTTTTCCAATTCTCCAATTTCGTTTAATTCGCTAATTTAACACGTAATTATATTGTATATAATTATTGATTCACTTAATTCGAATTTGAACGCTTCAAATTTACTCATAATGCAATTCTAAGTTTTAATTCATTTGTGAGCTAGTAGGGGCACCTAATGAACCTACAGATCATGGGCTCAACCGATCCGAGATTAATTGGTTAAACTCTTTAAACCGAATTAATCAACATCTGTTAACTACTGGGTCACTCTACTAAAGTCTAGTAGTTGCACTCCCCTCATTGTAGATATATTTTTGTCCATTTGATTTAACCATAATCAGTAAGTTAACCCTTCACAGGTTGTTCGTTATAACGACTGGGTCAAAAGCTGTTTTACTCTCGACATTACATCTTGCTCTTTAAGTCCTACTGATCCTCTAATGAACAATTGGTTTATGATCCAATCACCAAAATGAGTCCCTCTCAGGCCAAGAAGACGGTGGTGCCCCTTGTTCAAGACTCGAAGTCAGGACTTAAGGGAATAACCTTTCTTTTATCCCTAAAAGCGGGTAGGAGTGAGTTCCATTTTGCACCCTATGTCCCAAACTATCTACCCGGTGCTACCCTAAAATCAGAGGCTTATTGAGCCGGCACTGTGAGCCAACCCTCACCCATGGAAATCTAAGGATAAACTCGAATAAATAGAAGTTCATAGTTAGCTCAGGATTAAGGTCAAGTTACCTACATTATCGCTTTGAAAGAGTTAATCTTAAATAGTAAACAATGTTATAAAGTAAGAGTGACTTATTTCTTGGTCCGGTCTTATACAAACTCTTTACATAGGACACCCCCACTCGTATGTCTCCACATGAACGATTCAGGATCACATCGTTTGTACTAAACACAGAGTATGCCACATTCGATAGTGTCCTCAGAATAAGGTACTCAGTCTTATCTGTATACTATAAACTGTTTTGGCTATCTACTTGAACTTGATCCACTCTTATGTCTCCACATAAAGTCCAAGTATTCATGTAATAGTCATAAATCTTAGTTTATTGGATTTAGTGCATTTACATTTTCAATAACAATTTTATTGAATAAAACATCAATAACATGTTTATTGCAAATAGAATATGTTTAGTTTTACAAATTGCGAGTTTTAGGATATACAATCCAACAAACTCCCAGTTGGACTAAGACTTCAGTGGGTTTACATATACAAATATATACAATGTTGAGTATGAGAGAGTAAATCCAATAATTTAGGGCATCAGATACCCATTAATACTCTTACTTGCCTAGATTTATCTATCTCGTAGTTCTAGTCCCACTAGGTGACCCTCAAACACTTTAGCCAAAAGGGCCTTTATAAAAGGATCAGCTCTACATCGTCTTCTGAGGTTATCTGCATGATGATCATGTCTCTTTGGTGTACTATCTCCTTGATGAGATGGTACTTGCGCTCGATGTGCTTTTGTACTTATGGCTTCTTGGTTCTTTGAAATTTGCAACAATTCCACTGTTATCACAATAAAGAGTGATCGTCAGATGCATATTTGGAACCACTTCCATGTCGGTCAAGAACTTTCTAAGCCATACTGCCTCCTTAACTTCTTCACATGCAGCTACATACTCCACTTCCATCGTATAGTCAGTAATACAACTTTGCTTTATACTTCTCCATACTATAGCTCCTCCATTTAGAATGAATACAAATCCCGAAGTTGATTTCCTAGAATCCACATTAGTTTGAACATCAAATTTGTATGGGTGAGAGTGGCCAGTTCTTCAACTCAATAAGTCTACCATTTTGGGGACAAGATGGAGTGGAGAGCTGGGAACATAATTTCACGAGATGGAATTCACTCCTTCTTGACTTTAGGGTAAGTAGATGAGTGTTCCCTTAAGTGATGTATCTTGGACTTCAACAAAGGGCCCTACCCTTTCACTGGCTTGAGAGGATTTCTGTTTGATGCTTGGACAACAAACAGGATGTTTATTAGAGAACACTAGTACTTAAGAATGCAAAGGTAACCCAGGAGAAAACGGTAATTTGACCAAGTTGGTGTTACGAATACGCGTGAAAGACTAATTTGCTGTTATTGGTGAATATCCATGGAGACAGAAATATATTCCCAGTAGAAGAGTGCAACTATGGACTTATAGTGGAGTGTACCCACAGCTAACGAATATTGATTAACTTGGTTAATGAGTTTAGTCAATTAATCTCATATCGTTGGAGCTTCTAATCTGTAGGTCCATTGGGTCTCATTGGTAGCTCATAAAGGGTATTGAGGTAATTAAAGTAATTTGAAATGTTCAAATTTACTAAGGGAAAGAATATAATGTATGGTAATACATTATAGTATAAAGTTTATATTTTAATTAAACTTTATAATATAAATTTATTTTGAATTTGAGTCAAAAATTAATTTAATGGGAGAATTAAGTACTTGAAGGAGTTCAAATATTAAATTTTATATGAATAGAATTCATATTAAAACTATGAGTTAAAATTAATGTGCATTTAAAATTAATGCGCATTGGATGCACATTAAAACTATAGGTAATATGAGAGAAAAATAATTGAATGTGATTCAATTATAAGGTTAAATTAAATATGTGATATTTAATTTAATAATTAATTAATGATCTAATTTAGTTAATTTTAATTAAATTTTATTTACTTAAACTAATTGAATTAAAACTATAGATTATGAGAGAGGGATGTATTAGAATATGATTCTAATGAACATTTAATTAAATATGAGATATTATTAATTAATTTGATTAATTTAAAATTATTTATTTAATGTAATTAAATTAAATTTTGATTTAATTTATTTTTAAATTAAATAAATTTATTGTTATTTAATTAAATAAATTAAATTTGATTTAATTTATTAATTAAATAAATAAATAATTTAAATAAATTAGTTATAACAAACTGCCAACATGAGGAGTTACATGGGAATGAGAGAGAGATCTTCTCCTGTTCTCTCTCAGTTCTCTCTACATAACAAAATTCGTTTTTTTTTTCTCTTTGGCTTTTGGTCTTCTTAGATTTTTCTTTGAAGAAAATTTCCTCCAAGGAACCCACCTCCTTCTACCTCACTAGCCCAAGGAGAATGCTGGTGAAACTATTTTGGTGGTGTTCACTTGATTTGTAGCAGAGGAATCAATATCATATATCTAAAAAGTTGGGGAAACCCTCTAGAGTCATCAACAGTCATAAGAGTTTCTAGATTTTAGTTCATCTGTTAATTTGTTATTAAAATCTAAAAATGGTATGAATTTTTTTCCGCTGTGCTTGGGATTTTAACCCAGTAATGTACCCATAAACCTTTGGTGAACTTCTGAAGGAGATCACTAACCTCTGCTGAAGTCTCGAAGGAGATCACAACCTTTGTTGAATCCCGAAGGAGATACTTCTTCTGGTGAATTCCGATGGAAACACAAACCTCTAGTGAAATTCCAAAAGAGATCATTAACCTCTGGTGAATCCCCAAGGAGACACTATCCTCTAATGAATCCTGAAAGAAATGCAAACCTCTGGTGAAATCTCGAAGGAGGTCAGTAACCTCTTAGTGAACTCTAAAGAGTTCACTAACCTCTTATGAATCTTGAAGGAGATCACTAACCTCCGGTGAATCACGAAGGAGATCACTAACCTCTTATCCTGAAGGAGATCACTAACTTCTAGTGAATCCCAAAGGAGACACTAACCTTTGGAGGGTACATGTTTACGGGTAGGAGGCAACTATCACTAACATAAATATCATGAAATATAAAACAAAGTCCCACAACACAACACATAACCTTAAGCACATTATAAAAAATAGAGTTCCATAACATAAAGCATAAACTTAAGCACATACATCCTCATAACATGTCATATAATGGTTAGTTTATGCTCGTTCATCCTTTTAAAATATCTCATAAAATTCTAGATCATGCTCATACACATATCATACTTCAAACTTATTTATTATATGCTCATAGATACTCTCTAATCAACATCATGATTTACATAGTCTTAAAACAATCAAAGTTATTGTAATTATATCACCCGACACGAAGGCAGTTTTAGTAGTAAGGTTACTTACCTCGATATCAAAGTCAAACAATAGGCAAATTATTCATGCACTTGGCATAGTTAGAATTGTGGATTCCCTATCAAAGACCATAATCAAATTTTATTTCAACATTTAGGACCCTTAACCATGTCCCAATCTAAAGTGTTTCTAAGAATTTACCCAATTCAAAACTTAGTGACCAACCAAAGGGATGTCGAAGCCTTAGAACTTATCGATGTTACCAAATTCAACACTTAATAATGTCGGACACCTTGATGTAAACTTTTAAATTGTTCCAAAGCTTGAATTTAACACTGAAAGCCCATGAACAACAGTAAATCAAACCATAAGTTAGTGGGTTTCCAAGACTAAATAAAATCCACACAAGATCAACATCTTACCCTGAAATACATTGAAATTGCCCAAAAATTGAACTTAATATGGCTGGTCAGCAGCTCAACTCTCTTTAGAACTCCAATCTAAAATTGGAATTCAATGGGTAAGAGCCACTTAGTGCCAAAATACCATGGGTAACAAAGAAGCTAAACACACTTGACTTTGATTATATTGCCATGTAATCATATTGCCTGTTTTTATGTAGCTTTACCATGTAATCATATTGCCTGTTTAATCTACACCTCCTACTTGAATTTTGAGGTGGAAATTAATGTTGGAAGATGATTAAGGTGCTAGGTCTTCAAAGTGGGAAAATCCCACATTTGGGATTTTTTTTTTTCATTTTTCAATTTCTTTTTCTCTTTTTTCATATTGGAACTAATTTTCAAAATAAAACTAATTTTTAATTTTAATTCATTAATTAAAACTAAAATTTTGTTAATTTTAAAAAAATTAATTCAATAATTAATTTTTTCTAATAAAATTAATAATTAATTCTATTAATTTAATATGAAATATTAAATTAATTTAACACCAATTTTGTCGGGGTTGATGCTCTAAATCTCGTAGGGTCTTGTAGTTTGTAAACATCTATATGAACAAATATTTTGATTTATAATATGAGATATTTTATTTACTTCAGTCTATGAAATATGAGATATTTTAGTTGCATTAACCACAAACCAATAAACTAAGATCCCTGGTTATCGTTGTAACTTAAGCATGTATGTGGAGACATACAAGTGGATCATGCTTTAAGTGATAACCTAAATGGTCTATAGAATATGGATAAAAAATGGAAAACCTTACCTTGGTGACACTACGAGTGTGACCCGCTTTGTAGGTATTACAAATATTGTAAAGTGCTACAAATGGTTCGATCCTAACCATTCATATATTAGACATGCGAGCGGGGATGCTCTATACAAAGGAGTTTGTATAATATTGAACCATGAAATATTTAGTCTCGTTATATAATGTCGTTCATGATAGAGACTTTCATTTCACTAGGATGACAATAGGTAATATGACCTTAATCCTGAGTGAGTTGTGAACTCATGCCTATGAGGGCAATCCTTTGATTTGCATGGGTGCGAGTGGCCAGATCGCCGACTTAAACCTACCACTTTAGGGATTCGTCTGATTGGGGAGCTGGGAACTTAGCGACAAAAGATGGAATTCACTCCTTCCCCGAAGTAGGGGTAAGTAGATAAATTGCTCCCTTAAGGGCTGATTTCGAGGCTTGAACAATGTGGTAACCTTCTCTTGGCCCGATAAGGGTTTAGTCATAGTGGGACTATGATATATTGTTCATTAGAGGGATCAGTGGTACTTAAGAAGTTAAATGTAACTACTGGAGAAAAATGACAAATTGGCCCAGTTGTATTTATGAGTGATTTTTGAAGGATCATCGTACTATTGATTGGTTTTATCCGATGGACACAAAAATATATCTGGAGTGCGAAGAGTGCAGCTGTCGGTCTTTAGTGGAGCGCCCGACAGTTAATGGATGGTGGATATTGTGATTAAAGAGTTTAGTTAGTTATTAAACCGTTGGAGCTTCAAGCTACAGGTCCATAAGATCTCCTTTGTAGCTCAATGGATTCATGTTGAGAATCAATTTTTGAGTTAGTTTGAAGTATTCAAATTAACAAAAGGGAATTTGATTATATATGATATAATTAAATTAATTCAATTATATGTGATATAATTGATTTGATGTATTTGATATATTATTTGATTAGCGGAATTAATATAAATATGATTTATATTAAATGCCATAAAGGAGAAAAATAACTATGATTTATATGTTGCATATGATGTGATAATAAAACTATAGGTTATAAATATAATATGAGAAATTAGTTATTATATTTATTTATAATAAATTAATTATGAGATAATTGATTTTCAGTTTTCTCCAAATAACAACCTTAGTGGGAGGTTTTAATTGGTTTATGGCAACTATTGGATAAAAGATAAAAATTGTTTTCATTTTTCATACCATGCGCAAAGAGATCAAGTAATCAGATTACTTGTTAAGAGAGTATACGATAGTTATCAAGATTTCTATACGATAGAACTCGCTTACTACATGATCGAGGAAGGATTCTATGCGATAGACTGAAACCTTTTACACGATCGTTCTGTGCTTTACTCAATCGTTTACTCGTTTACTTCTTCCTCCATCCCTCTACCCAAATCCATACAGAGCCCACCACTCTTGGAATCTCACACCGATAATACGAAGGTAAACGAGTGATGATGGAGGGTCAAGGATTGAGTTTTACTCGATTGTGATCGAGGATCTACTAGTTCATGCTGTTTGCTGATTTGCTTGTTGCATTCGTGCTGATCAACGCGTTCGAGTTTGATTGAGGAAATACTAGAAGAAAGGGTTCTTCAAAGGTATGTTTACTCGATCCTTTTGTATTTAACCTTGAAGCATGCTGTAATTTTATCTTTGATGCATAATTGTTCTGTTTGATTGTAAATGTTCTTGTTATTTCACAATGGGGTTTGGAACGATCTGCTTCCGCTCACTTGTTCTTTAGATTTAGAGTTCCTTCAAATTCCACCACTGTGAATCCTTATTCATGAAATTAATATTTAAATCATATTTAAATATTAATCGATTCTCCGATTTTGTTTGATTCGATAATTGAACATGTAATCATATCGCATATAATTACTAATTCTCTTAATCCGAATTTGAACGTTTCAAATTAACTCCTCACTCTATTCTAATGCTTATTCTATTTGTGAGCTAGTAGGGGGACCTAATAGACTTAGAGATCATGGGATCCAACGATCCGAGATTAATTGACTAAACTCTAACACCAAATTAACCGTCATTCGTTAACTACCAGGTCACTTCACTAAAGACCAGTAGTTGCACTCCCCTCACTATAGATATATTAGATCCACTCGATATAATCATGATTAATAAGTTAACCCTTCATAGGTTGTTCATAATAACGACTAGGACATTAGCTGTTTTACCCCTGAGATTACCTCTTGATCCTCTAATGAACAATTTGTTTGTGATCTAGTCAATAAACTGAATCCCTCTCGAGCCAATGACAGGGTGGAGCCCCTTGTTCAAGACCCGTAGTCAGCACTTGATGGAAAACCTCTCTACTATCTCTGAAAGCAAGTAGAAATGAATTCCATCTTGCACCCTCTTGGGATTGGTGTCCTAACTCTCCTAGAGTCTCGTAGTTTGTAATCTATACACATTGTTATGAATAAAATAAAAGTTATTTTTTTTAAAATTTACAAATATCCAATAAACAAAGCTCCATGGTTATTGTATGAAAACTTAAGCATGTATATGAGATATACGAGTGAATCATGTTTTAAGTGATAAACTAAATAGGTTTGTAATATAAAGATTAAGGAGGGATTCCTAATCCTTGTGACACTACAGATATGACCCGCTTTATAGAGGTTTGCAAGTGTTGTAAACTACTACAGATGGTAGATCCTGACCATTCATGTGGAGACATACAAGCGGGGGTGTCATATCCAAAGAGTTTGTATAAGACCGAACAAAGAGATGACTAGTTTTTATATATAACGCCGTTGATACTTGAGACTTACATCTCACCTAAAAGACCATAGGTGACATGACCTCACTTCTGTTTTGAACTTCTTTTACAGTCGTGGTGGGTTTTTCGCATTTGTGTTTAAGTGTTAAATGCACTTGTCGATGGCGTTGATGAATGTTTATGGGTTAATTGCCTCTGTTTCAAGCTTTCTTTAAATTACAAAGTGTTAATGTATAAAGGATCCTGTGTTTTTTGGGCATAATTAACTTGCAATCGAGTATGTAATTCAAAATGTTTGAGTTAATCGAGTCATTCGTGATGAAGTTTCGAAGAATGAAGATGCGGTTCTCAGCGAAGAAGAAGACCATGAGTTGGTCGTGTCGTGTAGCCTCAGGTAAATGATTGTTGGGATTTGGCTAAATGATCATGTAGATGTTTCATACGATCGTGTAGTATTTACTAAACGATCATTTAGCTAATACTAAACGATGGGGTAAAGTGTTTGCTCTATCGCGTAGCGTTGGTTGCCCGATCGCGTAGACGCTGGAGGTAAACGATCGAGTGGGAACATTTAATGCTCTTCGTTTAGAAAAAAGCGCACGCACTATACGATCATGCGATAGACGATACGAAGGCGCTCGCTCAGTGATCGTTTAGACGATAGTGCTTCATCGCATCGTCATCGTTTAGATGATTGTTTAGAGATTGCGTTGTGCGTTATGGGCTAAATGATCGCGTACCTCGTGCTTCATCGGTTAGTAAAAGGTACACGATCGTTGCTAAACAATCGTTTAACTCTGGAAGCGTAGGTAAATGATTGAGTAAAGCATTTACTCTTTCGTGTAGACGATCACTTGGGTTTTTGGTACACGATCAGTGGAGACGCGGACTTCGACTGGACGGTTCAAAACCCAACGCCTGTTTGAATAGGAGACTTTTTGTTTTTGTAATAGTTAGCTTTTGTTTTGAGGATTTTAAGGCAATTTTTCCCGATTCATCAACTTTTGATTTATATAAATGAGATGTATGCGGTTTATATGGCATAGTGTATGACATATATATTTGAAACCCACCTTAGGTTGCGTAATTATTCATGCATCATGTATTATAAGTGTTATAATATGGCATGATGAAATTACATAAGAGCATGTGCATACATCATGGAAATATAAGAGTTATATTGTTGCATGCAGTAAGCATTTTCATGCATCATCTTTATATTATAAGCGTTATAGTATAAGGGTGAATGGAATCATGTTTTTACTTGGTTCATTGCTTGTTTGTATAAGTGTTATATAAAAAGGTAGCAATGAATGAACAATACATGGAGCATGACATTTAGGCTGTTTATAAGCGTTATGAATGCCTGGTATGTGTTTGCCTTGTGTTGTGAATGGTTTTAGTTGTTTCTGTTATAAGTGTTATAATAGAAATTAGAACTAAAATCGATAAGAAAGAGTTGCATGTGGACTTAGGGTGAACTCATGTTTTAAAAGGGTTTTAAAATTGGATTGAGATAGACCTAAGTTCAAAGGTTCTAATGGAATTAGCAACCTAGTTTAATCTTTTTAAATCGGTTTAATAGGATTAAATTGATTGGCATAAAAGATTAAAATCATATTAAATCTATCTATAAGGGATCTTTTATCTAAGGCGGGTTCTGTCTAGGCTGGGGTACTTAAGATGACGGAAATGGAACACCCCTACCTGGGAACCTACATGAAAAGGTGAATTAGATAGATTTTCTGCAAGCATGCGACAGTTGGTCAAAGACTCCGTTAAAGAGTTTATTGGATAATAATCAAAAGTTGTTTCAACTATCCGAGGTAAAAGTTACTCTTGGGCAAACCTAAAAAGTCACTTAGTTAAAATTCTTAGCCGTGTTTTTTCTAAGTAAACTGAACCCTAGGTTATAAAATACTTAGTGGGAGGAAGAGATGTATCTGATATGTCAATGATTTCACTCACATTTCTCCCTGAATGTTCACACTATGAGATTCATGTTGGCCTCGTGGTGTCCTAGGAGCATCCCCCTTCGGATTGGTGTCCTAATTCTCTCGGAATCTTGTAGTTTGTAATCTGTACACATTGTTATGAATAAAATAATAGTTATTTTATTTGGCATTTACTCATATCCAATAAACAAAGCTCCATGGTTATTGTATGAAAACTTAAGCATGTATATGAGATATATAAGTGAATCATGCCTTAAGTGATCACCTAAATAAGTCTGTAGTATAAGTATTAAGGAGGGATTCTTGATCCTGGTGACATTACAGATACGATCCACTTTATAGTGGTTTGCAAGTGTTGTGAACTACTACAGATAGTAGATCCTGACCATTCACGTGGAGACATGCGAGCGGGGGTGTCCTATACAAAGAGATTTATAAGACGGACCACAAGATGACTAGTTTCTGTATATAACACTGTTGATACTGGAGTCTTACATCTCACCTAAACGACCATAGGTGACATTACCTCAATCCTGAGTATTTTGGGAACTTCTGGCTTTGAGGGCGATCCTTTGATTAATATGGGTGAGAGTGGCCAGATTGCCAACTCAACATGCCTACCATTTTGAAGACTTGTCTTATTTTGGAGCTGGGAACTCAGTTACACAAGATGGAATTCACTCCTTCCCCAAAGCAGGGGTAAGGTAGATAGATTGCTCCTTTAAGGGCTGATTCCCGGTCTTGAATATAGTGGTCACAGCTTCTATTTGGAAGAGAGAATGCAATCATAGGAGGACTATGACTTATATTCATTAGAGGAATCAATGGCAATTAAAGAGTTAAATGTAACTATAGGGGCATAACGGTTATTGACCCAGCTGTACTTACGAGCGATTTGTGAAGGGTTATCACACTGTTAATTGGTTGATATAGATACATAATATATCTGTAGTAAGGAGAATTCAACTGTCAGTCTTTAGTGCAGTTCCTGGCAGTTAACGGATGGTGGATCCTGTGACTAAAGAGTTTAGTCAGTTATTCACATACTGTTGAAGCTTCGAGCTACAGGTCCATAAGATCCCCTTGGTAGTTCAATGGAATCAAGTTGAGAATCAATTCTTGTTGTTGATTTCAAATGTTCAAATTGACAAGAGGTAGTTCGATTATATATGATATGATTGGTGTGATGTATGAGATACATCGAGTGGAGGATTAACGTAAATGAGATTTACATTAAGTACCACGCAATGGAAAAAGAGCTATGGTTTATATATTTCATGAGATGAAATATTAAAACTATAGGTGTAAGACCCACAATATTTTTTATTTTTTGTGTAATTTCAGTATTTTCTTTTATTATTGAGGGCATTTTTGGAATTTTGGAAGTCAAGTGTAGTTGCAGAATTTAAGTTTTGGTGTTGAATTTATTCAATTTGGAAATTAATGACAGGAATTAATTTTATTTTAGGAAGGAAATGAATTTAATAGTATAAAGTGGAATAAGGAAAGGAATAAAATAAAGTTTATTTTATTTCCTTTTTAGTTTTAGTTTTATTATTATTTTTCTTTAAAAAAAAAAAACTTAAAATCTTCTTCTTCAACCTCATCGCAGCGCCCCCCTCCCCCTTGAGAAAACCTAGCCGTCGACGACAGCTCAGTTTTTTGTCGAACCTGACGCCGACG